>NC_045437.1:4865487-5007802 GCF_002776525.5 Piliocolobus tephrosceles
GAAAGGAAGGAAGGAAGGAAGGAAGGAAGGAAGGAAGGAAGGAAGGGAAAGGAAGGAAGGAAGGAAGGAAGGAAGGAAAAAGGAGGGAGGGAGGGAGGAAGGAAGGAAGGAAAGAAAGAAAGGGAAGAAAAAAGGGAAGGAAGGAAGGAGGGGAAGGGAAAGGAAAGGAAAGGAAAGGAAAGGAAAGGAAAGGAAAGGAAAGGAAAGGAAAGGAAAGGAAAGGAAAGAAAGGAAAGGAAGGAGGAAGGAAGGAAGGAAGGAAGAAAGGAAGGAAGGAAGGAAAGAAGGAAGGAAGGTAGGTTTTGGCTGATATTGTCAGCTGGAGATAATCACTATTAAGCTTTTTGTACATTTCCTTCCAGCCTTTTAAAAGACATTTTCTGATTACAACCTTTTGAACAGTAAGACTCCCACTCCATTCAACAGGTAAACTCACAGAATTGGTATCGGATATACAGAATCTTCCAGTGAAGGAGGCCAGTGGTTTCAAAAACAAATGACCTTGAGTAGGGAGGGCCCAGGAGCCCGCTGAGGGGGTACTGGGGATGGCAACTGTCTGTCATCCGGAATTGCTGGCTGCAGCCGAGACCCGTCTGTTGGCTCTTCCTGTTGGGGGCTCTGGATATATGCAGATCTGGGAAAAAGGATTCCGATGCTTAAAAATGTTTCTTAAAACCTCCACTGCAGTAAAGTCATTTAAAATGCTATCAGCTTCTGTAAAAGGCAGAATCACACTTCCAGGTCAGGCATGGTGGCTCATGCTTGTAATCCCAGCACTTTGGGAGGCTGAGGCAGGCAGATCACCTGAGGTCTGGAGTTCGAAATCAGCCTGCCCAATATGGTGAAACCCCATCTGTACTAAAAATACAAAAATTAGCCGGGTGTGGTGGTGGGTACCTGTAACTCCAGCTACTCAGGAGTCTGAGGCAGGAGAATTGCTTGAACCTGGGAAGCAGAGGTTGCAGTGAACCAAGACTGAGCCATTGCACTCCAGCCCGGGTGACAAAAGCAAGACTTTGTCTCAAAAAAAAAAAAAAAGAATTACACTTTCCAGTGCCATCTTCACAGTGTTCCTGCCACAGTTTACTCCCACTGGTTTCTACTTTAGGGACACACCCCACAAGCACTTGTGAGCCAGTCTCAAGGGCAACTCTTTAACAGCACAGGAGAGATTCCTCAGCTTACTGGTAATCTAGTTTTGTGGAAACAACACTCAGATATTCCTAAGACTGCTGACAAACCACGGGGGTGAGTAGGTAGGGGTACGACATTCACACAATGCAACTCCAATTTTAAAAAACAGACAAGTTTTCTGTATTTCCTTATAGTTGAACTAAACTCCTTCCAGTGCCCCTCACACTGCTGATGGCAGCGGAAACTCGAGTTGGCTGGTCAACTGCAACTCACAGCTACCCCTCTGCCCCCGCTGAGAGATACGCTTAGTTCTGCTGAATTCACTTTCTGATAGGGTGCTCTCCCCTCCAACAGTGCCGCTCTTAGCAGTAGTAGTAGGAGTAGTAGTAGTAGTAGTATTCCAAAGATGCCCACAGCATCCACAGCTCCAGCTCCACCTGCCACTCTTAGTGGCTCCCATGCCCCTCCCAGCGTCTGTGTTCAGTTGAGGTGTCCGTGGCTGGCGGGCCTCCTGGCCTGATGATGCTTTGTGTCAGCCATTTTCATAGGAAAGCATTGGCATCTCATCATGGTGTTAACTGGCTTTTCTCTGGTGTCTAATTATGGTAAACTCTCTTCTAGGTGCACTTTTGTCATCTGAATATCTTCCTTAGCAAGGTGTCTTTTCAAATCTCTTGCCCATTTTTATGACATGATTTTCTTATAATTGAGTTTTGATTCTTTGGCATACAAGTCCTTTATCAGACATGGGTTTTGCAAATATTTTTTCCCTATCTGTAGCCTGTCTTTTCATTTTTTTGACAGCATCTTTCAAAGAGCAGAACTTTGTAATTTTGAGGAAGTCCAGTTTATCATTTTTAAAAAATTGTTATGAATTGTGTTTTTGCTGTTGTATCTGAGACATCTATAAATAACCCAATGTCACAGATATTTTCTCCTACGTTTTCTTCTAGGACATCTTATAGTTTTAGGTTTTACATGTAGGTCTATGATCCTCTCTGAGATGTTTTGGGTATGAGATTTCAAGGTCATTGTTTCATATACAGATGTCCAATGGGTCCAGCACCACTTGTTGAAATAACTTATTTTGCGCGACCTTGTAAAGTGACACAGCTCTGGACAATGTGCTTTCTGCGAACTTTCTCACTAGGTTCATGTACAGTCCTGTAAAAATTGGGGGTGGCATTGTCATCTCTGTCTGTGACAGATAGAGAAAACAAGGCAGAGAGTATATGAGTCCTTGCCCAAGATCGCCCAAGTACGAACAGGTGGAGCTGAGACCTGAACGGTGTCTGCCTAGCACCCAGTCCCGGGCACCTGTGCATTTCATTCTCTGCCTTGAGGGACAAAGCAACACGGCCAGCCTCAGGTGGGCTCCTTAACCTGGGAGTCACTCCCGCTGAGGCTTCTGCAGGGCCAGGGATGCCCAGCGAGGCAAGTCTCTTCACTAGCTCATGGGCTAAACATGACTCAAAGTTTCAGTGCATTAGAATGTATTCAATACACTTACCCTGTAATCCTGCCTCTGGTGAACCTGTCAACCACAACTGACACAGAATTGATTTCCTTCCCCTTCCCTACAAGACATGGCGTGGGCAGGAGCCACAGTCTCCCCCTAGAGACTAATCCACATCTCATAGGAAGAAAGGCCTCGACAGAGATGGCCTCTCCAATGCCAGGGCTCCCCTTTCAAAAGAAAGGAAACGTGATCCCACCCGGGATCAACATCTTAATGTGGTCCCACCCGGTATAAACATCATAATGGAAAAGGCAAGGGATTTGTGTTTTGTTGCATTTGGGGGCTTCCTTTATCCTATTCTAAACATTGGTTTTGGACAGCGTGCTAAAGCCCCACTCCTATTTGATGTAATCCTTTGTAAAATCATGGCCATCCCAATGGTCTTGTACTCCTTTTAAGTTTTCAGTAAATAAATACAGTCTGGCACAGCTGCCCCCCATGGTGTGACACACCAGCACCCCAAAAGCCTCTCATCAATCATAGGATGGGGAAACCTTGTAATTCTACATGTTTCTGATATTTCCTTGCTTAAGAAAATCATGTGCTCAGCTATTTAAAAATTACTTTTCATCTTAGATTACTCTAGAGAAATGCTTGCCCGGTGAAGTCTAGAAATCTGTAAGCCCTTTAATTTTAGACCTTCAATTCATTGAAAGGAACTATAACCCAATAGTAAACATTAATATTACCCCATGGAGGATAAAAGTAGGGGTTTAACATTGGGCTTAACTCATAGACTGCTTTTTTTTCTTTTTGCTTAGGAAAATAAATTGCTTCATCTTATTGCTACAGTTTGTTAATAATGTCGATGACAGTTTTGTCAATCAGTCCATGGGTTATACTATTATTAATCTCCATTCAGATTTCAACCATAACTAACAGTGCTTAGTTATGTATGACTTTCTCATATGCCCTCAACATCGATAAAAAATTGGTTTCTCCATGGCAAATCCAGGCCTAGATTGTGGCACAAATTGTGTTTACTGAACCACCGCAGGCCCCAGGGATTTTTGGATGGTCCTTAAAACTCCAGGTGGAGTGACGAACTGCCGGCAGTTCTGGCCAGAATCACAGCTTCCTTCCAGATTGTGTTCTGACTCCAAGAGCTACACTGCTAAGGAGAACAGGTTAGTCCACCTTCTTGGATACCCCTATTTGCTCACCAGCCCTAACGCGCTGGTGTTAGACACCAAAGGAACATGGTGTCTTCAGGCACTCTCCCAAAGGTCCCTCCTCATTTTCTATTCTACAGTTCTCTTAAACACTTCAAAGTGAATGAACTGAATGGAGAGAAGGAAGTCAAGTTGTGTGAGATACACCTCATAATATGTAATTCCTTGCACTATTTCCCACAGTGGAAGGAAAACCCAACTCACTAATGTGAGAAAATAAAGACATGAACAAAACAATGAAGAAATGAATGAGTAGCTGGCTGACTGGATGGATGATTGTATTCACAAAACTTCATTTTCTAACAAATCAATTTTATTTTGTTTAATGTGGTCAGAATATTTGGAAATTAAGGTCATAGAGGTTTATATTACACAATTAGCAGAAATTTGAGGTCAAAATTAGTTTTTACTTTTCTTTGGAAATCATTTCACCAAAGTACACAATCCCTCCTGGAAAGATAACTTAAGTTCAGTGTTAGTAATTCTGAAAAATATGCCAGTCTCTACTGAGGTGTTGTAAATTATTTGTAAAGTCTGTGGATTAGATGTGCATTTTTAGTTTTTTATTTTAAGTTCCAGGTACATGTGCAGAACGTACAGGTTTCTTACACAGGTAAACGTGTGCCATGATGGTTTGTGCACCTATCAAGCCATCACCTAGGTATTAAGCCCAGCATGCATTAGCTATTTTTCCTGATGCTGCCCCTCCCTCTGTACACCCCCCGACAGGCCCCAGTGCCTGTTGCTCCCCCCACCCGCCCCATGTCCATGTGTCTCATTGTTCTGGATGGAGCTGGAAGTTACTATCCTCAGCAAACTAACACAGGAACAGAAAACCAAACACCACATGTTCTCACTCTAAATGGGAGCTGAAGGATGAGATGTGCATTTTTAAATAAAAATCCAATTTTTCAACAATGAAGTAGAAAGTGTGATTATGTCTATACTTGTGTTTGTGTGTTTGTTTCTATAGCCCTCTTAGAAACAATTTAAAATTATAACATTCTTTTCATTTGTAGAATAAAAAATATAATTCGCCACCTTGTGTGTCAAGTCCAAAGACTTGAGCAATTTACCTTCAGAAAGAAGTGAAAGAGTTCAGTGAACTCTGAACACCGGAGGCGCAAAGCCTGAGAACTTGTGACAACCAGTAGCCCGGGCCATCCTTACCCCTGTTGACCTCTTGTTTCTCTCATTGTAAAAGCTCTTTCAGCCTATGCAGAAGACAAAAGCCATCACCAGGGACACCAGACAAGTCTGGTAAATAGAGCCGTCTGGGCACAGAAGGTGTAATCCCATAAATCTTCATTTTTCCTCGTCTGCCCAGAGTGATTAGGATAAGCGTCCATATGGGGGACATTCACCTGGAAAGCAGCACAGAGACGGCATTGGCATCCCAGGGCTGAGACGTGGAGGCAGGGTTTTGTAGAATGTTGGCAGGATGCGGTGTCTTTATGCCTGCTCAGTTCTCCTGCTGTCACCACCCATCACGGTCAGATTCAACCCTGGGGACCACTGCCAGGAGGGCATTCCTTTACTGTATAAGAATTCAAACTCAAAACACAAGCTCCATCAGAAGAGCTCAACAAGTACAAAGTCGCTGAGGCTGGGTGCCCCTCTGTGGCTCACTTCACTTATAAGAAATGATAAGCACAGCCCAACTGAATACAAAGACAATTGCCTTCTTTTTGTTGTTTCCAGGGCTGGGTCTGTTTTAAAATCATCGTTCTTATATAATAGTCTCACATGATGACTGTTTATACCAGTAAAAAAAGAAAATCTTAAAATCTCCTTTAAATTAAAAAGAAGATATAAACTATCACTCCCTTATAGCACCACTTTTGATAAGCATAATACTGAGACTAGTTAGATTTTATCTAAAAATGATGTATGGTTTTACATTCAATCTATACATGAAAGCCAAGTGGTTTTTTCCAAAAACTTTACAAATAAAACTGAGTAAAAGGGACAGGTATGATGGCTCACACCTGTAATCTCAGCACTTTGGGAGGCCCTGGAGAATTGCTTGAATCCAGGAATTTGAGACCAGCCTGGGCAGTATAGTAGAACTCTGTCTCTAGACAAAATCAAAACAGTTAGCTGGGCGTGGTGGTGCACCTCTGTTTTCCCAGCTACTCAGGAGGCTGAGGCAGGAGAATCTCTTGAGCCCAGGATGTCGATGCTGCCATGAGCTGTGATCACACTAATGTACTCCAGCCTCGGTGACAGAGCAAGACCCTGTCTCCAAAACAACAAAAACCTGCCTACAGGGATTGAAGTTCCTGTTACCTGAATTTAGACATGGCCTCAGGAGTTGTTTCTTGCCTTGTTTCTTCCAATTGTTCGTCCTGAGGCATACTGTACAATAACAAATTAAAGTTCCCTAGCTCATTGAAATGTTTGTGAAAAGAAAATACATCTAGGGGCCCCCAAATCACCAAGCTACATGGAAAAGTCAAGCTGGGAACTGCTTAGGGCAAACCCGCCTCCCGTTCTCTACAAAGTTACCCACCTGTTTATTGAGATAAATGCAGATCTGACTGCCTCATTTGGAGAGGTTCATCCAAGCTCAAAACAATGCAGCCATTTTTCTCTTATCTACGGAGACCCAAAAGCCCCCTCCCTGCATCGAGTTGTCCCACCTTTGCCTCGAGTTGTCCCACCTTTCCGAGGTACAACTTATACTTATTGATGGACATCTCATGTCCCCCTAAAATGTATAAACCCAAGCTGTACCCCTACTACCTTGGGCACATGTTGTCAGGACCCCCTAAGGCTGTGTCACATAAAATAAACTTTTTAAATTAACTGTGACCTTGGCAAAACAAACTTTTTAAGTTAACTGAGATGGGTCTCAGATTTTCAGGGTTCACATGTTTCATATGCAAAATGAGTTCCTGCATTTAATAGGTGTTTTGTTCTTGGAGAAAACTAATTCAATGCCATTCTTTTGACTCATTAAAATTGTTCCCATTTTTGGCTGAAGTTAGAATCAGGTGTTTTTGTTGTTGTTGTTGTTGTTGTTGTTTTCCCCACTGCAAACAAAACCTGACCCATTATGCTTGAGGAAGACGTTATTGAGTCATGCCTCCCGGATAGTCACATTTGAGGTCAGTTCTCTCCCATACTCTCATTACATTTTGTCCTGGGGGTTTCCAATTTGCTAAGGTGGCAGGGGTGAGTGATGGGAGAACCCTATTTGAGAACTGAGACCAGGATTTTCATCACAGTTCTGCTTCCCGCCTCTGTTTGACACTAGGAGGGAGGTTTCTGTTTGACCAGAGGAAAAGAAGCAGTTTGGGGCAATTGCTCTTTGGGGTCCCTTTCAGCTCAAATTGACCTACGTGTGCAATTCTTCTTTTGTCTATGGAAACCTGCTGGCTTTAGATCTTTCTTGAGGAGCCTCGCGCAGGGGACCATCTCTTGATTCCTCTTGTCTGAAAACTGTTGGTTTTGGACCCAGGGTCTGGATTCGAGGCAGGGGGTCCATGATACCCTCAATGGCTGCCCAACCTGAGACACGGGCACCCTGGAGCTGCCAGGCTGCCTGGGTGCACATCCATGCTCTACTTTTCCCCACTTTCCAGTGAGTTAGGATCTCCAACCCTACTACCGTGAAGCAGGGCTTGTCCTGGGATGTCTCTTCTGGAACTCACCCATCAGCCACTTCCCCAATCCAGGGGCAGAGCCTCTTTCCTGTGGCCATTGCAGCTGAGCTTCCTTGAGGGTCAGCAGGTCCGATGGTCCCAACTGCAGGGACACACCTGGGCATCTCCGTGGACCAAATGTGGAGAGGTCACAGGCTTCCTGAAGCTGGGACATGAGTGTTTCCTGAGTTCCTCCAAGGCCACTGAGGCTGCTGCAGCCTCACCTCAATTAAAAAGAAAGGCAGCCTTCTTCATCTAAGGAGAGAGTTTATTCGAAAGGATTATTGCAAGAGGACAGGGCAATTGCACTGTGGGATGAACGCTGTTGCAGCAGAAGGCTCTGACTAAAGGTCTGCAAGCTTCTCAAGGGTTAGGAAAAGGCTAGAAAGAACTGGGTAAGGTAAAAGGGAATGACATGGGAGCTGATGGGACCGCAGAGGAGAGAAGATTTCTCCCTGAGGCCAGGCTATTCCTGGAAGGGAGGTCTGTAGACTCCAGCTGAGGGTGCGGCCGAACCTCAGAGGCCTAAAGGAAGGGGATCCTGAAGCCAAGCTTGGTTCACAGGCATTTTGTTCCGGTGGATTCATGAGGACAAGACATGCAGCGTTACCATTTTGAGGTGGAGAATGGGGGTTTGCAGGTCTGTGTCTGGCCTGTGCTGGACAAAATGGGGGCCTCTGTGAGTCTCATGGCCTCACATGGGAAGAGTGGTCTTCACAAAGAGCCCATCTCCGGGACACAAAGGGTGGGAGTATTGCTCAGCCTTCACTGTTAGGCAGGAGCTCAGGGCTCCGGTAAATTTCAACCCTGTTGAGCCCCAGATCCCCTTGAGAAGCAAGGCCCCTACTTTTTGAGCCAGGACAATGGATCACTGGCCGTCCTGGGTTTTGGGCTGCCCAGGTCGGAATCTGTTGGGTCTAACTGCGTCATGAGTTCCTCCAGTTCAGCATCTTGCTATGCTCTATACGGCGAGAAAAGAACAAAGAAAACAATGGCAGCAACGAGAACCGGGGCTCTCTTCCGGTCGTTGCAGGGCCTTGAAGTCCAGTGCTGAAGAGGCTCTGAGGAGCCCCTAAATCTGGAAGGTGACTTGGGGAGAACAATTGTTAGTGGTTTTGGAAGAAGAAACTTGAAAATAATTCTGTCAAAAACATTTAGCAAGCACCCACCCCTTTTCAGGCCGCATGATCTAGGCACAGGGGACCAGAGAGAAATGAGAAACCACCCCGGCCCTGAGAGAGCTCCCAGCCCACAGCACAGAACAGTGGTGGCTGCTGGGGGCAGGGGTGGCCTGCAGCGCCCGCTCAGGGCTCCGACTCCCCTAGAGCTGGAGACACCCCTGAACTGGCTGCGGTGGACTCTTTCTTTTCTATGGTGAGCAGCCCAGAAACTGCAAGCAGGCCTGTGAGGGGACAGCCCTGCCACCTGCTGGGGCTGGGTCGGTGATCTCAAGGGACACAATTTGGCTACAAAAGAAACACATATTTTAAAAGCCACTAGATAAGGGTTCTCTGCATGAATTCAAAGAAGGGCATTCATGAAACCTCAGAGGCGCTACGGAAAGGCAGCAGGGAGAGGCCGGTGGAGGGATGGTAGGGGAGGGTTACCCCAGACCGTCAAAGTAGGGTTCCAGGAGAGGGGCCCAGCACTGCCATGGAAGACGAATGGCTGAGTTTGAGAAGCATTGGATAGGTCAAGGGACTGTGGGGCCTGTGGGCCTGGGGTCCTGGGATAAATAAGCGGCTATTCCATGCAGAGACAGTGCTCTGTAAAAAGATACAAAGGTGGAAATTGGTCTGCAAATACATGAGAATGTCCTGTGGACCAGAGTTAGTGTGAAGGGAAATTTCCTGCTGGCGAGAGGCCTTGGAGAAGTAGGCTGGAGTCTGTGGAGAAGGTTCTAAATATCCCCACCACTGCCCCAAAGAGCGGGGACTTTGTCTTGTAACCAATGAGAAAGCCTAGAAGGGGAAAGTTACGCTGAGGACTACCGCTGCCTTTTTCTTTTATTATTTTAAGTTTTTTACTTAACTTTTTTAGTGGTAAAATTGACATAGCAAAAATTTTCTCATTTTAGTCATTTTCCAGCATACAATTCAGTGGCACATAGTACTTTCACAGTCTTATTTTAGTTCATGACCCTGCTCTAAATGATATAACAATTTGTGATTTTATTTTTTAATCAGTGATTGAACCTAGAAATAAGCATACTGGTTGACTTTATATTTAGATCAGAAACGACATGAAAGGAAATAGCTAATTCCAGGTGTGCTCAGAACCTCCACTTGGCAAGAGGGTTTTGTGAATGAAGAAACAATGTTTAATATCAAATGTGTACATAATATTGCATATAATAGCTTTTTTTGAGATGAAATATTGCCGTCACCCAGACTGGAGTGCAGTGGCACGATCTTGGCTTACTGTAACCTCCACCTCCTGGGTTCAAGAGATTCTCCTGCCTCAGCCTCCCTAGTAGCTGGGATTACAGGAGTCCACCACCACACCCGGCTAATTTTTGTATTTTTAGTAGAGACGGGGTTTCACCATGTTGGCCAGGCTGGTCTTGAACTCCTGACCTCAGATGAGCTGCCCACCTTGGCCTCCCAAAGTGCTGGGATTACAGGTGTGAGCCACTGTGCCCGGCCTATAATAACTTCTTAATATCCACATGGGCCATCAGAGAAACTGACTCACGGATGATAAGTCTGCTCTACAGTGGACTCCTGGCTGGCCACAGGACTGGCCTGAGAACGCTGGGTCTCACTGGCATCACAGCTGCCTCCAATGTCCTTCCCTGTAAGTGTAAATAAGTGTTTCCTTACCTCCCTCATGATACCTGTCAAACTAAGGTGTCAGCTGAACCAAGTGCAGCAAACTGAACCAAGTGCAGAAGACACGAGCATTAGTAAGCCTGGAGGCACAGCTGGTAGCCCACACACGTGCCCTAGGGAGCAGCCGGCCTGGGCTCCATGCCTCTTTGTGTTGTAGGAGTTTCTCCTTAGTTCAGCTGAAAACGGGGTATTTGTCACACGGCCATGAAGTATTAGGCTCACAGACACTTTGAAGGGTGAGAAAAATGGAATTTATTGGATGAAAAGGAAAAAAGCTTAGCAAAGCGAGAGAGGGTACTGTTAACAGGCCCCCATCTAACAGATTGCATCCCCATTTACCACACTGCGGAACAGAAGAAAGAGGCCAGGCTCCTCCCGCTTGCAAAGGGTGCAAACTTCCCACGGCTCCACCCCCATGTGCATCCCTCCCAGCGTGCAGGCCGGTAGGTGGTCCTGCTAGGGAGCCCTGCCCACCCGGTTGTCTCACCTGCTGTCCAGTTACCTCCAGCATCACCACCACTCCAGACACCCGGATGTGGATCAGCCAGATGGGAATCTTTCCTGTCTGTCCTCCTTCTCCCACTCTCTCTCTCTCTCCCCATTTCACTTTTTTTTTTTTTTTTTTTTTTGAGACGGAGTCTCACTCTGTCACCCAGGCTGGAGTGCAGTGGCGTGATCTTGGCTCACTGCAACCTCCGACTCCCAGGTTCAAGTGATTCTCCCACCTCAGCCTCCTGAGTAGCTGAGACTACAGGCACCCACCACCATGCCCGGCTAGTTTTTGTACTTTTAGTAGAGATGGGGTTTCACTATTTTGGCCAGGCTGATCTCAAAGTCCTGACCTCGTGATCTGCCCGCCTCAGCCTCCCAAAGTGCTGGGATTATAGGCATGAGCCACCGCGCCCATCCCCCCTTTCACTCTTAAGTGACCACTAAGGCTCTGTTAGGTCTTGAAGGTTGCAAGGATGGTGCACATGCGCTCTCATACACATGTGCATGGACAAACACACATACATGCACACATATTCTAACACATGTGCATGTACACATGCACACACACAATTGGCTTCTACCCCAGAACTAGGTTAGGTTCAAGAGTTCTCTCCCCCAGGCCCATGACCCATCTCCCACTGTTTCTTTTTTCATGAGCATATGCTATTTTTTTCTATCGTCAATGTTTAGTCGTGAGAAGTGCAGCTGAGCTGGAGACTTGCTGTAGAAAAACATGGACATTCTCTCCAGCCTCTTCAGAGCTTCTTTAGAGCACTTTCAGACAACTTTTCTTGCTAAGGAAAACTCCAACTGTTTATTTTCCTTCTTGGCAATAGGTTTTCCACAGGAACAGGATGCTAACCCCACATCCAACTTGCTCTCTTCTCTGGAATTGCCTTTGGCCTGGGCCATTCTCCTGCTGCAGAATACTCTTTGTTCTTCTGTCATCCTGGCTTAGAGGCCATAGAAAAAGGCACAACATAAATTTAGGATGGAGGATAATAAACAACTCAGGGACACATAAAATGTGTTTAAGGAGTGGCTGCTATTGCACTTCCTGCCAATTTGAGTGGAGATCTATAAATTCACAGCTTTCTAATTACCGACTTTGATTTTGGTCCCTGCCACTTAGACCTTCCAAGGCCGTTTTATGATTTCTGCATCCAAGTTAGATAAAGAATGTGTTTTGATGAGGACCGTGGCAGCTTCCTGAGCCACTGGCCCACGAGTCTGTGAAGACTGCATCGCCTGTCCCACTTTATCATGATTCACTGTCATTATCTCACCCCTTCTTGGCTTCAACTTTGGGGAGGAAGCTGAGCAGCTAAAGAAAGACCAGGAGTCCTGAGAAAAGCTTGCAGAGATATTTTCTGTTTATGGCTTGGGTTTTAGCTCATTTAACATATCAATGTTGCTTTTCCTATGGAAATGTGATAATGACATGTTATTATGATTACATAGATTGATTTATTCACTTTATGTGTATTGAACACCTACTATGCACCAGGTCATGAGGTGGAGACATTGAGGTAAAAAGGATGACAGGATTGCTGTGCATGGAGAGCCCACCATCCAGGGAAGAGGGGGATGTTGGCAGGGGTAGGGGGACCCACAAAGAACCCTGAGTAGTTTGGGCCTGATAAATCTCCCTCTTTGCTAATTGTTAATTCCAGGTCATCACATTTCCTGCTTGAGCTACAAGTAGTCTCAGTCCAGAGAAAAATGAAATATGTAGTTAACATCAACCAGCCTGGACCAAAGGGATACTGTGTTAGTCCATTTCTTGCCGGTATAACAGAATACCACAGACTGGGTACTTTATGAAAGGAAAAAAGATTGTTTGGTTTTTAGTCCTAGAGGCTGGAAAGTCCAAGAGCACGGCACCAGCCCCTGGCAGGGATCATCCCATGGCAGATGGCAGAAGGCACAAGCAAGCTGGAGAGAGAGAGAGAAATGGGGCAGAACTTACCCTTCCATCAGGAGCTCACTCCCACGATAATGGCATTATTATTGATCACCTCTTACGGGTCCTACCTCTCAACACTCTTATAATGGCAATGACATTTCAACATGAGTTTTGGTGGGAATTCAAATCATAGCAGATGCTGTCCACCTACTCAGGCTGGAAGAACTTACTAGAGGAGCACTGTTCCACCCTGCGTCTTTCACTAAAAAGCCACGGAAGCTCAGGATGTGTTTCTGTGCCCTTCTGGGGGCAGCCACTCACAGCTTGTCTATGCCCCACCCACGCAGTCAGAAAGAACCCAGTCTTTTTCTGCATAATCATGGAATCTTATGTAACATGTTGGGACAGAATCAGGGAAGGAGTCCTTTCTCAATTTAGATAAGTTGTGTTTTCCTCATAGCAAAACTTCGTTTTGTTGTTTTACTTTTTTGGAGATGACCTTACTTCGTCGGCCGGTCATCCGTTCCAAGCATCACAGGCAATATGCTCACTAGTGGAGAAAAAGCAGGACCATGGTCCCCAGGGCTTCCACAGCCTGCACTTATGGTGGAGGGAAGAGGCTGACCCAAAAATGTGCCAGCAAAACGACCTTCAAAGAGGAAGGAGGGGTCTCTTCTGGGAGAAGGATGGGGTGGCCAGATTTTAGCAGGGGCTGAAGGGAGCACATGCATGGATTTGGGGATGATCAGGGTAAAGCTCAGGTCATGGGGTACTAACCCTCCCCTCACAGGGGCAGGGAAAAGCCCCAGGAAGGCTGGTCCAGCCTGCATTCCCCCAACCCTTGCTAGGAGGCCCTGCCCCTTGGCCTGGCTCGTTCAAACAAACTTAGGGTTCCAACTGGACAGGTCTAGGTGGGGTCCAATAATGTGCATGTCTAACAGCTTCCCTGGGTAATGCTGATACTGCCAGTCCAGGGAACCCACTTCGGGAACCACTGATATTATCCCTTAGGCCTGCTCTGTGGTAATTCCACGGACCCTGTAAACTCTAGATGCTGCAATGACAAAGTGAAATAATGGATGGAAAAGGAATGGCCAGAGAGTCACAAGGAGCTCAAGGATTTTCAAATATATGTTGATCATATTATTGTTCGCTTAAAAATGAGGATGGAAGTCTTTGGGTCTAAGACATTGGATTTTTAAGAACTTCTTCTTACCACTAAAGAACTACAGCTTTAGTTCTTAGCTGTGGTTTCCTTCCAATTGATGTCAGCTGATATTGAGCAGTATTACATCTTCTAAATCACTCTTTACAGCCCCCATGGTATTTAAAATATCTTTTGTTTCCAACATCCTGGAATACTTAACGAACCCTTTTCCAGATCAAATGAAATCCCTGGTGTTTTTGTTTCTTTACAGTTTTTGGAGGTGGCATGAGAGCTGAGGCTTATTGTTGGCACACAGCGGGTGTTTGTCACCCTGTGCTACCTAGAGGTTAATTGAAATGAACACCCTGGAATAGGGAAAGTAACCAAATACGAGGAAGGCAGAAAAATGTGCAGCCTCAGGTCCAGCCTGCTGCTCCATTAATACAAATGGCAAAATCCCAGAAACTGAGAGCACCCAGGCCCCAGAGCTGCATCTGAGTGACCTAAATCATCAGCCAGGACTTGGGACTTACTAGTCCTATATTTCATCCTTTGAGGATATCTTGCATTACACTTTTTATTATTGTTAACATTTTATTTTGGAAATAATTTTAATCAACATTTAAGAAAAAGTTAGAAAAACAGAACAAGAACAACTGTATTCCCTTTATTCAGAACCAACTATCGTTACCTGTTTGCCCACCTGCTTTTTCATTTATTCTCTGTCTTTGATTATGTGTGTGTGTGTGTGTGCATAGCTTTTGTAATATATGTATGGTATGTATGTGTATATATATTATATTACAAAAACCACACACATACACACACACACACACACACACACACAGCACTTTAAGGCATGACACTCTCCTGTTCTTCATCAAAATTCACCTGCATCCTGAATAGACCAAGCATTCCCGAATGCTGAAGCATTCATGGATACTGCACATTCATGATGGTTCTCATCTGAACCATTCTTTACCGTGAAGGCTGCAGAATGAGACTTTGTGAAGCTCAGCGCACCCTCCTCATGGACCAGCCTGACCTGGCACTTGACTGCAAGCAAGAGCTGCCCCTTCTCCCCTGTCTGTTTTATGGACCTATTTATTATTGGCATTGACTCACTGACTCATTTGCAATAATCCACTGTTATCCTTATTTTTTTGGAATGCCACTTGTCCTGGACTTGGCTAGTGGGAGCTCCTTCTGGTGGCTCCGTGTCCTTGTGTGACATGCTCCTGTTGTTTTTTATTTTAAGCATTTTCTTACTTTCTGACACATTAAGACGTTTCAAACTGACAAAGATTCTCTCCTTGACCAAATTCTACTCAGGCCCTTTTGAGATCTTTTTAAACTAGACCTTGACTTTGGGACTTCTGGGTTTATCTCTGTGTGGTCCAATTTTAGCAAGAATTTTTTTAAGTCAGTTTAGCCCAAATCCACCATTCTCCATATCTGGTCATGCTAGATATCTAATCAGGTTTCTCATTCCCCACGATCCCCTGGGAGATGTCAGCTCACCCTGCCTGCCTTCAGCAAGCATCCTGCCCGGTTGGATTAGCTAGACTCTCCCCTGGCGTTCAATGTTTCCCTTCAGTAATTTTCCATCCACTGACGCCCACCCTGCCCCTTGGCTATAAATTCCACTTTTTCTTGTATTCAGAATTGAGGTCGGTTCTGTACTGGGGATCTCTTTTACCCAACTGCCATCTATGGTTTCTCTTTGACAAAACTCATCTATTTTCCTCACCCTCTCTCTGGGTTCTGTCTTTTGTATGCCTAAAACAAGGCAACTGACATCCATCTGGTTTGCTTTAATGCTATAAAGAGTGTGTTCTTTACTACATACCTGGAGTTCTGAATGGAAGTCTACTGGTCAAATAGAACTCCGTGGTAGCAAGAGACAGAAAATCTGACCTGAATGAGCATGAGCAAAACATCCATTAATTGGTCAAAAGAAGCCAAGGGAGAGTTGAACACAAACCCCTGGCAGGGGAGGGATGCATCTGGCCCCAGGGACCACTGACAACAGGATGCAGATGCTGCCAGGAAGTCTCAGTTTCAGAGCCTCACTTTTGCTTCTCCCGGTGGGCTGCTGCAGCCCCGAGCCATGTCCCTCAGTGGCAGGACATAGCATGACACCACTGGCTACTTTGCTCAGTTTCTACCACCAGGGAATTCCTGTTCAAAAAATGGGGAAGAAACTGAATTTTCTGGCTTGGATGAGGTTTCCAATCCTGGATTAATTAAGAGGGCCACGGATGCAAGCTCATAAGAGAGGACAGGTCTGGCCAAATGGAAGGAAGAGAGAAGGAGGGCCGGGGAGCACTGAGCAGACCATCATGTGCCTGTTTGTCACAAACATGATTGTTGCTGACTCCTGCTCACTATTCTCAGGTGTCAAAAGGGAGTTGCTTTTTTTCTTCTAAGTGACACTGGATGGTAATATTTCCAACAACTACAAAACCATATGATGTTCCTGACAAAGTTACAAGGGTAAGAGCAGTGAAGTATTGAGAATGTCAACCAGCATCACCTCCTTGCCTCACCTTTACTTGTCTGCACTGTGGCATTATGTATATTGTGTAAATACTGAAAAAGCCATTGGGAGAGACAGGCACTTGGAGATCAGTCCTCACTTTCTGACCTTGCACAACTGGCTCAGCCTCTTGGATGTGTGTCAGCAGTGGTAAATCCTCGTGCGTCTGCAGAAACCTCAGTTCTTGTCTCCTCAGAAAAAAGAATTGGATGAAGGAGGCAGAAGGCAGAAGGAGAGACAGAGACCGAGGCAAGTTTTAGAGCAGGAGTGAAAATGGATTAAAAAGCTTTAGAGCAGGAATAAAGGAAGTAAAGTACACATGGAAGAGAGCCAAGCAGGCAACATGAGAGATCGAGGAGACTGTTTGACATTTGACTCGGGGTTTTATATGTTGGCATGCTTCCGGGGTCTTTTGTCCCTTCTCCATGATTCTTTCCTTGGGGGAGGCTGTCCACATGCACAGTGGCCTGCCAGCGCGTGGGAGGACCACATGTGCAGTGTGCTTACTGGAGTTGTGCACATGCTCACTTTGAGGTGTTCTCCCCTTCCAGTTGAATGTTCCTAGAAGGTCATAGACCAGTTAAATGCCACTATTTTGCCTCTTAATGAGCATGCTTGAGCCCACTCGCTCAACTCCTGAGATCTTATCGGGAAGCTGCCAATCACCAGCTTCAGGTGTTTTCTGTCTATTGGGAGACTGCCTTTCCCTGGTGCTGGCTGTGACCAATTATTATTTTAGGCAGACAGTGTAACAACTGCCTGACCATCACCTGATGGTGGCCTGACATTTCCGGGGGAAGGGAGGGGCCTCTCCTGCCCTGCTCACGTCCACCCGACTACCTACTGTAACACTTGAGCTAGCTTGAAAGTCCTTTGCTGCTCTAACATCCCACGATTGCATGGTCTGTGTTCAAGGAGGCTCATTATTTTGACAGCTTTGGCCTTGCTTTGTGTAAAACTCAGCCAACCCATGACTGTTGGTGACCACAGATGGACAGAGAACCCAGTCATGGACCAGCCTCCTTCCCTCCCTATTACCTAATTCCCAACTCCCTTCTGGCAGCCTTTGACATTCTTCTGGTTTGGAATCCATCTGTGGGTCCTGTTTCATCCATCAAATTCCAAATTAGGTTCATCTATTGCCATAACAACAAGTGGACAGCATGAGGTGGCTGGCCTTTTCTACCCCAAAGTGACAACAACTGCGCTCACCATCCAGGAACAGCCTCACCACACAAAGCCACCCATGTTTGCAGACCTCATCATCACTGCCGTGGTGGTCAGAACAGCAGCCACTCCCGCCACTCACTGGGAGGAGCTCCATGAGGCCAGGCTCCACCAGGATTATAGGACCTGCAGAAAGGCATTTGGAAGTGGGTGCTGAGTTACAGTCAGGGTTAGGTGACTTGTGTTTTGACTTTATTATGAGTGTGTCATGTTTCTAGGAGTATGAACATGCTTGGAAAGTGGAGTTGAGACTAAACTATTGGTTCCACCAGAAGGGATGGGATTAGTGGTTCCTGGGCCCTGCCAGCAATGCAGCTGTATAGACAAGCCACAGTGACCTAATCTCCCCAAGTATGAGCTGGCCCCTCCAGCTGTGATGGGGGAGTTCTAGCTGGAGGGTGTGAGACAGATTTGAATGGAATGGGAAAGTCTATGAGTGTCTGTGGACACGACAGCAGAAAGGGGATGGCTGTATTAAAGAGAAAGAAATATACCCGTGATTACAGAGGGGGGCCATGCGTGCAGGTGGCAAGTATCCCTTTGCTCAGGAAAAAAAAAAAGGCAATGGAGAAGATACAGGCACCAAACAATTTAAGAAGGAGGCAATGCCCTTGGGAGAAGCAAAGACCAGCAGAAAACGGGACAGACCACTGTTGTCCAAAGGAAGTGAGTCATGTTCCATTTGCAGAAAAGTGGCTAATAAAAAAAGTTGATAAAATCCGTAAGTTTTAAAATATTTGGTTATTTTCAAAAAAAGGATTAGGGAGGTGTTGAGTCTTCATTTTGAGCAGATTTTCCCTGGTGCTGAGTGGGGTCAAGCTCACATCTTCCCCCACATGGTTCCTTGAGACTTAATGAGGAGGCACATTCTTGTACATATTTCTTCTATTCACCTCATTAATTCCTAGCACATTATTCCAATTGTAGTTAAATCATTAATTGCGTAATTAGTTGATGGTCTAATTTTACTCTCTTCTCTTCCTTTTATCCTTCCCTCCTCCCATTCTATCTCTTTTGGATAGATTTACAAGTGAACAACAACTGAAGCAAAGACATTTCAATAACTCTTTGGTTTATTTTAACCAAACTTTTTCTACGTATTTTTAGATAGTTAAAAAATCAGTAAGGCATTATTGAAAGCATGTTTTTCCAGGCCTTTTGGAGCTTAAAAATTAAAGACAATATGCCAAGGAAAGGATGCAGCTAAATTTTTTAGACAATAAACTTCAAACACTCATATTTCATGTATTTCTTTATATCAAAACTAAACTGAATATTTAAACTAAAATGATAGAGCATGTAAATTCAATTACTTAGCTATCACTCATTCTAAGAATACAAGCATATAAGTGACTCAATCAAAAGAGGATATTTTAAAAATATATAGAAAAATTTATAATTTCTGAAAGGCTCAAATTAACCAGTTTAGAATGTTCAAAATTCAGTCCAAAAGCTGGAAACCAGCTCCTGTAAAATTAGCATATTTTATACAAATGGATGAATCCAGCAAATAATACAAGATCCCTGTGTACTCCTGTGAACTCAACTTCCTTCTGTGTCTTTGTGTCAATACTGTAGCCATAGCATTGCTGATCGAGATACATAAAAGTCCCAGCGATTCTGACTGGATGTGTGGCTGTCTGTCGCCTTTCCCTGCACATCCTGTGTGAGTCCCTCTATATATAGAGAGGAAGTCCGTGTGTGTGTGTGTGTGTGTGTGTGTGTGTGTGTATGTATATATTGGACTTGGCAAGGTTTATTTGGTAGGGCACAGAATCTATCCCCAGGTCCTGAGAGTGCAGTGGAGGGAAAGGGGTGGATTTCAGGGAACTTTCTTGCTGTTTTGGATGCTCTTGGGGAACAGCTGCCGGCCCAGCCAGAGCTGCAGCAAGAGGACAGCATGGCACACATGCTGGGCAGCAGAGCTGCAGGATGTGGAGGGGTGTGTGTTCCAGGAGAGCTCCATGAGCCCCAGCACCAGCACCCTGAGCAGGTGTGTGAGCCAGTGTGCAGTCCTGGCCCACAGGAGGTAGGGCAGTGTGTGGAAATACCAGACGTAGAACTGGTAGTGGAGGAGGGTGGCTGAAGCAGATGCCAATGAAGTTAGAGGTGAAGAGAGTAGAAATGATCTGGCTGGGTGTGAGGGGCTGGAGTAGAACCTTCCTTTTGGAGGAATCCTTCAGCAGGGACAAGATACATTCCCCCATCCTGTGCCACCAGTAGAGGGTAAACAGCAAGAGCAAGGTGAGGTGGGTGGCTAGCAGGGCCAGGTGGAAGGCACGATGCAGGCAGAGGGCCCCTGGGAGGAAGCGCCAGTTCACTATCCAGCAGAATAGAAACTGGCGGCCAAGGTCAAAGGAGCGAGACAGGTAGCCAGTGGGCTTCTCCAGCAGGAAGAGCAGCCCCAGCACCACCTGAAGGCCAACACAGATGCCCAGCTTGGGGAGGGCCCCACGGCAGCCAAACCGTGTGAGGAGAAGAAACAGTAACCCAGGGGCACAGAGCCTCACATTCCTCTTCATGGAGGCTTGCCAGGCTGGAACACCAGCAGCCCCAGCCCCAGCCCTGGGCCAGCAGGAGGCTGATACTGAGGGCACTGAGTCATAGAAGAGTCACAGCACAAAGGTCCATTTGGGGTCTCTGACTTCCCGCAAAGGTGGAGTGAACACAGTAAGAGGCGTGGCACATGAAAAATAAGACGAAGGGAGGTACCTTGTAGGTCTGGTGGTAGATCAAGAAGACAAGCAGCAAGGTGGCCAGGTAGAGCACAGCAAAGATGTTTTGGGCATGTGACTGTCAGTGCCTCGGCCCAGGGGCATAGAACAGCCCCACAAAGTTGGACACAAAACCAGCTGGGTACACAAGTGGTCCACTGTCATCCCGCAGCTGGGTCTAGTCATAGGTACCACTGATGACATCTTCCACCTGGGCCACGTAGGCCTTCTGGTCGATCTCTGTATCTTTCACTAATTTTCAGAGTTCGTAATAAGAGTCATTCAGGTACCTTTAGAGGAACTGGCACAGGATGTGCAAGGAAAGGAGAAAGACAGCCACACATCCAGGTGAGCCAGGTTTGAGAAAACATGGGCAGGGCCAGGTGCAGTAATCCAAGCACTTTGGGAGGCCGAGGCAGGGGGATCACCTGAGGTCAGGAGTTCGAGACCAGCCTGAGCAACATGGCGAAACTCCATCTCTACTAAAATACAAAATTTAGCCAGGTGTGGTGGCAGGTGCCTGTAATCCCAGCTACTGGGGAGGCCAAGGAAGGAGAATTGCTTGAACTTGAGAGGTGGAAGTTGTAGTGAGCCAAGATTGTACCACTGCACTCAGTGAGCTGAGATTGTACCACTGCACTCCATCCTGGGTGAGAGAGCAAGACTCCATCTCAAAGAAGAAGGAAGGAAGGAAGGAAGGAAGGAAGGAAGGAAGGAAGGAAGGAAGGAGAGAGGGAGGGAGGGAGGAAGGAAGGAAGGAAGGAAGGGAGGGAAAGAGAACATGGGCAGATGCAGTACAGATTTGACTCAAAAGCAACTTGTTTCAGTGGGTCAAAGTGATCTATGTACCCTTCTAAAGCACTCAAATGGTTAAGAATGTCACCAGAGGAATCTCCGAGTAAAAACCAAAGCCCAAAAATACTGCCCCCAAAAGAGACTTATCATCAAGAACTTCTAGGTCAATTACACATTTTAAGGTCACCAAAGCAGGAGTATCACTAACGTGAATTTTTTCTTCAGGGCCTGCTAAACAATGACAGTACTCAATTAGGAAAGTAAATGAACTTATTGGGACTGATTTTAAATTATTTCAATTGCTGAATGAGCACTATATTCATTTTCATCATTGTCCCACCCCAGACTTCTGCTAAAGCCCTAGTGTTTCAATTAATTTACAAAAAGTCTTAAAAAGCCAGTTAATTCTCATTTCACACTCAAGTGAATCAGCTTTTACTTTGAGTTTCCAGAATAACAAAGTAAGTCTTTGATATGCTTTGGCTGTGTCCCCACCCAAATCTCATCATGAATTGTAGCTCCTGTAATCCCCACATGTTGTGGGGGGGACTCAGTGGGAGGTAACTGAATCTCAGGGGTGGATTTTTCCCATGCTGTTCCCATGATAATGAATAAGTCTCATGAGAGCTGATGGTTTTGTAAAGGGAAGTTCCCCTGAAAGCACTCTCTTGCCTGTTGCCATGTAAGATGTGCCTTTGCTTCTCCTTCGCCTTCCACCATGATTGTGATGCCTCCCCAGGCATGTGGAAGTGCGAGTCCATTAAACCTCTTTTTCTTTGTAAATTACATAGTCTTGGGTATTTCTTCATAACAGTATGAAAATGAACTAGTACAGCCTTAATGAAAATTGCCCTTTGAGCGTAAAAATTACAGGGCCAGAGCAAATCTTTCAAAAGCAAGCAATCTTGGATTTTGTCTACAAGTTGTGATTAATCCACCTGGGACAAGAAAGAATATGTGTTTTCAAATGGCCACCTGTCTGTTGCTATAAATAGTATTTTCAAAAGTAAGGGATGTGGGAGTAGAGCAGTAGCATTTAGTCAGCTTAATTTATTAACACACTTAGTGTGTACTCTAAATGTACTCTGAATGCAGGTGCCTGAGGTGCCAGTCTTCTGAGATGTGCTGGACCTGAGAAAGGGGCAAGGGGTAGTGGGTCCTTAGGGACTCCAGGTACTTTGAGCCATGGCAGAGCTCGACGGTCATCCTTGTCTTCCTAACACACAGTCCTGTGAAGCTGTCCCAACCATCTTCCAGTAAAGTCACAAGCACAGGAGGAAAGAAGTCCAACAGATTTGGGAGATGTAGGAGAAATACATGGAAAAAAAACATGGACTATTTCCATTTCAATAAAACTTCTTTGAGCATCTGAGCATCTTTTGTCACTACATTTTTGTCCCCTTGCAAATTTGGTGTGGGTACATAAATCTGCTTCCATGAAGACTTACTGAGTTGCCCTTCTGCTAGAACTTGAATTTCAAGCGAGGAATGCAGGGCTAAGGAATACCTGTGATGCTGTGGATGGCCCAGGCAGAAGGTCAGAGCCCACCCAACTGTAGAGCCCCATATCTCCTGGCCGCCAGACGTGCCAACTTTGAAATGAAATAAAAACCAATAATCTATTCTGTCCATTTTAGGTATGAAAGGAAAATAAAATCTTTGCACCCCAAACTCATTATGCCAAGAAGAAAGTTAAGCTTGGTAACTAAGTCATGCAAAAAAGAAAAAGAAAAGAAGAAAACTTGCCTTCATTTTTGTTCCCACACAAATGGCTGCAATGACAGAAGGCCACATATCTCCCTAGGTGGCCTCCCTCAGAAATTGCTCACATGGAAATTTTGTATGGGCTCCCAAATATTTCAGAATACATATCCCCCTTATAACCCATAACCCTAAAGCAGAGTTCTATGGACTCTCACCTAACAGTGTAAAGTAGTAGCTTATCTTCACAGGCAGGGGACAAAAACACGACTAGAATGCCCCCTCCCTCTGCCTACTCTGAAACAAATGCACATTTGACTTCTTCCTCTACTTTGTGTTTACCTTATCCTGTATAAAATGCGGACTTACTGAATGCAGATTTACAAGTGCAGATCTACAAATGCATAATTAACTGTTTCTCTACCCCCTCTTTTCACATGTGAAAAGTGAATTCAGCCAGTGCTAATCAAAGCCTCACTAGAATGTAACACTCAACTCATCGTCTACCTTCCTCCCCTTCTTTTCCTCCTTCCCTTGCTGCTCACTCTTTGCCCTTTAAATATGGAAGTCCTCAAAACCTTCTTTGGAAAAAGCCCTGACCACAAATCCTATTATGACCTGTGTCTCTTTCTCCTGGACGCATCCTCAACCTTGGCAAAATAAACCTCTAAATTGATTCAGATCTGACTCAGATACGTTTTGGTTTACATAGTCCTCTCAGTAAAGGTAATACATTGTTTTCCTAGTTAAATTTACAAAAACCAGGACAATCGAAGGCTTTTCACTGGACACACGTGGGGTAAATCCGGAGTGCCAGGCTGAGGTTGGTGTGATGTGGAGGTAGTGGGAGTTACCACGAACCTCTGCTTTCTCCTGAGCAACCCAGAAGTTCAAAAGGAGTTTTTGCACAGATTCTTACCTACATGTACTTGAGTTGTTTTCTCTAGTTTAACTGCCTGATAACTTGCCTCATAGGTGAACTTTTACAAAGTAAAAAGGCAGGCTTAAGGAAACAAAAAGATAAAACTGCTTATCCAGAATGAGACCAAATCTGAAACTGGATTCTATTCGACTGCCATTACTAATTCAAAGAACCACTGGAATCTAAGACTGAAATATCTCCACTCCTCTGTTTCTGTCCCTTGCTCTCCCATACCAAAGTTTGGGGTCTAAAAAAGGAAGCCAAATTCAACAGGGACATATATTTTAGAAGAAAAACTCATTTTATTTCAAACTTCATTTTATTAAACTCAAGGTATTTGTCTCTAGTTGATCTGATGACTCAAAGGTTTCACGTTGGCCTCCGCTGAGGGCTTTGGAAAGCCTCACATGCCCACAGAGGATGCAGCTGATAAAACAGAGACGGCCAGAGACGGTCACTTATCCCAACATCAATGGGTGCTTTCAGTTGATTCAGATATAATTGAAATGCCTCATTTGCATTGAGTTCGCCAGTGCAGGAAAACACAGAAAAGAAGTGTCGGCCTTGCCCCAGGTTATAAACAGCGTCCGGGTTTTTCATGAATTACATCTTATGACTGTCTCTAAATTTAAGAAAATGAATTGTCTAGCCACCAATGTGCGCAGATCTCATTTCATTTTCATTCAATATCCACTCAGCAGACAGAAGATAAAAACCAAATGAACAGATCAGCAGACTCCATACAGAAGAGAAGACATTCCCGCCAGGGCATAGCCCACACAGTCCCCACCCCATCCCCTCACAGCAGCAAAAGTGTGCTTTAAAACAGCAGATTTCTCTGGCAGCTGTGTGTTTGTAATCACCAAAAGAAATATGTCCCCCACAATAAGCTCAAAACCATCATGTATGTATGGAACGATTAGGTGCAGATGTTGACTCTTGTACAAATATTTTACTATGGATTCAATTATTAAACTTTTGCCATACTTAATCACATAAACTATGCTTGAAGAGTATGCCTCTTTTCAACACAGCAAATGATGGGTGATGCCTGGATTAAAGGAGGGATAGGACCATGTGCCGCTGTATATTGGGGAAAAATTCATTTTCTTCCTAAAATGACCCCATAGGGTGATACAAGAGTGACTGGAGTCATTTTATTAAAATGATTAGTGTAAGGCCGGGCGCGGTGGCTCAAGCCTGTAATCCCAGCACTTTGGGAGGCCGAGACGGGCGGATCACGAGGTCAGGAGATCAAGACCATCCTGGCTAACACGGTGAAACCCCGTCTCTACTAAAAAAATACGAAAAACTAGCTGGGCGTGGTGGTGGGCGCCTGTAGTCCCAGCTGTTTGGATGAACAGAGGCAGGATGGTGCACTTCCGGGTTCTTCTTCACCACCAACTCTTCCCATGTGTGCGAGAATGCAGCTGATGGCCGGAAAGGTGCAGATTAATCAGGCATGCACCAGGTGATGTCAATCCGAGGACACCAAGCTTTACCTGGTGGCACCTGCGGAGCGTCCCCCCTCCCCCGACATGCCCGTGCCCCGCCTATTGCCCTTCCACTACTAAAAAAGTCGCTCCCAGCAGATGCGCCGGGGGTGGGCTTTCTCAGCCCCCACTCTTGTCGGGACTGTATTAGAAACTCCCCCCAACCCAGCTCCGGTCCCTGAAGCTAGATGACCAAAGAATAAATTTGCAGTTTTGCTTTTAGCCTTGCCTACTCGCTGGTTCTTTTGTGCCCACTCTGGTGGTCTTAGAAAAACAAATCACCAGCTACTCAGGAGGCTGAGGCAGGAGAATGGCGTGAACCCGGGAGGCGGAGCTTGCAGTGAGCTGAGATCCGGCCACTGCACTCCAGCCCAGGCGGCAGAGCGAGACTCCGCCTCAAAAAAAAAAAAAAAAAAAAAAAATAAAATAAATAAATAAATAAATAAATAACTACAAAAATGATTAGTGTGAAATAAGGCAAAACTTTTAGATGCGCGCGCACGCGCACACACACACACACACACACCACGCTAACATCCATGCCTTTCATTATTACAGTTAATTAGTAGAGTAGATTTTACTTAGAAGGGCTTAGTTGACAGATTTGTTTAGAGCATTTCCCCCTCTATGGAGCTAGAAATATCATTGTAAATGTGGCGGTTAACAACATCTCTATCTGCTGTTAAGAAAGTGTTGACACAGATGTTTGGCTAATCATTTATAGCAAATAGTTATTCCCATAAAGGCTAAGATTAGTCGGAATTGGCATGCACTTCTTTCTTCTGTGAGTCTCATTTGATTATGGATGATGTTTTGTTAGAGTGTATCCATGCAACCTCATAAATGATGTAAAACCCAAGAAAAACACAGACTCTGTGCCAAAACCGAATTAAATACACATCAGAAAAATGTGAGTCTGATTCAGGTTCAGGTACCATGAAACTTGCCTTGGTCTATTGTTGTTAAAACCTTTAGGAAAACTATAAAAAGCAAGCTTGACATTAATATCAATTTAAAGTTGGCATGGCTGCCAACAGTTATTCCACATGAAGCTCAGCTGGCTGCATCGTCTCCAGCACAACATATGGTGGCAGCAATTGCAGCCTCCAAAAGCTGTGAAAAATGGCCCACGCAGACTGGGCAAGGAAAAGCCGTCTTATCTGTATAGATGTGCTGCCACTGTCAGCATTTTTCAAATGATGAGCACAGACACGTCTGGGAGTTGGATGTGGAGGTAGTTGTTCCTCCCCCTTGCGCTCTGGGTGAGCAGTTTCAGAGTCTCTTATCAGTGCCATACTCCCTTTCTCCTTCCATCAACTGACCCCAAGAGGTCTATTCAGCACGCCACCACCTCTCTTCTCTCCTTTGCCACCCCCTCCTCACACAGATTCTAGGAAATGCAAGTAGAACTATCCATAGGATTATTTCTGGAGCCTCTCAAGGAATCTGGAAGTCCTCTATCTTATTTCTCTACTATCCACAGTCCCAGGAATGGGGTTTAGGATAACAAGGGCAATACCAAAGCCCAGTCAAGCACTGGGGCCTCCAACCAGGAAAACATCTATTCATTTGTGACTTGAAACATCATGTATTCATACGGTATGTGCCTGCTACTGGGAAGCATTCTACCAGGTGCTGGGGGAGAGGGGAGAGGGACAAAGACCTGGATGTGAAATGGTTGCATAAACTTCATCTGCCTGCCTGTCCACTAGGGAACTGAATCATGGACACCAGAAAGCAAAGTCACAAAGGGAAAGCAGGTAGAAGGTGTGGAGAGTTGAAACTCTTGAGTATCAGGTGGGCTAATAACCATTTACCCTGGCAAGGAAATAACTGACATCATGTGAGTCGGAGAGAAAGCCAAGTTAGCTTCCCCCAGGGGAGAAGGCTAAGCCATTAACATTGTGAGTGCACAGAGCACCCAAGTTTGTTGAGGAACCCCATCCTAACGCTGAAACCACTACTTATCACAGGAGCGTCTCATGTACAGAAATCTAAGACTCTGACTCCCCTCTTGAGAGTTTTTATTTGTATGAAAATATAGCGTCCCATCCAAAATTAATACTGACACTTAATCTCCACTGTGGTGGAAGTACAAGGTGGAGCCTTTTAGGAGGTAATTAACAGGGTTCCACCCTCATGATGGATTAGTACCTTATGAAAGGGCTGAAGAGAATGAGCTTAAGGCCCTTTTTGCCTTTCTGTCCCTTCTACCAAGTGAGGACAGAGCATTTTTCCCCTCCTAAGGATGCAGCAACAAAGCCCATCTTGGAAGCAGAGACTGTGCCCTCATCAGACACCAAACCTTGATCTTAGACTTCCCAGACCCTAGTGCAATGACAGAATAAATTTCTGTTCTTTATATATTAACCACATGGACTAAGACAGCACCTCACACAATCTTCCTCCATCTCTATCTCCCAAATGCAAGTTAAGCTGCTGCTATGCCATGTAACTTAGCCCAGTGCTCCCCAGCACTTTTCCGTTATAAACTTCTATATATGTCAATCTCAACAAGGAACAAAAGAGGCATGCTCTTTTATTTTAAACAAAATCTGTAGGGAAGAGAGGAGAGAAGAATGGGCAAGCAAACACACTCAGACCTTTACATCTTGTTCTGAATGCTTTTACATTTGTATTTACTTTCAAGATACTTAATAGGGTCAGCTTCTAATCTACACTCTTCATTACCTGATAACTCCTGGTCCTCCTTGAAGACTTGGCTCAGAAGTCAGCAACTGCAGGCCTCTTTGGCCTCTGGGCATCCTTAGCACCCATTCATACATCTACTAGGGACTTATTAGATGGTGTTGACTCACTTTTCCTTTCCCAGCAGACTGAAGTTCTTAAGAGAGGATAACAATGCCTTTAGCAACATTTTGTGACAGCTCTGTGCAATCAAACTGGTGACAATGACAAAAACGTTGTACACCTGCACTTCCCAATTGGCAGCCACCAGCCACATGTGACGATGGAGCATTTGAAATGAAATGTCGAGGATGTGACTGAGGAACTGAGTCATTTTTCATTATATTTCATGCTAATTAATTTAAATGTATATCTCAATCACTGCACATGGCTAATGACCCTCATACGGGATCGTGCACCTCCTGAAGCTCCTATACTGCTTGGAAGAGGGAACCTGGCCCACTGTTAACAAAATAAACTGACCTTAGGAGCTAAAACCTATCTTAGTTCTTTGCTTAAATGGCAAAACCTTCTGAAATATCAGGGAAGTTACTCATCTCCATCTTTATTCATTTTCCACACATTTGACCAATTGCCCTGTGCCAGCCTGGTGAGACTGCTGTCTTACTAGACTTCCATTCCATGCAGGGTCTCTCCACAGAAGTGCATGTGAACAGAGACCTGTGCCTCGTGTGGGAAGATCTGGAGGGGAGGCTGTGTGCTCCAAACAGAAGCCCAGTACCTGAAAAGGCCCCTAAAGTCCTGGTGAGTGAAAAGGGGAGTCTGGTTTTGAAGGCAGCAGTGGAAGAGGCGGTCTTCAAACAATGCAGGGCCCTACAGGCATCAGAACATTTGCATTCTACTTTAAGCACAGTGGGAAGCCATTGGAGGACCCTGCCAGGGGCACAACGTAATGTTCCTGAGGGTTTAAACCTCCTCTTCTTGCAGTTGGGAGAACACTAGACACCGGTGGTAGGGCAGGAAGGAGAGCAGGAAGGCAGGTGAGGTACCCTCCCCAGTGGTCTGGGGACAGAACTGGCCTGGCCAGAAGGAGGAAGGCAGAGGGACAGAGCCAATAGGATGTCTCCAGGTTGAGCTGGAGCACTGGGAACTCCAGACACAGAGATGCCTCCTGCAGGGAGGTTGGAGTGGGTGGCAGAGCTGATTACTTAGAAGCGCAAGATTTCAGCATTGCCAAGGTGGATGGAGGGAAGAAATGTTGGTGATCCCCAAGGGACATCTATGTGGGCATCTATGTGGGCATCTACGTGTCAGGTGAAAGCAAGCAGGGAGACGTCCAGAAGAGCTGACCTCAGCAGCCACCACCACCCTTTGCTCTGAGATGTAAAGCCTGTTAACACAAGAAGACACTGTGATGGGAGCAGTCCAGTCACATGCCTCTTTCTCTCTCTCAAAGATTACGGGAGAAGGTCTGCCCAGTGACTGAGGTTGGATCCCAAAAGCTTGGCACAGGGCTGGTGACCTACTGGGGTGCGCAGGATGGCTGCAGCACTTTAAATCCCCCTGGCGCTCTATTTCCCATGGACTGAACCCTTAGATATAGTTGTTGAGAAGAACTGGGATGCCCCCCAAATTTTCTTAAATTTTATTTCTCACAGCGGACTCTCAGCAATGAGATAAATTTAGATTCCCTGTTAAGCAACCCACCATGGTAATTGTGCAAGTATGATGTTTTAAATTACACTTTTATTATCTTGCCTTTCTCTTCCAACTTCTAATTCTCCTTTCTCATCACTCTCTGGTTGTTCCTGATCTGTAACCCTTCCTCCTCACAGGACAGTCATTAAATGGCTCCAATCTCCAGTAAATGGTGGAAAGAATGAATGGGTTTGGCTTTAAACACTCCTAAGTAGACAGTTGGGAAGTGGTCGAAAATTAAAACCAGGCAGCTTAATGATATTAATATGATCTGTTCGAAAAAATGAGCCTCAGCCCCTTGTCTCTGGGCTTGGCTTTGTCTATGACCTCAGAGCTCAGAGGGAACAACTGGGAAGGGGAGGCTGTTGGTGACCAGAACCCCCAGCAGAGGAAACCACGCAGTAGGGCTCCTCTCTAGTCCCCAGATAGCTTCGCTCGCCTCACATGGAAACAGGAAATCCAGCTTCTTCAGGTCAGAATGGACAGTCAACGGTTCCCACAGAGATGAGGCTGGTGGAGGCTGAGCGGATAATCCCTCAGCATCTCTCCAGCACCTTTTTCCCAACTCTGCCTGAATACGGAGAGCTGCAATCAACCCACATACACCCCAGGCAGCCCGTTGGGGCTAATAATTTTACTTGCTGGGATCTCACTGAAAACTTTACAAACGGAGGAACTTTTACAAATTTGCCATCAAGAATTCAGAAAGCGCACTCAGCTACAGCCTGGTGAATACAATGGCCTGGTGCAAGGATGTGATATTCATACCCAAATGTCTCAGTGTGAGGATTTGGCGTTGATCATTTCTTTTGATTTATCATTGAGGGCAAACAAAAGGTGAATTATATTAACATCCTGTCAAGAATAGCAGTGCCACGATTGTTTGTCATTTCAATGCCCCAAATATATCGAGCACCATATCAACCACAGACAACAGGGAAGGCTAAAATGGACCCTTTTAAAATTATGCATAAAATGGTAACTTTCTACCAACAATGCCGATTATTTTGATCTCTAGAACAGGAGGCAGGCAGGAGGGAACGCATTTTGTCAGACATAAAGACTTTTCCAGGTTGTCCTCATTGGCATCTTCAGATGCATTCTACTCACACTAAAACAAATCTGTTCAGACTCATTGATTCCCCAGTCACACATGGATCATCCTAGTAGCACAGGAAAGATCTAAAGCAAGTACAGTCCTAATGCCCCTAATGAGAATGAAGTGAACAAGGGAGGCAAAGTTCTAAGATAGCCCCTGAAAGTCTCCATTTTACCCTGGCCCCAGTATACACAAATTGTCACCCAGTTATTAAATCAATTACTAATCTAGGTTCTGCTGTGAAGAGATCTTGCAGATAAAATCAAAGTCTTGAAGATGAATCCAATAAATTGACTTCAAGATACAGAGATTTTCCTGGGTGGCCCTGATCTAATCAGGTGATGAGGCTCTTCCTGAAGAAAGATATTTGAGGGTGATGGGAATTCAACATGAGGGAGATTCTCTACTGCTGGTTTGAAGGTGGAAGGACCCATGTGGCAAGGAATGTGGGTGGCCTCTAAGAGCTGGAGTTCTCATTCCTACAGCTAGGAGGAACTGAGTTCCACCAATAACCTGCATGAGGCAGAAACAGATTCTTCCCAGAGGCTCCAGAAATGAAAAATGTCCAGCCAGCACCCAAATTCACTGCACAAAACCTTTAGCAGAAAATCCAGCCTCATTGCGCTCTGACTTCTGACCTGTAAGATCTATGAACTAATGAACAGTTATTGGTTTCAGTAATTAAGTTTGTGGTAACATTTACATAGCAAAAGAAAACTACAAATTCTGTTTTGGAGCTAACAGATAAAGACTTCTAAGCAGATGCCGTGGCCACACAACGTCTATGCTCAACCTCGGTTTCCTCACCATACCGGTGTGGCAACGCCTGTTCGTCATGCCTCATTGGGAAGGGGCGAGGACTGTCGAGAAAATGCTTAGAAGACTCTCATAAAAATAGAAGTTGCCACCAAAGGTAGAATAAATCCTACTCTTGTTGTCAATGAGTATAAGTAATTAACGGTCATTCTCATTTTCACTGTTGGAGACATTTCTTTTTTTACCACAATGTTGTTTGAAAAAATATAGTACTAGGAAAATAGCCTTTCCCAGGCAGCAATGCTTGGAAGGTGGGCATTCATTGAGATGTTGGTGGTTGTTTCTTGAAGCAGGATGCCAAGGTCTAATAATCATCACATTCTCAGAGAGTCACAGAATATCAGAGATGAAAGGTCCTGAGAGGTCCTGCAGTGGAGGAACTTGCTCAGTATTAACCAACCTGGCACTTTTTTCCTCCCTGAACCAAAAAGCACTCTCCTCCAGCCACTCGGCTGAATCTCATGGAAATGGAGTGGTCCATGGAACCCACTTTGAGGAGCTGGTTGAGAAGCTAATGAAAACAAACAAATGAAGATCTGCAGACTCTCTGTAGCAGGCGATCTGGTCCTTCCATCACGTGGGGCTATGAGAGTCCCTGCAGCCCATCTAGGCCCCAGAGCTCTCTGCCAGCTTTCAGACATCTGCCGCCCCCCTTTGTCCTTGAACCTCAATGTTCCAGGCATCTGGGCAAACAAAATGAGCTCTGGTAACAATATTTAAGGTGAGTGGCACTGCCCTTCAATACATGGGAAAATGTACATCCTCAACATATTCACTAAGAAGTTAAAGGCATTTTTAGTGGGAAAATATTTGGCTAGATAAGAGAATGAAAATTCACTGTCCTTAAAAAAAAACCCCACCTTTTAACTTATCCAAATTCCACAAAAATAAACACTTTGTCTACTTGCAAATAAAAGATGTGGCATTTAAAACAAGACCTGCTCTGCCAGATAAAGAAGTATACTGTAAATCAACAGGAATTTATATTGTATGGCCTTGGGCCAAGACAATAGGAGATCAAGGCAACAGAGAAGACAGTCCGGAAATGGCCTCTCACACGCAGGGACTAACATATGAGCAATATGACTTAAAAAGATGAATTACTCAATAACAAAGTCTATAAAACTTGCTAAGTCTTTGGCAAAAGGAAAAACAAAGTTAATCACCAACTCATCTTATTTTAAAATAAATTTCAAATGGAAAACAAATTTAAGTATAACCTCTAAATACACCAAAAAAAAAAAAAAAAAAAAAAAACATAAATATTTAATCCCGGGGTTAAGAAAGAACTTTTCTACCTAATCCCAGAAGTGAAAGCACAAAAATAATTGCTGGATTTGACTACATATAAATTTCCATATTAAAGAAAAACATAAATGAAAAGGCAAAGAAAAATGGAAAAAAATTATTTGCAACATTTATGAAAGACAAATGTTTACTGTTATACAGATGTAAATGAATAAGAAAAAGTTGAATTCCCCAAAAGGAAAACGGACAAAAGACAGGAATAGGCAAAGTAAACTGAAACACAAATGGCCAATAAATATGTGAAAATATATTTGACCTCACTGGTAATTAAATAAATGGAAACAAAATAATGAGTTATCTGTCCAATAGGGCATAATAAAAATGAGTGATAATCCTTCCTGCTGGTTTGGTTATGGGAACTGAGTCAGTTGAAGGGAGGGTAAATTTTAAAATTTCAGGAAGACAATGTAAGAAAAATAAATCAAAACTTGGAAATAGGCAAAAGGATGGCTCTGTCTTTCCACATTCTCATTAAGGGTAACTGCCTTTGCTTTGCCTTCCTATTTTCTATTGATCAGAATCTACCACAGCCATATGAGGGTCCCTGGTATTTTAACACACAGAACACTGACAGCAATGCCCATGAATCTTGTCTGGTGTTGACACAAAGGAACAACGCCCCGTAGACTTGGAAAGGACTGCAGCCCGAGCATCATGGTGTCCTTGCATGACTGAATGACCTTCTGCTGAGGCTTCTGCGACCTCTTTCTGCACTCTGTCCCCATGCTGCTGCAACCTCACTGTCCTGCTGGCTGTCGCACTGCATTAGAGAAATACATCTTTGATATTTGCTCTGTGTGTGTTTGTATGAAAGTCATGTTTGTAAACTTTTAAAAATGATACTTCGACAGAAATTTGGCAAATATATATCAGAGTTCTCAAGCGAGTACCTCTTTTCCACAACAGCAGTGTCGCTTCTAGAATTTTCCCTCTGAATAGAATTAGATAGAAGTGGAGAGACATCAGCAAGGAAGTTCAGGTAGCTTTGTCTTATGATGATAGTTAAAAAAAAAAAAAAAAGTCACTGATTCTCAACCTAGGTGGATTTTGTCCTGCAGGGGACATTTGGCAATGTCTAGTGACAGTGTTGATTGTCACAGCTGAGGGGAAGGGATGTTTCTGACACCCAGTGGGCAGAGACCAGAATGTGAAGCCACATCCTGCAGTGGCCAGGACAGTGTCCCCGAGAAGGATGGGTTGACCCAAACTGCCCATGGTACCGAGGCTGAGAAACCCTCACTTAAGGTACCACCATAGGGATTAGGAAGGATACATTAAAGTGGAATGTTTCACAACCACTTTAATTATGATATGAATTTTTTTAAAAAACTACAATATTGTCCGTATATATTTATGTTTAAGACTTCTTGTTAAGTAAAAACATTATAAAACTATATTTGTGGTGGTCATATGATCAGAAAAAATACATTAATTAAAATTTCAGATGTAAATAATATGACATCTTTCATGTTTTCCATAGAATGAATACATTTTTGTATGTATGTATATATACAGAGAGAGGGAGAAAGAGAAAGTAGCATATAAATAAAAACACATACATTTTATTATCTATTACAGTATTTATTCTTCTGCACACTTCTCAGTTCACGTATATACGGGAGCTTTCTTACATCCTGCACGGATGCCTGAGGTTCCACCACTAAGGAGTCTGGTCTCTAAGTGAAGAGGTCGTTAAAGCTGTTTGTGTAAAGCCTGTGTCTTGGAGACAGGGCGTTAAATCTTTATCAGTCACATGCACTAGGTATGAAATGGCCGATTGGATTGGGTGGCGTGCCTGTCACTCAGCACCGCCTTGGGACCAGACCGCTTTGGTGACCCAGCTGGAGAGGTGCTCCAGAGCTGGGCTGACCCTGAGAAGGCTCCATCTCAGAGCAGCACAGGGAGGAGATGAGGCCCCGCTGCTTTCCCGAGGGCCAGGCCTCATGTCAAATTGCAGAAACAGACTGAGCACAGAGCCATGGAGAGCCGAGGAGTGGGCAGGCTTGTCCATTCCAGCTTCCACCTCTGCCTCTGATCCTCATCTGTGGAATCAGGGCGGTGAACCAGAAGCCCCTGGAGTTTTTCAGTGCTCTGATCCCGTGAATTCCTCCTCTGTCCCCGCGATTTCGCAATGAAGGGATGGTTCCCATTCTCACCACGTGCCTGTTGAAACTGTTTGCTCAGCCTGACAACTTTCTTCTGTTACTTTCAAATGATCACAGGCTCCCAGGAGGAAAGTTTAGGTAAACCTGTCTTCAAGTGCTGCGTCCTAAAATTCCCAAAGAACTGTCCATCTTTGAAGGGCTCTCAGGACCTGGGACGTGTGACTACGGACATCCGGGGATCAGTCAGCGCTGCGTCCTGGGGAGAAGGAGGTGCTGGGTTGCTGGCTCCAGGCTGCATCCCCTCCTCTGGGTCTGTGCTGGTCCTGCACTTCATAGCATGATTTTCCCCTTATTCCTTAAGGCTCAACAAGCCTTCTAATGCTCTCCATCACTTTGTCCTGGGAGTCGGATGTTTGCCTGGTTTATTAGTGCATGTGAATGCCTATCCCAAATTGCTATGTGATTTTCAAAATGCTGAATTCTGTAGATTCTTTGAGATCAGTGACTTTCACTCTCTCAAGCCATTTCCATTGGGCTGAACTGGGAAGTATGATGGTGAGAGAAAAGAACACCTCTGTAAACAGCAACAAAACAAGACAAGAAAAACCTCCACAGTGTCTTGAACTTCACACACTTGTGCAAGGTTAGAGCCAGTGTTCTCAACCCTGGCACTACTGACATGTTAGGCGAGACAATTCTTTGTGTTTGGAGGCCACAATTTATTTTTTTCAAAGTGTATTTTCACCAACTGTAGCACCAGCCTCACTCCATTTCTCCCACCTTCCAAGACAATTAATTAAGACACTCAATCACAGAATTACACCCATTTCTGGACAGCACTCCATCTGACCATGGCCTGTGTATTAGTCAGGGCTCTCTAAAGGGACAGAACTAATAGGATAGATGTGTACATGAAGGGGAATTTACTAGGAGAATTGGCTCACATGATCAGTATTGTAGGGTATTTAGCAATGTCCCTAGGCTATACCTACTAGATACCGGTAGCACTGCCCTTAACCCCCATTACAGGATGAAAAGTCAAAAATTTAAAAATGTCATATCTAGGGCAGCACAGGGATCCATGCGCCCTGTTGAGCAATGGCCTTCACTGTGGAGGTGCAGAAGGAGCCCAGAGCTCGTCTCTCGTCTGTGGAGATGGATGCCTCCTCTTGGTAGCCTGCAAGGATGTGGTTGGTCCCAGACCATAAGTCTGAAGAGTCATCAGTCCCGTTGAGCAGTAGACCATAGCTGGGAAGGTTTATAAAAACTGGTCCAGTACATACATGCAAGCGTTACAAGTGATCATCTTTGTGGTAGAAATTGTGATTATTAGGAATGATAATATGTTCTTTTTTGTATTCATGCATGCAACCTAAATTGTCTGTTTATTCGTTTAGTAATTTTTTAAGAGCTCAAGAAATGGAAGAAATGAGAGAGATGTTTCGTATACTCTTAGGTGACGTGGCAAACACACCTAAGGTCACCCCTCCCCAGTGATCTATGTTTTGGATAATCCACTCCCCTGAGCATAAAGGGGCTTATGATGTAATTCCGGATAATAGAATACAGCAAATGCGATGGTTCCATCCGATGTGAGATTCTGCCTTAGCAAGTGGGGGCAAGAGAGACTCCCTCTTGCTGACTTGTGTAAGAAGGCTGCTGTCCTGTAGGAAGGACTGTGAGAGGCCACATGGCAGGATCCTTGGGAGCCCCTGGATGCTGAGAGTGGTCCCCAGCTGATGTGGTTTGGCCGTGTCTCCATCCAAATTTCATCTTGAATTGTAGCTCCCATATTTCCCACGTGTTGTGGGAGGGACTCAGTAGGAGATAACTGAATCATGGGGGTGGTTCCCCCATACTGTTCTCATAGTAGTAAGTGTCACAAGATCTGATGGTTGTATAAGGGGAAAGCCCTTTTGCTTGGCTCTCATTCTCTCTTGCCTGCTGCCATGTAAGATGTGCCTTTTACCTTCCACCATGATGATGAGGCCTCCCCAGCCATGTGGAACTGGGAGTCCATTAAACCTCTTTTTTTTTCTTATAAATTACCCCATCTCAGGTATGTCTTTATCAGTAGTGTGAAAATGAACTAATACACCAGCTGCCCGCCCCCCAAAAAAGGATCTTCAGTCCTACAACCACCAACAACCTAAGAGAGCCTTTGACAGGACCACAGCCCTGACTGACCCAATTGTAGCCTGCTGAGACCCAGAGCAGAGGCCACAGCTGGGCTCTGCTTGAACTTCTGACCTACTGAGAGCAGAGGTAACTGGTGTGTGATATTCTAAGTCACTAGGCTGTGGTCATTTGTTATGCAGCCACAGGCAACAAACACAGACAGCTTCCCTCTCCTTTGAGGACACATCAGCCAAATGCCTTTCATAAGTATTGCAGCTACCTCTAGGCTAAGAGAATGTGAACCCTTGAGTATTCAGTACCTGCCAGATCAGAACTTACAGGACATTGAGGGGGACATGCAGCCTGGAAGACCTGGAAGCTGATCTGGTACTTGCAGCTCTGCCTTGATGGACTCCTAGGGACACAAGCAATGCCACAGAGCACCAACCCCAGACAGGGACACCCTGTGATGGTGGGGGCAGGGGGCAAGGCAAATCAATACCCCTCAGTAATCTGGTCCGTTCACAAATGAAAACAAGAAGTGGTCAATACCACAAATATGCCTAGGCATCCCCCACCCCTGGTGAATGTGAGCAGCTGCTGCTTTTTCACCAATTGTAGCATCAGCCTCACTCCATTTCTCCCACCTTCCAGGACAATTAATTAAGACATTCAATCACAGAATTCCTCCCATCTCCAGACAGCACTCCATCTGACCATGGCCTGTGTATTAGTCAGGGTTCTCTAAAGGGACAGAACGAATAGGATAGATGTATATATGAAGGGGAGTTTATTAGGAGAATTGGCTCACATGATCACAAGGGGAAGTCTCACAATAGGCCGACTGCAAGCTGAGGAGTCAAGAAGCCAGTCTGAGTCCCAAACTTCAAAGGTAGAGAGGCTGATAGCACAGCCTTCAGTCTGTGGCTAAAGGCCTGGGAGCCCCTGGCAAACCACTGGTGTAAGTCCAAGAGTCCAAAAGCTGAAGAACCTGGAGTCTGATGTTCAAGGGCAGGAAGCATCCAGCATGGGAGAAAGATGAAGGCTGGAAGACTCAGCAAGTCTGCTCATTCCAACTTCTTCTGCCTGCTTTATTTTAGCTGCCGTGGCAGCTGATTAGATGGTGCCCACCCAGCTTGAGGGTGGGTCTGCCTCTGCCAGTCCACTGACTCAAATGTTAATCTCCTTTGGCAACACTCTTACAGGCACACCCAGGAATAATCCTTTGCATCCTTCAATCCAACCAAGTTGACACTCAATTGTATCCATCACAACCTGTTTCCTTGACTCTCCCCAAGATCACCTCACATAAGCCAAACCCTCCAAGTCTTTCCCAAGGCCCTCTCACTGCTGCTGCTGAGCTGCTGCTGGCTCCCAGTGGTGCACAGCCTTCCTTGTTGTGATGAGCCAGTCGATGGCCTCAACTTTGCTGGGCTACAGGTATGTTCCTGGTGGCCTCTGGATGACATCACTGACAAGATTATGACCAAGCTAATTTTGATGCACCCCAGTTTCAGCATAAAATTTGGGAAAACATTCATTTAAAAATAACCCATACCAAGGTTTTCACAAAATACAATCAAAATCCAAGGCATATTAGTAGGTAGCTCATACGTGTACCTGTTCCGTGCGTGCTGTTATTGATGTCTGGCATGAAGTAATGAATTAGAAAGTCTTCAAACACCAAAGAATGATTTCATGAACTATATTTACATAGTGTATATACCACATATAAATAATTACTGTGTACTAAAGGATAAGAAATTATAATTGTGCATTTTAGAAAGATTTGGTCAAAAGAGGAGGAGGGATGAGGATTTTATCATGATTCTCAATTTCCCAAGCATTTCTGTAAATTAGGAGCTTACTGTACTATCTAGAAATGGTGGATGGGTTTTTAGCTTCAATTCCACCCATCATGTCCCATCTAAATGCTCTGAGGTGGTAACAACAAACTGTGTCCTAGATCTTCTTCGAGCTGAAGTGTTTTGGGGTGATCGCATATTCCAACAATGCCCCCTGGAGGCCAGCCTGGCCAGGGCCAGTGGACACTTGTCCCCACAGAAGCAAGTCTGTGCCACTGCTCAGCTGCCAGGGTTTGCTTTTCCACCCTGATCCAGCTGGTAAACTGTCCCTATCACGTGTCCCTCATCCACTACCAGCCGGTGACTCCTAGCTCATGCAATTTCCGGTGCTCACCTCTTGCTGTCCCCCATCTGGCCCTATCATAAGTTTGTGTCCATGTTGCATTCAGTGCATGAGACACTGAGAGCGGTCTCCAGCCGACAGCCACCCATGACTCACTGACAGAAGAGAAAGGGGACACAGGGAAGAAATCTGTTATACCCGTGAGACAGAAGCTGCCCCTTTACACAGGTGCATGGTGGGGAAGTGGGGAAGACAGAGACATCCCAGCTGTACTGCAAAAAGACCACATTTTGAAAGATGGTTTCAAGGCCAGGTGTGGTGGCTTACGCCTGTAATCCTAGCACTTTGAGAGGCTGAGGTGGGTGGATCACAAGGTCAGGAGTTCGAGGCCAGCCTGGCCAACATGGCGAAACCCCGTCTCCACTAAAAATGCACAAATTACCCGGGCGTGGTGGTGGGCGCCTGTAATCCCAGCGACTCAGGAGGCTGAGGCAGGAGAATCGCTTGAACTTGGGAGGCGGAGGTTGCAGTGAGCCGAGATCATGCCATTGCACTCCAGCCTGGGCGACAAGAGCAAGATTCCATCTAAATAAATAAATAAATAAAAATAAAATGAAAGATGGTTTCAAACCAAGTGTTCAGTCAGATGTAGAAAATATATAATAGCAAAATGAGCTTTGGTATAGACTTGATTGAGTATATAGCCTGAAAATAGAGGGAATCATGAATAAAGTCCCCTATAATAATAGCAAATACGGCTTCTATTGATAAGACGTAATGGAAGTGGGCTACAACATAATATGTATCATGTGATTACAATATCCAATGATGAGCTGGCTAGTACAATGCTGGTCAAGCCTCCTACTGTAAAAAGGAAAATAAACCCCAAGGCTCAGAGCATTGCAGGGGATCATTTGGTATTGCCGCTGTGAAGTGTAGCTAGTCAGCCAAAACTTTGACGCCAGTGGGAAAAGTAATAATTATAGTAGCAGAGGTGAAGTAGGCTCGTGTATATACATCTATGCCTACTGTAAATATATGGTGAACCCATAAGATAAATCCTAAGAAACCAATTGATATTATAGCTCACACCATGCCCATATATCCAAATGGCTATTTTTTTTCCAGAACTGTATGTTACAACATGGGAAATTATCTTGAAGCCGGGTAGGATGAGGATGTAGACTTCAGGGTGACCAAAGAATCAGAGTAAGTGTTGATATAACATAGGATCACCTCCGTCTGTTGTTGGAAGTATGTAAGAGTCAAGGCTTAATTCTTCATAATCTGTATATTCGTAGCTTCAATACCATTGATGTCCGATTGTTTTCATGGTGAGAGAAGGGTCCTTGATTTCGTCTGTTATATATAAGATGCATAGAGATGGGAGGGCGATTAAGACTAAGATGATGGCAGGGAAGATAGTTCAGGTGGTTTCTACTTCTTGGGCATCTATGGTGTTAGTCGTCAGTTTTGTTGTGAATATTAGAGAAATACTGTATAGCAGTAAGGAACTGATTAGAAAAATGATTATAAAGGTATGGTCACTGAAGGTAAGTAGTTCTTCTATAATAGGGGATGTGGCATCTTGAAGGTCTAATTGAGCTGAGTGGGCCATTAAGATATATAGGGTTTAACCTATAACTGAACTTTGACAAAGTTATGAAATAATTTTACTAATATCAAAAAAGTCATAGAGGTTATGGGATTGGCTTGAAACCAGTCTTTGGGGGTTCGATTCCTTCCTTTTTCATTTAGGTTTCCATGTAGGTTGGTGCTTCGAATGTGTGATAGGGTGGGAGACAGCCATACAGTCATTCTAAGTTTGTAGATGGTTGTTCAATTATTAGAACCTTTCATTTTGAAGTGAAGACTTCTCAGATCATGAAAATTATTAGAATTACTGCTGTCAGGGAAATAAATGAGCCTACCGATGAGATAGTATTTCATGTGGTGTACATGTCGGGATAATCGGAGTAGCGTCGAGGCATGCCAGAAAGGCCAAGGAAATGTTGTGGGAAAAAAGTTAAATTGAGGCCTATAAATACAACAGCAAAATGAGCTTTAGCATAGGTTTGGTTGAGTATTTAGCCTGAAAATAGAGAGAATCAGTGAATAAAGCCCCTTATAATAGCAAATACGGCTCCTATTGCTAAGACGTAATGGAAGTGGGCTACAACATAGTATGTATCATGTAATACAATATCCAATGATGAGTTGGCTAGTACAATGCTGGTCAAGCCTCCTAGCTGTTCCTATAGGGATTACAGTCAGTCATGGGAAGCTTCTCTTATTGTGCAAAGGAGAAATAGATTTCCTTACAACACCATGTGAAGGCAGAATTCTGGAAACCTGCCTTGGGGACTATCTTTCCTTAATTAGACATCCTAAGAAACAAGGGCAAAGCACTGTAGCCTGGCACAATTTGGATCTTCAAGAAATCTATCAGAATTTTCCAAAAATTGAGAAAAGAGATATAGGATCAAAATGAGATTTTTATGAAATGCCTCACTAAGAAAGAGTGGGAAGAGAACTTTCCTGAAATAAAGTAGAAAATACTGACAGAAAAAAAATACTGGAAGAAAAGCCCATGTTTTTATGCATGCTCAGACATTGTTTGTAACTATTAACACATTTGAGACACAACCAATGAACCAGGTATTACACAGACGAGGACAGTAAGAACAGAAAATTCCAGCTAAACCACTGAGACTGACCCAGCATAACCTTACAAATAGCCACTGTCCACATGCTGATGGTTAAGCAAGACTCAGATCCCATCTACCTAACTTGCTGTGAGCCTCACCAATGTGTGGGGCACAGGTGCACATTGCCCTCAAAGCTGGCTTAGAACAGCCATGCTGCATTCACCATGTGGACATCCTTAGGCACATCTTAAAAATCTGAAAATATAAATTAGGCTGTATTTAAGATGGACTTGCTGACTGTCTATAAGATATGTAATGGAAACTTGCGGTGAATTGTTTTGGAAATTCAATCTGGCCAGGCACGGTTGCTCATGCCTGCAATCCCGACTCTTTGGGAGACCGAGGCAGGAGGATGGCTTGAGGCCAGGAGTTCAAGGCCAGCCTGGGCAACATGGCAAGACCTTGTCTCTACCAAAAAAAAACCCCCAAAAATTATCTGGGTGTGGTGGTGTGCACCTGTAGTCTCAGCTAATCAGGGGGCTGAGGTGGGAGGATCTCCTGAGACCAGGAGATCAAGGGTGCAGTGAGCCATGATTGCTCATTTGCACTTCAGCCTGAGCGACAGAGTAAGACTTTGTCTAAAAATAATGATAATAAATAAATAAATAAGAAAAGAAAATTCTATCTGGCTTCCCCAAGTTTATGTCTTTCATTTTTTTATGGTGGGTTTTCATGGGGCCATCAGAAGAATGATGAATATAAAAACGTGTGAGCTCCCTCTTAGGCATTTTGGAGCTTATGATGGTTAACTTCATGTGTCAACTTGGCTGGGCTATGGTGCCCAGTTGTTTGATCAAATCTAGTCTAAATGCTGCTGTGAAGCTATTTTAAAAATGTGATCATAAATTAATGTGGGTGGATCATCCAATCAGTTGAAGGCCTCAAAAACCGAGACTGACATGTTCCAAAGAGGAAGCAATTCTGCCTCAAGACTGCAGCACAGAAACCCTGCCAAGGTGCCAACCTGCTGCCCTGTGGAACCCGGACTCAAGGCTGCAAGATCAACCCTTACCTGAATTTCCAGACTTCTCACCTGCCCTGCAAATTTAGGGCTCACTAGCCCCTCCGATCATTTGAACAAATTCCAATCAATAAATAAGTAAATGAACAAATAAACAAATCTATCTGTCTCTGTATCCACCTATCTGTCTCCAGTTGGCTCTGTTTTTCTGGAGAACCCCGAATAACAAAGGGCCTGCAGGTTGCTTCCTCTCTAAGGGTAGAGTATCTGAGTGCCTACACTGTTCCACTGTCTCTGCTAAGTGTTCATAGACGACTTTCCCTTCCTCACTTCCTTTGGCCCCTTCCACTCAGTACAAACCCAGGCTATTTCTTCCAACTTTGGGTTGCTTATCAAGGGAAAAATGAATTATGTAAGACTAAGACAAAATGAGGAAGATAATTCTACTGCCATTAACTCTACATAGTCTATTTCAAAGCCAAACAGAAATAACTTCGGGGCTTTGTACTGTTTAGAATCACCTCTTCGATTGTTTTCTTTCAATAACAAGGCATTTTAAGGGATGAGTATCTGGCATGGTAGAGAAAGCTGTGCATCATCCATTGACCTGACTGTCAGCAAATACTCATGGAAGCCCTGTGGGGTACTCGGCACTGTGCCAACCACTGCCACCCACATTTGGGACAGACAGACACCCTGCCAATATGCAGCCTCATAGACATAATATAATACTCAGTATTACAATATAATATAATATAAGACCTATAAAAACTATTCTCAGTACTTATTGTCTGCTTATTATATCTTGGATACTGATATAAGTGCTTTACATAAATTAACTCATTTAGCCTTCATACAAAACCTAGGAGATAGGTCCTGTGTCTATAATGCTCTTTAAAGTTGTAAAAAAAAAAAAAAAGATAATTTGTTTCCAATTTCTGCTGTAACAAATCGCCACAAACCTACTGGCTTGAAACAACACAACTGTATTGGGTGTGACCTTCAGTTCTGGAGGTCAGAAGCCGGAAGTCAGTCTCATTCCTGTGTCTGAAGGTGTGGGCTGGCTCCTTCTAGAGGCTTGAGAGGAGACACATTTCTTTGACTTTTCAGCATCTGTTGGCCACTTACATTCCTTGGCTTGTGGCCCCTTCCTCCGTCTTCAAAGGGCATGAACTCCAGTCTCTGCTTCTATCTGCACATTGCCTTTACTCTCTCCGCCTTCTCTCATAAGGATACTTGTGATTACATTTGGGGTTCTTCTGGATAATCAAGAATAATCTCTCCACCCCAGGATCTCTAAGCCTAATTATATCTGCAAAGTCCCTTTTGCCATACAAGGTAGAAGGAGTTGGCAGTGAGTCACTCTGGAGCCATTATTCATTCAGCTCACCACTCACAGACACAGAGACAGGGCTTACCCCAGATGATGCTACTGGTCATTGTTGGCATCTAGATCCATGGCAGACACTTTTAACTACCTTGCACATGGCCTTGCACAGTCCTCAAAGAGACATGCACTCAACAGTGAGCACAGGACACCAAAGCAACTACAATGACCTGGCCACGATGGCATTTCTGCTACCAAATGCTGTTCCCCAAAAGTCAAGAGCAGGCTGGTGATAAAGCAAAAATGAGCTTGCTGCTTACCACAGTCAGGGGAACACTACCTGGATTGTCTTAGGCTCATCTTGGAAAGGGTGGGACAAAGGAGGGACATTTATGAGGTTTTCATTGTCTAGCTTAAGGCAGGTTTTCAAAAAGGGAGGGTGATTAGGATTAGTTAGTGTTCATGATACACTCATTGAAGAGGAGTGTGTACCTCTCCTAAGGTATAATAGAGAATGTCCACTGTTCTTTATTGTAAACTGAGTAGCTCAATGTCGATTTAAGTTAATTTTGGAGAAGTCATTGAAATTAGCAAAAAATGTTGTTTGGTAAGTTTAATCTTCCTGGGCAAGAGTTAGCTGCAGTAGCAATGTCAGGTTGGTTAAGACAGTAGAAGAATAAATGGACGTTAGTGTAGACAGTAAACTAATGTGGGTGTAGATGTTTTGATTCTCAACACTCAGCCCACCAAAAATGCCTGGGTGAATCAGAGAAAAGAAGATCATGTCGCAGTGTGAGGCTGTTGCCTCTGGAAGGCCCCCACTTCATAGAAAACCCAGAAGTCACCCCAAGAAATTGAGAGAGCAGTGGTGAAGTGGGAGGGGAGACTCTGGGTGACCTACAGAGAAGGCAGCTGTTGGACAGGACATTTTCTTCCCAAGATTTCCAACAGCCACACCCAGAATGACTTCCATGGGTGTGTTCAAAAGGAAATAGAGAAGAATTCCTTAAGGGACAACTGTGTGTGCTGCAAGGAATTAGCCCACAGAATTCTGACCTGCACACCCACCAGCCATGCAGGAGTGCATTTCCACACTGGAAGGAACAGCGTGCCAGTTACTGTATGCTGGGGTTAATTTTCAAAGTGGGCACAATGTGAGTCTTTAAAAAAAAAAAAAAATTTGAAAAAACAAGGAAGCCATTTTGTTAACCATGTGGATCTACTTCCAATGAAAGTTCAGTTTGCAGCAAAAAGGGAGACAGAAATGAACAAGTACTGAGATTTTGACCTCATATTTTAACTTCTGTCACTTACTAGGAACCAATTTGTCAGCCAGATACATTATATAGCCAATTACCTCAACACAGGGGAAAGTCTTACTGCCCTCATTTTACGACGTGTGAATAAAGACCCTCTTCAAAGGTTATTTGGCCACGGCCACACAGTAAGAGGTTGTGTTCTAAGAGTATCCATCTTTGCTTCACACCACGCAAATTTCTAGAAGGCAAGTATTTCTAGAAGGCAAGCCCCTTAGCTTCTGCCCCACTTACTGTTGCACAGTGCTGCATTTGCACAGTATGTACATAGAAATCCACACACTGGCATAAATCATCCACTGTAGTCTGTGGGTTTTTATTTCTGTCTCATAGAAAAAAAGAAATCCATCCCTAGAAAGGTCTCCTCCTTGGAAGTCCAAATGGTTACACAAATCCCTTCCCTGCCCTTCCCTGACTTCCCACAACACTCAATATTCTTGCTGCCCAAATTCCTTTCCTGCAACTTAAAGACCCCCGAAACCCACTTTTACGTAATACTTCCTTATGACTCCCTAGACAACCTTCCTTGCAGTCATATGCTAATACACACCTCTCTTCACTAAGCCAATCTTTTTATGCCAGGTGCCCTTGCCAAAATTGTTTCCTCTCCCCTGGGAATGCGCTAACTCTAATGGCTCTGTTCTTGGCAAAGTCCTGTCTTAGCCTCTGGCTCAGAATTCAAGGCCCGTCTCCTCTGCGAAGTATGCCTGGATGACCGGTGAAAAGTCTTGCCCTGGCCCTGCTACCCCTGGCTGCACCTCTGTCATTACGCTCAGTGGAGAGCATCGTAACTCGCAAGGGGCTCACCTGGCCAGTATGTGAACACCCTGAGGACAGGGAGTACATCTTCGCCATCTCTGCCTCCCCAGAGCAGTGCCTGGCCTGGAGCAGATGTTTAGCTTGTTCAGTAAATTAGGATTGAATAGGAATGTGTTGATTTCTAACATGAACCCTTACTTTTCTGGGAAGATGTTTAGATGAGGAAATCATGTACTTTATTCCTATAACATATGGGAATTTCATCAACCTAGTGGGATATAGGAGTTTCCCCTCAAAAACAATAATAACAAAAAAATAGCAAAACTTTGGATAAGTGAATTGAAAACATAAACTCTGGTAGAAACAAGGATTTTTTTCTTCTTTTCTAAATTAGTACCACTGGTTCAAGGACAAGAGGTCATCTTTGTCAAGTTTAAAATTTATTGGATTTCTTTTGCTTCTCTCAAATTTTAGATCCGTGACTTAAACATACTTGATGAGGAAAGTGACACTGTTCTCTTCATGTTGCTGTATATCAGAGAATAGAGATGCTTTACAAACAACGCTGTACTTCACAGGACTCCTGATAAATGAGTCAATAGACTTACCCCCATTTAGGGGGTAGGAAATCTCAGATACAAGTGAAAAAACATTTTATGCACAGAAGACATGCATAACTGAGCTGATATTAGAACACATAGTATTTACCATCACCCTCCAGGGTTGATTGTGAGAGCTGTTTCCCCATCCATGATTCCCAAATGTCCATTTCAGTTGAATATTTATGGAGTAAGCCCTGCTTTATGAATCAGTTTGTAATATGCATTGTGGATGACACAGTGATAATCTGTGGTTCTCAGGATATATGACCTACACATTAAAGAATGTAGAACAGTTTGAGAGATAACAAACCAAAAACAAACAAAAAAACACATAAAAACAAACAAAAACATCCAAGAGATAGCACAAGGCAGTGTGAGATTGAGTGCCTGGCTCAGTTGTTTTCCAAATCCTGTAGGAGTTCATAGGACAGAGTGGTTATTCTGAGCTAGATAAATTAGGGGCAAATCATGGGAAATGTGGGCCTTGAGCAGGAAGTCAAAGGTGGCAGGATTTGGGCAGATGAAGGAAGCCAGTCAGCACTCTCCGGGAGGGAGATGTTTGGAATGAGGGCAGAGCTAGGATGATCCACTGCATGACCAGGGGTCCGAGAGTTGGTGTAATGTACCAATCAGTAATAAGGCTTCAAAGATGTGTGGGAAGCAGAGGGGGAGGATGCTAACTCCATATTATGGTGTTGGGGGCTTTGTCTTGTAGGTTGCCTTAGTGACTGGGTTTTTTTAAACAAGAGAATAACATGCTTATTCTTGTTTTGTTGTTTTGCTTTGTCTCAAGGCAGGATCTCACTCTGTTGCCCAAGCAGTAAGTAGAGTGGCACGATCATAGCTTGCTGCAGCCTCAAACTTCTGGGCTCAAGTCATCCTCCTGCCGCAGCTTCCCAAATAGCTGGGACTAGAGGTATGCGCTACCGGGCCCAGTTGATTTTTTTTTTGTAGAGATGGAGTCTCACCATGTTCTCCAGGCTGGCATCAAGCAATCTTCCTGCCTTAGCTTCCCAAAGCATTGGGATTACAGACGTGAGCCACTGTGTCCAGTCCTTTTTATCTATTTTCTTTTCTTTTTTTTAAGAAAATGAATGTGGCCGGACACGGTGGCTCACACTTGTAATCCCAGCACTTTGGGAGGCCGAGACGGGCAGATCACAAGGTCAGGAGATCGAGACCATCCTGGCTAACATGGTGAAACCCCGTCTCTACTAAAAATACAAAAAATTAGCCGGGCGTGGTAGTGGGCGCCTGTGGTCCCAGCTACTCGGGAGGCTGAGGCAGGAGAATGGCATGAACCCAGGAGGCGGAGCTTGCAGTGAGCTGAGATTGCACCACTGTACTCCAGCCTGAGTGACAGAGCAAGACTCTGTCTCAAAAAAAAAAAAAAAAGAAAGAAAGAAAATGAATGTGTCAAAGCTCTAAAAGATGGTGGAATGAGAGTAGGTGATGCTGGGTATACCTGTGTGGTAATGGAGCCTGCCTGCACTAGGAGTGAGGCAGTGTGGATGAGAAGAAAGAGGAATTCAGAGAAGGCACGAAGAAAACAGTCAGCAGAGAGCTGACAGGGAGAATGAGCTATCATTGATACAAAGGAGGAAGATAAACTGAGAAACCAGCTTGGGAAAAATCGAGAGTTCATATGTAATTTTTGTGTCTTTTTGCAAAGCACTGGAAGAAAGTATCCAAGCCACACTCAGGCTAAGAAGCAAGAAGCAGGAATCACTAGCTATCTTAAACAGAAAGAGATTTAATGCCGAGAATCAGATGCTTCCAGCAGGGTCAAAAAGTTGGAGAAGTATTCTGTGCCCTCGGCTCCAGGCATAACTCTGGAAGGCCTTTCTGATAAGCTGTGCTTATGGGAGAGGTTAGAATGGAGTATCGATCCACCAAAAGTGTCACAGAAATCTGTTTAGGTAACTCAGCATCTACACACCATTCTATACTGAATCTGCTGCCATACTGAATGAAAACAAATGATCCTGCCCAACACAATGGATTTATTCTTCATACAAATGAAAAGCAGCCCCACCTTCTCTGCAAAAGAAGAGCTATCCAGGGTCTTGTCCGTCAGCACCTTCATTACTGGAGACGTTCTTGCCGGTCACAATCATAATCTCTGCAAACACAGGACTATATTAAGGTGTCAATCACTGCCACACATCTATCAAATTAGAGAAAAGGAAAAAAGAAAAAAGGAACTTGGCTGATACATCTTTCACAGAATGAGCAAGAAATTGTAGTTAGTATAGTCCTCATTTCTACCAGTGATCACAAAGCCTCATTTCTATAAGTGATCATAATTATTTGCAATTGACTTCTTTTTGTCCACTCAAAAAACACTTTGGCTATTCGCCTGGTAAATGAAATCTTCATTCTTCATGGGCTTGAGCCCCTTGTGTCCTGTTTATATTGGTTTGTTGTAGTCTTCTGTTAACTTTTGCCACTGGTTTGGCACTACTGATGTCACTGATGATAACCTAGGATTCAGCATTTCTGATCTGGGAACTGATGCTTTTAATCAAGGAAAGCACAAAGTTAGAGGAACAGGAAGTCAACATTTGTGAGTGGGCTATTCAGTGTAATAACAAAAGGGATTGTGGATTCTCAATTCCAGGAATCTGGGGCCCGTATATTTTGGCCATTGGGAAAATAGCCTCACATCTTGGTCATCCTTCCAAAGTGCATACGACATACTATAGGACATCACCCAATCTCACACGATGCCACTGATGGACGTTATCTGTGTATGCAAGAGGTCACTCTCCCACCTGTTAAGACCAGTTGCACATGCGAGTTGAGATTAAGAGGAAGATTGCAGAATGCCATAGGAATGAGGCCATTTCTTCACTTCTCTTGCTAGAAAATGACTTATTAGGTCAGAAACAAGGTTTATGGGATACTGTAATCGTATTAATGGATTATTTTTGATGGTAGTACTGGCAGAAGCATTTCATACCCAAAATATCTATTCCATAGAAGACAGATAGCTGTTTTTTTCACAATGAAAAGGATCTTATGCAACAAACCTTCCCCTGCGTGTCTGTCTGCCCCCAACAGAATGACTTCATATATGATACTTAAAGTTGTCTACTCTTTTTTCTTTTCTTTACTTTATTTATTTATTTGAGATGGAGTCTTGCTCTGCTGCCCAGGCTGGAGTGCAGTGGTGTGATCTTGGCTCACCACAACCTCTGCCTTCAGGGTTCAAGTGATTCTCCTTTCTCAGCTTTCCAAGTAGTTGGGACTACAGGCACGCACCACCATGCCCAGCTAGTTTTTTGTATTTTAAGTAGAGACTGCGTTTCACCATGTTAGCCAGGATGGTCTTGATCTCCTGACCTCATGATCCACCTGAGCCTCCCAAAGTGCTGTGATTACAGGCATGAGCCACCGTACCCAGCCCAACGTTGTCTACTCTTAATAGGAGGCGCACACAGCAGGGATGGGCCAACTCAACCATACTGAGGGAAAGTCCATGTTGTGGAACTTATCTTTAATCTTCATCCCTGATACCATGGCTGTCTTATTCCTGAGCTCACTGGGAAAACATAGATGGCATAAGAAAAAGCTGGCTGACCTTCACAGGCTGGTCATCTCCCCACTTAGTTCCTGAAACACTTATCTGAAATTGATGTCCTTTGGTTAAGAATCATAGAGAACACAAGTATCTTATACTCTGTGCTTATGCCTCTTCTACAGAACTCTTTGTCACCGATTCTCCAGGGTTATTTCTTTCAGCTTCTCAAGTATCCAACCTGCCATTGACTTCCTGTGAATCAGTTATGAGCTATACATCTGGATATGTATCCTTCCAAGAAAAAATGAGACATTTCATATTCTGCTCGATTTCCTCCCTTGGGAGAAATTCCCTTTACTACTCTTCTATTGGAGCAAACCTAAGAAGAGCTGCAGAAACCTCTCATGAGCTGTTACCAGCACACCATGCAGAACTTCTGTAAACTAGCATCAACATTTGTTTTCCTCAGACAATCAAGGGAGGCCATAGTTGAGGGCTGGTTAAAAGAGAGACGCCTGTGCGGCATTGGTGGGTGTGCTGAGAGATAAGTCTCTGGATCACACTTACGCTCAGCCTCACATATGCCACATTCATTCCACACAGTGCTGTTATAAAAGTCAAACTGTGTGACTCACGATTTAGATCTTATGGTCACTTGATGTCCCATAGTTAGGCATCGGGTCTCTACCAGGACCCAGGAGCAACAAAGAGCCATTTCGGGGAAAAGAAAAAAATGTTGTAGTTATTTTCCATAAAAGCATTCCTAGGTGATATGGTTTGGATTTGAGTCCCCCGGCCAAATCTCATGTCAAATGGTAATCTCCAACGTTGGAGGAGGGGTTTGGCGGGAGGTGACTGGATCATGGGGGCGGATCTCCCCATTGCTGTTCTCCTGATAGTGAGTTCTCGCAAGATCCTCTTGTTTAATAGTGTGCAGTGCCTTCTCCTTCTCTTTTTCCCTCCTGCTGTAGCCCATGTAAGATGAGCCTGCTTGCCCGCTGCCTTCTGTCTTGATTGTAAGTTTCCTGAGACCTCCCCAGCCATGATTCCTATACAGCCTGTGGAACCATGAGCCAATTACACCTCTTTTCTTTATAAATTACCCAGTCTCAGGTAGTTCTTTATAGCAGTATGAGAATGGACTAAGACACTAGGCTTGCAATAGTTTCCATGAAGCATCTGGTCCTTCCTATTGCATCAGCTGGGATACCAGATAGCAGATCTCATTGCCCTCTCTAGCTTCAAGCTCTCCTTAAAACCATATTTTCAAGGTACTCAATAAGGGGGTTGGAGCAGCATACCCAAAGGAGGTATACTCTGCCTCCAAAAAAAAAAAAAAAAAAAAAAAAAGCCTGACCAAATGAAAAAGGAACATTGAGCTTCAGTTCAATATCAGATGGAATGAAAGTTTAACGCTTATTTCTTAGTTATAGGGTGTGAAATAACAGTAACTGACACTCATTCCCCATCGCTGGGTTACATCTGGACTAGCAGAAACTCCAAAGTTGTGGTGGCCCTTGCAAATTTTCATTGGGATTATCTCCCCTACTCTATCTTACGTGTGATTGACAGGATATTGCTGGCTTACCTAGTTCAATAAGTATGATATCATCAAGAAATTGAACCAATATACTGCCCTGTTGAATGGCAAGGTAGTCGAGTTCCCTAGGGTTAAATTGTGATAGAGAATAAGAATGCTGGTATCTAGCAAAAGTAGGAGTCCAGAATATCTGATACATTTTGCCCAAACTAATGTTCCTTTTACCCTGGTTTAACAACTTTGTAATATATGACAAGACATATTATCCAGCTTCTTCTGTAATTCAATATGAATAAATGTAAATTAATGTAAATAAGTATAAACAAATTGTAACACATCATAATTACTTTGATGAGTAACTCCTTTCTTCCTGAGTCAGATTCTATACTGTGCCTCTAGGGTATGCAGTGATCCGATTATAACTATAGGTGTAGAGGCAATCGGGGAGGTAGAAGTTGGTATGGGAAGAACTGTCCTTTCTTTCAAGGTAACTATATTAAGTGGTGGTAAGATTGGCCTCATCAAAGGAGGAGCCTCTGTTAGCAGGAGAAGCTCCGAAGTCCTCATTCCTTGTCTCCTATTCTTACTCCTAACCAAAAAAATTCCTATATTTGCTAAAGAAGACCTTGTGAATGAAGTTCTGAATCAATTTACACTGTAATTCAGTCATGCGCATGATTGGCCTCCATTTGGGATTTTTGGCGACATCAGGCCAGCAGCTACAAGAGATAAGCCATCATTTAGGACTTAGAGGCTTGTCACTGGACATACCTTGAACTGAGAATGTAAACCCCCGAGCTGGCATTCTCTTTCTTTGAACCTTTCAGTTTGGTCATGAGCAGCCAGGCCCCCGCCCTCCTTAGAGTCCTCATTCTCACTATGATGATGCTGCAGTCACTGGGTCCTCTGTCTGCCTTCGACAGGCTTTGTATTCCCAGGGACCACAGGCGATAATTTAAGCAGCTGTTTCCCAGTGTGTCATATGTCCGAGTTTTCATTTACTAGTGGTAATTAGGTTCTTATTACCTTCAAATCCAACCAAGGCTGAGAAGCAGTTCTACGGTCTTGTTCTTGAGGGACTGTTGCCTGCAACTACTTTGTCTAGCAAATTCCGTATTAGTAAGCGTTAAATTGCAAGAAATAAAAACAGGCACAAAAAGACAAATACTGCACGATCTCACTTACATGCGGAATCTTAAGAAGTTCTCGTAGAAACAGAGAGTAGAGAGGTAGTTACCAGAACGGGGGCTGAAGGGGTAGGGTAAGGGGAGATGTTGGGAGCTAAACAATGTGTACCCATGGACATAGAGAGCAGAATAATAGACATGGAGACTAGGAAGGGTGGGAATGTGGGAGAGGTGAGGGATAAGAAATTACTTAATGAGTGTAATGTACACTACTCCAGTAATGGTTACACTGAAAGGCTAGCCCCTGTCATCACCACACAATATATCCATGTAACCAAAAATTGCACTTATACCCCTAAATTTGTACAAATGTTTTAAACAAGATACAAAACTTCAATTAGACTAGAGGAATAAGTTTTGGTGATCTACTGCACTGCATGATGATCACAGTTAATCATAATGTATTGCATATTTCAAGGCTGTCTAGACCCTCCAATCCATACACAAAACAATAAGTTGGTGAGGGGATGGATATATTAATTTGCTTGATTTAATTTTTCTACAATGTATTTATGAATCAAAACAGTACATTGTACCCCATAATATACACACTTGTTAATTTAAAATATATAATTTTTTCACGCTAACCATTTTAAGTAGAGAGGAATTTAAAATGGAGTGTCCACGACATTGCTGAACACTGGGTTGGAAAACTGGTTCCAGGCTGGGCCTTCAGAAGGGACCCCAGAGCACTGCAGGCCAAAGTAGACCAAAGGCTGCTACCTCTGCTGAGTGAGGAAGGCACAGATTCAGGAGAGGAGGCACCTGGTATCTGCAGGTCCTCCTTTCCTAGCGAAACAAGAAATCTCCAGCCATCTCTGCTGCAAAGGGTCTTGATGCCTACAAGACGAGTGAGGACATCCTGGAACACTATGAGGATTGCAGGGCAAGCTCTCCTATACAGCCAGAGCAGCAGAAGTGGATCTTGCCCTTGCTTCTTCCTTCCACAACTTTTGTGACTGCATCTAATCGGCAGGCTCTAACTTACACCCAAAACTCTACTATGAACGTGTAGGGTTGTTAGCTGTCCAGACCCTCCAATCCACAAAAGACCTACAAGAGGGAAGATTAAGGATGCTGTTGCCAACCACCTCTATCTACCACATTAAGCCACGTTTAAGATGATATCTGCCATAACTTAATGCAATCAGTTTCCTTGGATGTGATTTATCATATGTGTCATTTGTTTGCAACCTCAGTACCACTGGAGAAGTTTGTTGTTTTCTGATTGTTTTTCTATAATTTGATTTCATTTCCATTACTTAAGTTTTAGGGTCCTGTGATAGCTACTTAATCCGAACAACTAATCTTCAGCTGGGGAGTTAACTAAATGAGTGCTGAGCAAGTATTTTTGCTCACTTCTTTAAAACAACTACTCTTATAGGGTCAAACGTTTTGCTTTTTATATGATATTCACAGAAAGCTTTTTTTTTTTTTTTTTTTTTTGAGATGGAGTTTCACTCTTGTTGCCCAGGCTAGAGTGCAATGGCACAATCTTGGCTCACTGGAAGCTCCACCTCCCAGGTTCAAGCAATTCTCCTGCCTCAGCCTCCCTAATAGCTAGGATTACAGGCATGCACCACCATGCTCAGCTAATTTTGTATTTTTAGTGGAGACAGGGTTTCTCCATGTTGGTCAGACTGGTCTCGAACTCCCGGCCTCAGGTGATCCACCTGCCCTGGCCTCCCAAAGTGCTGGGATTATAGGCATGAGCCACCGTGCCCAGTCCACAGAAAGCTCTTTAAATAAATATCCAGATATAAAACTATATATATGTAACAGGGTTTTTCTCTGTTATCTAGGCAAGACCCTGTTCAGTGGTGCAATCACGGCTTCCTGCAGCCTCAAATTCCTGGGCCCAAGTGATCCTCTTGCCTCAGCCTCCTGAGTAGCTGGGACTGCAGACGCACATCACCACAGCCAGCTAATTAGAGATGAGGTAATGTTGTGTTGTCCAGACTTAAAGCAATAATTTTTCCAGTGATATTTTATCATTAAGTTTCTTAAGGCTTCTGTTTCTTTCTTTTATGGCTTCAATGGCAGGCACACTTTGCTCCTAACTCTCAGTTATTAGACTCAGAAGAGTCTGAACCTTCGTGGCTTAGCTGTAGCTTAGTTGGGGCTCACTGCTACATCTTTACCAGTAGGCAAGTTTCTGGGGATGAGGCCCATTGAGTTTGTTCATCTCCACGTCCCAGCACATAAAACAGAGCCTGTGTGAAGCTAGGCCAGCAGCTCTATAAAACACGTTCAATGAATGGACAAATTAATGGAGTTTGCCTTCATAGTTACCTTCCCAAATCTGGTTTCCTACTATTTAAGTCTACAGTCAGTCATCTTATGAATAAAGGTAGGCAATGACCACCCAAAAGGCTATGTTTCTGCCTTTTTCACAAAGTGGGGCCGGAAAGTGGGTGGCATTATCACTGACAGAGTCTTCTGTAGTGGCCACTGCATGAGGAATGGCCAGTAACAAGCGTCTTTCCATGGTAGTCATGCCTGATACCATATGTAAGGAACATGGCTGTGCTGCAGCTAATCAGGCATAGGGCAGCAGGCATAGGCTGAGGTAAACAGCCTAGTTGACTCAGTGGGTTTGTGGTGCAGGTGCACAGTCCCATGACTTACATAATCATAGCCATGTAGACATAACATAGAGAAGTTCATCACCTGGCTCTCAGCCACTATTGTGTAATGTGTAAAAGTAACACTGACCCTGTGAGAGAGTTGCTGAAAAAAGGCATGCCTCATCTACCTGATGTCTCTTGAGCGTTGAGTGTTCTTCTAGCTCCCTGCCCCACATCCACCTGCTCCCCTCAGCCCTCACCTGGGGCTGGAATCTGACCCTGAGCATGACCCCATGTAGGATCTGCCCTTGCCTGTTTGTGCAGCCTATGTGGGGCAGGGAGAGCTGACTTCCCTGCAGTAGGGCAGGGCACAGGACCAAGACCCAGGCTTCTCTCAGCTGTAGAACTGGTGTGAGGTCCAGTATGAGGACCTGACCCAACTGAGCCAAACACAGTGAAACATGGGATTTTGTTTGCTAGTGGCTGGCATAGATGTTCTTTCCTAGTGGATGAGAACCCAGAGGGATGCAGACCAAGGAGTGGCTATAAGGGGGCTTGTCTGATCCTTGAAATAAAATCCAAAGGTCAGATCCACTGAACTCTGGATCTGACAAGTTACATGAGCCAATACATTTCCGTAATATAAAATGAGTTGAACTTTCTGTTTCTGACAACTAAGTGACAGAACTACCTGACTTTGGCAGAATCTCAAATAACTTTGCCTGATCAAAAGTCTCCATGATTGTTTATACTTCTGGTGGTGGGTAAAAGGAAACATCATCCGCATTTTTCCTTTCCTCTTCCTTTCCAACACCTTTGAGTTTCTTGGCCAGTTCTTGAAAGCAAGGATGAATCTGACAACCTGCAATGTTGTCAGACTTTTCAGAGTCTGACTAAGACATGACATGTCTTTGCAAAAGTCCTTCTCATATCTTATTTCTGAACTTTCAAAGAGGTCTCAACCTGTACTTCAACAGGTTAAGTTTTCTTCTCAACACTCATAAAATCCCTTACTAGATAGGAAATCTCTTCTTTTAATAGAAATGTATAATATAAATAAAGAGGATATATGCAAGAGATATTTGGGGTTTATATTATCCCTTTTTTTTTTTTTTTTTTTTTTTTTTTTTTTAAGACTCTTTTTTTCTATGTTATATGTTTAATAATTATCTAAAAGTCTTGAAACTTTCAGCACATATCTGGAATGTGTTGTTCAAGTGTAGCACTGTTTTTCTTTATGTCAGGGCTGGAAGATGAGGCCACAGGAAAATTTCTGGCCAAACATGTTGCTGTCTATTAAATGTTTATTATCTCTGAAACCAATACTGAAACTTAATTCCCAATATCACAGTACTAAGAGGTGAAGGGCCAGCGCAGTGGCTCACATCTATAATCCCAGCACTTTGGGAGGCCGAGGTGGGTGGATCACTTGAGGTCAGGAATTCAAGACCATCCTGGCCAACATGGTGAAGCCCTGTCTCTACTAAAAAAAAAAAATTACAAAAATTAGCTGGGCACAGTGGTGTGTCTGTAGTCCCACCTACTCATGAGGCTGAGGCAGGAGAATCACTTAAACCTGGGAGGCAGAGGTTGTAGTGAGCCCAGATTGCACCAATGCAATCCAGCCTGGGTGACAAGAATGAAACTCCAACTCAAAAAAAAAAAAAAGAGAGAAAAAGAGGTGGAGTCTTTAAGAGGTGAGTGGATTAATCTTGTCCTGGACTAATGGGTTATAGAGGGCATGGGTTGGTTATCAGAAGAGCAGGTCTATACTAAGAGCCAGTTTGGCCATCTCTGATAAGTCCCTACCATGTGATGTTCTGCACTGCCTTGGAACTCTACAGAGTGTCCCTACCAGCAAGAAGGCCCTCACCAGATGTAGCCCCTACATCTGGAACTTCCAAGTCTCCAAGTCTGTAAGATCTGTGTGATCTTTCTTTGTTAAATCTAGAAAGAAAGTAAACAATCTCCTTACAGTTACAGGTATCTTTGAAGTAACACATCTCAATTTCCTGCCCAAAGCTGATTCTTCATTCCCAGTTCAGGAATGACAACCTCCCACCCTTTCTGTACTCTTACTTTCTAGTTGTTCAAGCTGGAATCTCAGGAGTTGCTCCTAATTATTTTCCTTAATTCTACATGTAATCCCCATGACCACCTTGCCAGCAATAACTGCAGGAATCCTCACTCCTCCTTCTTCTTCTTTTTTTCAGTTCTTTTATTTGAAATTCCCTGTCATTAGTCTGCATTTACTTTCTATTTAACATCTTTAATTAAAGTATAATTGACATATAGTAAATTGCACATATTTAAAATGCACAGCTCGATAAGTTTTGATGTATGTATATGCCCATGAAATCAGCACCATAATTAAGATAATGAACATATCATCAGCCCCAAAAGTTTCCTTGGGACTTTCTGTAACCCCTCTTTCTTGCTTCTCCCTACTATCCCCAGGCTACCACTCATATGCTTCCTGTCACTACATATTAGTTTGCATTTTTTAGAATTTTACATAAATGAAATCACATGGTATGTACTCTTTTTTATTGTCTTCTTTCACGCAGCGTAAGATTCAATAATTTTGTAGCATATATCAATAATTCATTCATTTTTTTATTGGGGAATTCTTTGCATACTATCAATAGAATGCAACACAATTCCACAATAAAAAATGAATGTCACAGTCTGCTTAGCCATTCACCAGTTAACATTTTTTTGTTTAGCCATTCACCAGTTTGTTTAGCCATTTACCAGTTAACATTTGGCTTGATTTCAAGTTTTGGCTATTACAAATAAGGTTCCCATGAATATTTATATACTTTTTTTTTTTTGTTTTTTTGTTTTTTTTTGAGATGAAGTCTTGCTCTGTCACCCAGGCTGGAGTGCAGTGGTGCAATCGCAGCTCACTGTAACTTCTGCCTTCTGGGTTCAAGCAGTTCTCCTGCCTCAGTTTCCAGAGTAAATGGGACTACAGGTGCGTACCACCAAACCCCTCTAGTTTTTGTATTTTCAGTAGAGATGAGGTTTTCCCATGTTAGCCAGGCTGGCTTAAACTCCTGATCTCTGATGATCCACCACCTTGACCTCCCAAAGTGCTGGGATTACAGGCATGAGCCACCACGCCCAGCCAGTACAAGTCTTATATAGTCAAATGCCTTCTTTTCTCCTGGGTCAATATGCAGAAGTGGGATGTTTGCATCATTTAATATGTGTATGTTGAACATTTACAAAACTCCCAAGTATTCTTATACACCAACAACAGACAAGCAGACAGCAAAATCATGAACTCCCATTCACAACTGCTACAAAGAGAACAAAATACCTAGGAATGCAGCTTACAAGGGACATGAAGGACCCCTTCAAGGAGAACTACAAATTGCTGCTCAAAGAAATAAGAGAAGACACACACAAGTGGAAAAACATTCCATCCTCATGAATAGGAAGAATCAATATAGTGAAAATGGCCATAATGCCCAAATTAATGTATAGATTCAATCCTATTCCATCAAGCTACCATTGACATTCTTCACAGAATTAGAAAAAAAAAACTGCTTTAAATTTCATAAGGAACCCAAAAAGAGCCCATATGGTGAAGACAATCCTAAGCAATCAGAACAAAGCTGGAGGCATCATGCTACCTGACTTCAAACTATACTACAAGACTACAGTAACCAAAACAGTAGCCACTGGTGCCAAACAGACATATAGATCAATAGAACAGAACAGAGACCTCAGAATTAACACCACACATCTACAACCATCTGATTGTCAACAAATCTGACAAAAACAAGCAATGGGGAAAGGATTCCCTATTTAATAAACGGTAAACTGGCTAGCTATATGCAGAAAACTGAAATTGGACCCCTTCCTTACACCTTATACAAAAATTAACTCAAGATGGATTAAAGACTTAAATGTAAAACCCCAAACCATAAAAACCCTAGAAGAAAATCTAGGCAATACCATTCTGGACATAGGCATAGGCAAAGACTTTATGATGAAAACACCGAAAGCAATTGCAACAAAAGCCAAAATTGACAAATGGGGTCTAACTAAACTAAAGAGCTTCTTCTGCACAGCAAAAAAAATTAGCATCATGGTGAACAGGCAATCTACAGAAAGGGAGAAATTTTTTGCAATCTACCCATCTGACAAAGGTCTAATTTCCAGAATCTACAAGGAACTTAAACAAATTTACAAGAAAAAAAACAAACAACCCCATCAAAAAGTGAATGAAGGATATGAACAGACACTTCTCAAAAGAAGACATTTATGCGGCCAACAAACATATGGAAAAAAGCTCATCGTTACTGATCACTAGAGAAATGCAAATCAAAACCATTATGACATACCATCTCATGCCAGTCAGAATGGTGATTATTAAATACTCAAGAAACAATAGATGCTGGTGAGGCCGTGGAGAAATAGGAATGCTTTTACACTGTTGGTGGGAATGTAAATTAGTTCAACCATTGTGGAAGACAGTGTGGTGATTCCTTGAGGATCTAGAACCACAAATACCATTTGACCCAGCAATCCCATTACTGGGTATATACCCAAAGGAATATAAATCATTCTACTATAAAGACGCATGCACTCGTATGTTTATTGCAGCACTATTTACAATAGCAAAGGCATAGAACCAGCCCAAATGCCCATCAATGACAGACTGGATAAAGAAAATGTGGTACACATACACTATGGAATACTATGCAGCCATAAAAAAGAATGAGTTCATGTCCTTTGCAGGGACATGGATGAAGTTGGAAGCCATCATCCTCAGCAAACTAACACAGGAACAGAAAACCAAATATCACATGTTCTCATTCCTACGTGGGAGTTGAACAATGAGACTACATGGACACAGGGAGGGGAACAACACACACCGGGGGTGGGGGGCAAGGGGACAGAGACCATTAGAACAAACACCTAATGCATGTGGGGCTTAAAATCTAAATGATGGGTTGATAGGTGCAGCAAACCACCATAGCCCAAGTATACCTATGTAACAAACCTGCACGTTCTGCACATGTATCCCAGAACTTAAAGTAAAATAAAATAAGTTAATTAATTAAAAAGAAAAGCAAATTGAGGAAATGTGCATTAAGGAAATACAGAATTATTACTACTACACTCATATTAAATTGGCTGAAATTAAGAGACTGATTATATCTAGTGTTGGCAAAGAAGGGGAGGAATTTGGACACTCATATATACTGCTGGTAGGATGTAGTACAACCTCTTTGGAATATAATTTGGGATCCTCGCTCCTTCTGTTTCCATCTAACTCCACTGCCAGGACTGCAGCCATGCCTCCATCCTCTGTGCCCTGGACCACAGTCTGGTCCCTGGTGTCCCAGCTTCTATGATGCCTTGTCCCAGTCCATCTCCCATGAGAGGTAGTATGAAATATGTTTGAAGTAAATCAGATTATGCCAATCCATTTCTTAAACCTCTTCAAAGATCTAAAACTGTTCTACCCTGGCTTACAAGACCCTATATGATCTGGCCTGTGTCCAGCCCCTCCTCTCAAGTAAATCAATTTCAATTGGCCCCTTGTTCACTATAGTCTGGGTTCCCTGTGCTGACTTTCGATGCTTTAACATGCCACATTCATTCCAGATAGGGAGACTTCCTGTCATTACTCTCACTGCCTGGGAGTTTGCTCTTGGTTTTTGTTGTTGTTGTTTTTTCTCCAGAGACTTTACTTTTGAGAGCAGTTTTACTTTCACATCAAAATCAAGCAGAAAGGACAGAGTTCTCATACACCACCAGGCCCCACGCATGCACAGCCTCCTCCACTACCAACACCACACTCATAGTGGTACGTCTGTTATAACCGATGAGTTTACACTGACACATTGTTGTGTATTACTCCATAGTTTACCTTGGGGCTCACTCAGTGTTGGACATTTCAGGAATTTTGACAAATGTATGACATGTATCCACCCCTATTATGTATAGAATACTTTCACTGCCCTAAAAATCCTTCTGCCAATTCATCCCTCCCTCCCCATCTCAAACCAAGGAAATCACTTTTTTAAATGTCTCAATCATTTTCGCTTTTCTAGAAGGCCATATAGTTGGAATGATACAGCATATAGCCCTTTTCAGGTTGGCTTCTTTCCCTTAGTAACATTCATTTAAGGTTTCCCCATGACTTTTCATGGCTTGAGAGCTCATTTATTTTTTTGGAACTGAATAATATTCTATGATCTGTGATATGGTTTGAATGTGTCCCTACCCAAACCTCATCTTGAATTGTAGCTCACATAATCTCCATGTGTTGTGGGGAGGACCCAGCGGGAGGTAATTGAATCATGGGGGCGATTACCCCCATGTTGCTGTTCTCATGATAGTGAGTTCACACGAGATCTGATGGTTTTCTAAGGAGCTTTTCCCCTATTTGTTCCATACTTCTCTTTCCTACCACCATGTGAAGAAGGGCATGTTTGCTTTCCCCTTCCTCCACTGTTGTAAGTTTCCTGAGGCCTCCCCAGCCCTGTGGAACTGTGAGTCAATTAAACCTCTTTTCTTTATAAATTACCCAGTCTCGGGCAGTTCTTTACAGCAATGTGAGAATAGACTAATACAGTCTGTATGCATCACAGTTGATTTATCCATTCACCTACTAAAGGAATATCTTGCTTTCTTACGTTTTGACAATTCTGAAAAAAGCTGCTTAAATACTCATGTACAGGATTGTATGTGATGTTAAGTTTCAGCTCATCTGGGTAAAGACCAAGGAGCACAATTGCTGCAGCACTTAGTTTTAACCTCACTGGGTTATACTTTTATCCAGATATCAGCTGTTTAACACATTAATTTATTAATTCACTTAGCTCACTGATTCAGCAATCATTTTTTGGTAACTGATGTGTAGGTGACATGGTCTGGGTGTCGGGGACATGACAGTAAGTAGAGTGGGTTCTGCCCACTGGGACAGATGTCAGGGCACAAGGACTGGGGAGGATGACAAACACAGTGAGAGGTGCTGGGAGTCGCACATGTGCTGACTACGTCTGGCTGACCCCGTGACAGGGTGTGGGAGTGAAGAGGAGTCGGGCAGCCTCCCCAGTTTACAGCCCTAGCAAGTGGGAGAACAGGGGCACGTGCAGGCAGTGTGCTGCAGGGAGATGCTCCTCACAGGACCCAGGAGAGAACCAACTGCCAGGGATGGCAGCGACCATGATGGCTGTGGTGGGACAGGCAGTATGAGTACCAGTGGAACTCATGCTGCTTATATGTAGGGAGGAGACAAAGGGGAAAAAAAGGGAAGGACCAAGAATGACACCAAAAAAAAAAAAAAAAAAAATGTTTGATATTCAAAACACTCTCAGGGACATTTCCCAGAGAAACTGGACTTGAATTAACCTTGGAGAACTGGTTGGATTTACTGCCTGGGATGGCAAGGGGGTGCCACCTGCATGCCAAGCCCAATCTCATAGAGGGGCTACCTGGAGCTGTGCACTGTGAAGGATGAGAGCTGGGCACACACAACAACTGAGGAATTCACTGGGAGGTGGGTCAGAAGAAGGAGGAGGAGGACAAAGATGAGGAGGAGGAGGGGGAGGAGGAGGTGAAGGAGGAGGAGTGAGGGGGATGCATATGCCTCAGGAAGGGCAGCACCGAGCAGAAGATGATCATAAAGTTACTTACTCCATGTCTTGCTTTTCAAATCATTGTTGTCTGTGGGATTTGTCCTCTGGGCTCTCTCTTACCCCAGGTGCAGTCTTGGGCATGCACCCTAGCCTTTTCAGTCACTCTGAAACAGCACAAAGTCCAGAGTGATCTGCTGTCACTTATTTACTGTCTTCAACTTAGCTCCTCATACATGGAGTTGGTGGCTGTTCTTAGATGCTAGCAAGATGGGTGTGGGTGGGTGGGAATGGAGCATGACAGGCTTTTCTTTGTCCAACATTTTCCTTATTCAGCAGCTCGTTTGTGACCCCTCCAAGCCTGGGGTAGGAGAAGGGATCAGGAGAAAAAGATGCAGTCTTTGTAACCTGGCTTCCCAAAGTGCTTGAGTCATAGTCCAAGGTCAAAGAACAGGCTGGTGGGGTGAGCTTCTCTCCTGCAGGGAGCTTCTCTGCATTGGAACATCTTTCACACATGGCTGGGGCAGGGTTCGGCCAGGAGACCCACATTACACCCAAATTATTTTAAGAGAGAAAGGGTAAAAACAAAACACTAAAATATCACAGAAGGAGCCACTGTAAGAAGCAGGTGACACCTTGGGCTGGAGAGAACAAAGGAAAGAGGAAGGAGTGAGCAAAACTCAGAAATGTGGAGGAGCTGCCGCCCAGAGATCACACTCAGACTCTGAAGAGGGGACCTTCTGGGCTAGCACTGGGGTCTCTGCTCTTGGAGCCAGGGCTATGTGGAGCTGGGAACCCAACTTTGCTAGTATCTCTGAGGGGATGTTATGAGGCTGGCTCTGTGCATGTCAGAGAAACTGCAGACCAAATTCGTATGCTCCTCTGCTCATGAACTGCCACTGCCAGGGTGCAAAAGCAAAGACAGCAAGACACTGGAAGGATCGGGAGTCAGACAGGACAGAATGGGAGGAACAGGCCTCTCTCCCACCTCTTATCTTCTAGTTGCCTTGGGTGTAACTGTTGGCACAGCTGAACAGGACTCTGTCAGGAGAGGTGGCACGTGGCTCCCCAGTCCCCCCATCACAAGGCAGAGTATAAAAGGGAAGGTGTGGGGCTGAGAGACAGTAGCTTAACCACCAGCTCAGGTTCCTGGGATTCTTCCCTCTTCCAGTCAGCAGGAAGTGACAAAGAGCACACGGGAAGGCCTTAGGGGCCAGGACCCTTTTGCTGATGTTGGCTGGTAGAACTTAATCACACGTCAGGTGCAGGGAGGCTGGGGACCTCTTGGATGCTTAGACTAAATAGAAACAAGTTTTGGTGAGCGACTGTCATCTTCTGCCACTGGTGCTGTGTGGATACAGTTCAAAGGGAGGACTTTCCAGCTGTGGATACCCAGCTACAGTTCTTTGAATGCCGGATAGAACAGCAAAGTTTTATTTCTGGCTGCTCCCTTCTGGCTGCTCACTTTGCCTCAGCCTTGCTTTCCTCCCAGCTCCCACTGAAATGGCCGCCGTACCCAGTATGAGAACCCCTGCTCATCCCAGTGCTGGTGAGCATGCAGCTCGGTCACCTCCAGCCCATCTCCTGGAGCTGTCCCACGGTTCCCTCGGAACCACTCTAGGGCATGTAGTGTCTGACTCTGAGTGCTCCACTTCGTGGGGGCACTGCTTAAAACAAAAGCTCTGGAACACAGCATCATCCAAGGGCAACTGTTGACTTAATTTAGTAGCATATATGTCCCCTGAAATGGCTACTAGGTGAGGTCTAGAAACCAAGGAGACTCCTCACCGGCCTCAGGTGAAGGAGAAATATGCCCCTCCCTTTCCCATTCCTCGCGGAGGTAGGTGGGACATGCCCCTGCCCACTGCTCCACAGAGAATCCCCTCCTCAACACATGTGGTCACCTCTGAGCACCTGCCTTCTTCTTCCTCCAATCCCGGAAGCTACAGGAAGCTTCTCATGTGACCAACTGTTACAGCTGCCAGGTGTTCACAAATCTGAACTGTTACAGCTGCCAGGTGTTCACAAACCTGCAAGGCAGAGCGCGCTTGTCCTCCTTTACAGGGGGCGACTGCAGCGTGAAAGTTGTGAAAGTCCTTTCAAATGTTGCTTTACCTTTTTTTTTTTTTTTTTTTCCTTCTTTTACTTTTCTCTATCCACTTTCTCAGGTTGAAGAAAATTTTGCTTTAATAATCGTATCAGTTTTGCATTCTATTTCAAACTAATTGTTTCAAAACTAATTTGTTTTTGTACGGTTTCTAAGTAAAATCAGTGTTTCAGGAAGAAGCAACATGTTTACCCTCTGGCTTCGAATCACTTTGAGGGTAAGCGCTGAGGCTGTGAGCAAATTGCTGATGTCTGGGGACAAGTGGAAACCCCACCACTATAACCTGCAGTATTGAGAAACACTGGAGCAAAGACAGCTTAGGACTACGCCTGGTGGAATGTGTGTGGGTGGATACTAAGGTGGTTCCTGCAAGATGCCTTCCACCCCGGGATGCCCCAGAGGATGGCCTTTCCCCTTGGCAAGAAGGTTTGGTTATGTCGTAATAGTGTTGGAAATTCTATTTATGTGGAAAACACACAGGGAAAGACAGACATCTTGTGGGCATATGATAGCATTACATCACAGGCCTGGAAATTAATACCTAATCATCAGATCATATCACTGAATAACACACTGTCAGTCACAAACAATTCCATCAAACATCTCTCCAGCTTTTAAAAGAAAAAATGAACATATAGTTCATTTTTCTTATGGTTAAATGCATCAAATAAAAGCATAGCCCTGAACTTCCAAAGAACAGATACCTTTCCATTTTGAGTTCTCCCTGGTTTCTAGACCATATCTATTAGCCATTTCAGTAGAGGTATACGTTAATAAACTAAATCAACAGTTACCTCTCAATGATGCTAATTCCAGAGCTTTTGTTTTAAGCAGATACCAAGTATCTGAGAGGTAATGAATGTGTGGGGTAAGAATTGAGACTTTTTGAGTTGGATCCTCTTAACAGCTGGCTGGATTCGACAGGCACAGGGAATCCCAAGACCAGAGTCTGGAATGCAGACATTCCTCTGGGTCTCAGGGTTTCTCTGGCAGAAAAACAACAAGTTTATCTTGGAAGTTGGACAGAAAAAATGCTTTTAAAGTAAAAGCAAATCATCTTTTTCCTATGAGTAAGCTGAAGATACATTTATCTCTTTTTCAAAATGGATATCATCATCAATAAATTATTGCTAACTACTCTTTGGTGAATCCTATAGAGTGGGTCCCATCCTTGTCACTTTCACTTAAATTACAGTTGGTTTTCTGTAAGGAAACACCAGCACAAATAGGTCATTTGCTTAAGAATTTAAAGACAGATGTGTGGTTCCGAAGCCATAGTTCACCACTTGCTGCAGTATAGACATTTGCTTGTTTCCATCATGATGAAAAAACAGATGTGGCCCATCACGCAGGAAAGAGAAAAAATGTAATTCTGACCATTCCTCAATTAGCGGCCTACTAAATTTTCATTATGTCCAACAATCACCCTGTTTTTGTACAACCAGCATGCTAAGAATGACTTTTACATTTTTAAGTTTCTTAAATAAACAGAAGATGACAAATAGGTGGCACAGACCTGGGTGACTTACAAAGCCTAAAATATTTACCATGTGGCTCTTCAGAGTCTGCCTATCCCTGCATTACACAAACAAGACTTGTTTTCATTAGATGTCTTGAGAACTGGCTTTGAGAAAGGCAGGAGAAAATACACTTTTATTAACATTTTCGAAGGGAAATATTTGTTACTTCTTACTGTCTTGTTTTTCTAAGACCACCAGAGCGAGCACAAAAGAACCAGCAAGTAGGCAAAGGTCAGGCGCAAAACTGCTAGTTTATTTTGGTAACCTAAGGTGTGCGGGAGAAGTCTGTCGGCCTCCGGCTAAGGAGGCCGGCAGAGTCCCCCCGTGGGGCCCTCGGACGGAGTTCCGACATCCCGACAGGACTGGGAAGCTGGGAAGTCCCCCTGGCTCAATGGTGGAGAGCGGCTTTTCTAGGAGTGGGAGGGCAATAGGTGGGGCATGGGCGTGTCAGGGGCGTTCCGCAGGTGCGACCAGGTAAATCTTGGTCTCTTCGGATTGACGTCACCTGGTGCATGCCCAGTTGGTCTGCACCTTCCGGGTCGCCGGCTGCCTTTTCGCGCATGCGGGAAGAGTTGGTGGTGAAGAAGAACCCGGAAGTGCACCATCTTGCCTCTGTTGGTCCAAACACTTACCTTCAATTATTTGCAGTAAATTTGATTCCTTCTGACATTCATTTGACATCTACTATGCAGCACTTTGCAGCATTTAAAGGGAAGACTCATCTCTAAGACATAAAAATCACTATCATCCAACTGAAAATGTGGTGTTACTAAAAATTACTCCGTGCTAAAGGGCCAAAAAAGGTTGGAGATCCTTGGGGTTGTGGAGGTAAACCACGGAACCTGGAAGAGCAGGTAGGCTTTCCACACCTAGAGCTGGAAGGAAGTGTGTTCCAGGTGAGGGGAAAATACTGGCAAGGGTGCACAGACAGGGAGGCAGCAGTGAGAATTCCAAGGGCCCCTAATCATAAAAGTGCGTCGTGGCTGTGGGTGGATGGTGTAGAGGGAGAGAGAGCTGGTGTCTTCTCCAGTAAGGTACTTTGGAAAAACACTCATTTAAGTAACTGTACATAAAAGCGAAGTAATGGTGAAGATAAATTTGTCTGGGATCAGACGCTAGCACCAGAACGATCATGATCCCTACAGGTCTCTCTCTAATACCTGCAGCCCCTCTCCTTCATGGGTCACAGGGTCTGTCTTCCATTGTATAGCTGCGTCCTGCTGTGGATCTGCTCACTTCCCTCTTCTTTTTTAACCTTACCCTTGTTTTCTGCCTACCTGTCTCTGAGAAAAGCTGAGACTTCTATCACGGGCAGGTCCTCAGTTAGGTACACGCCTTTCTTGCTTGGGTGTCAACGACAGGAAACCTAACTATCGCTGGATGTCTGCTTCCGCCACTCCACAGCAGGTGGTATCCAGAGTGTGTAAGCAAGGTCAGGGGTGCTAAATCTGGAGAAGAGAAAAATGCAGACTGCTTTTTTTGGAAGGGGTGTTTTCAGTTGCAATTTCCATACTGAAGAGATAGACATTGGCTGGTAAGGTCTAGACATTAACTTAACTAAACATGCACTCCTCCTCTTGAATTTGGACTTTATAAGGAATTTGGATTTTATAACCACACGATGGAGGTTGCGAGAGGCTTCTCAACAAGGTACTGATGGCGACAAGCTGTGAATACTAAAAAGACAACTCTGAAAAGCCTCGGTTCAAACGAGATCTGAATTTACCCACTAACTACGGCCACGAGGAATTTATTCCTTTTTCTTTCCATTTTCCCTCTCTCCCGAGAGGTGTCAAAAACAGGATTTGGAGGTGGCAGGATAATGGCCAAATGGGTGGACAGGGTGGCGAAGGATTCAACCTGGCTCTGGGCTTGGCGCATGGTGGGCGGTGGCGCCCACAGCTGGGCCTGGGAACCCGCCGCTCGGGCATGAGGGGCTGCCGCGGCTACCGGCAAGGACACAACCGAGGAGCGAGAGGTCGGAAGACAAGTGGACTATTACAGGAGGAGATCCGCCACTGGCTGCCAAGGCCATGCAACTGGCGCCGAAGCGCACTGGGAGCGGCTAAAGAGAGCGCACGATCTCCGCCCGCCCCGCGGCAAGTCGGGAACTGTAGTCCCTCACCCTCCTGCTCCCTGGCCCAGGACGGGCTCCGGGACAGCGCCTGTCCCTCTAGCTGTAAATCACGCACTTTCCTGTCCTGGACGCGGGGTCCTTCCACTTCTCAGGCGACTAGAGCTTACGTCACGGGCGCGTCACCGCCCACCTAGCGGAGGCCTTTAGGTGTCTATGGAAAGCCTATCGTACAGCAAGCTGGCAATAAAGGGTCGACCCTTAACAGTGGAAGGAATGCACCTTCGATCCCTCCACTCCTCTTGGTTGCTCCTCTGCGGGGGATTCTCCCGCCGCATCGCACAGCTCCTCTCCCGGTATTGCTCAGGCAGCGCTTTAGGCAGTCCCGCGCCCTATGGAGGGGCGGGGCGAGCCAGGGCGGGGCGGGGCCCTGACTGGAGTGCGTCGCGCTCGGGGGCCGCGCCGGGTAGCGTTTCTTTTTAGTGCCTGAGGCAGCTCTGGCTCGGAGAGCCTTTCGCTAGCCCCACGGGGACCTCTGTGCACGGATGGACCCGCCCGGACCTGGCGGGAAGCGGCCTGGCAGGCGGCGGCCCCGGCGGCATCAGCAGAGACAGGACGGGGCCGACGCCGCGGGCCCCTGAGGCGTGCGTGCCCACCGGGCCCGGCGGCGGCACCATGATGCCGGGCGAGACCCATTCGGCGGCGCCCGGGACGGCGGCGGACCTGTCGCGATGTCAGGGCTGCGCCTCTCTGCAGCAGGTGCGGCACCTCCCGGGGCCGCGGGCGCGTGGGGCGACTGGGCCCGGCCGGCCGGCAGCGCAGGGATGTGGAGTCCGGCCGCGCGGGCTGTGCCTCAGTGCGCTGCTCTCCGTTCCCGACCGAAGCTCATGCTCGCTGGTCTCTCTGCTCCCTTTTTCCTACATGAGTTTTGGAGACGGCTTCCATTGCTTTATTTAGGATTGAAACCCAGAGTTCATTGACTGGAATGCGCTGGTGTAACGGTGGGGGTGGAGTGAGCGAGTTCTGGAGGGCCCCCACCTTCCCTACCCAGCCTCAGCGCTCCCTGGGGCTGACTCCCTAGGTCGGTGAGGGACAGGTGAAATGCCGAGGGTAATCATCTCCCTGAGGATAACGCTTTGGTCTTCTGGCCCATCTTGAGTGTTTGTTGTTTGGAGGCAGAATCTTACGTGACATGTGGGTTGTCTGAGTCATTAGACTCGAAGAGTCCAGGGAGGCATTTCAGCTTATATCAGATGTGCCATCCCGAGGCTAGTATTTTAAAAAGCAAGCCAAGTAATTGGCCAAGTAGCTTGTCAGTTGTTTGATAAAAGTAGTTTATTAAAGGCATGCAGAGCCTGGAAGTTTCTAATAGCGGCGTGGGCTCTTCTTTATAGTGACATAAGGGAGAATTGCTGGAGTATGGCTCCAGATCTTATGGGGTGGTACTTGGGAAATAGTCCCCCTCATTTCCCACGGCTCTCCTAGCTGCCTGATGTCGGGCGTCTCTTTTAACTTCCTACTATCGCGGTTTCAGTGATAAAACGGAACTCACCAGCACCTCATCACCTACTCTGCCTAGTGTTCTGGGAACTACAGACATTGTAGTGAACAAAATAGGATCTCTCCTAAGTAATATCCGTGTGTGTGAATAAGGCCTTAGAAGATTTTAGGTCTTAGAAAATAAAGGAGGATGTTGGAATATTGATCTTGTCTCTTAGGGTAGTCAGGTAGGTTATTTTTGAGTCAGTAACTTTTAGATATTTGAATAATGAGAAGGATCAGGCTGTCAGAAGAGATGTGGGAAGAGCTTTCTGGGTAGAGGGGTTAACAGGTGGAAAGGTTCCTGTGGTGAGAAAGAGCAGGGTGTCTTTGGTGAGCAGAACATGGTATGGTTGGCATGAGCTCAGTGCTGACGGAAGATGGTTGATGTGACCAGAAGGGAGTGCAGGCTAGTTAGGCCATGCCGAGAAACTTGGTTTCCATTTTAAGTGTGGTATCTGTGAACTGATTGCAAACGTTTTAAGTGTTGAAGGGAGGAGAGGAAGGAAATGTGCTGCTTTTGTGAGTAGGAGGAGAACTAATAGTAAGATCATTGCCTTCACTGAGCTGCACTGTGTAGGTATCTTATAACGCGCCCTCCCCCCGACCCCAGGAACGTGATTGCAGTTCTCCCGAATCTTTAATACATTGTATTTATTATTTGAGCCAATTCACTCAACAAATATTTATTGATCACCTGCTGTATTTTAGACATTGCAATTATGGCATTGGGGGAGAAAAAGACAAAAATTCTTGATCTCTTGGAGCTTCCATTTTAGCAGGGTAGCAGGATAAATGAAACAAATGAGTTATGTTAGAGGGTAATGAAAACGTTGTTGATGAATTGAACGGAGATGGGGAGGGAATGAATGGGTGGGGACTAGGCTAGTGGCTGTTGGAATTTAAGTAGGGAGTCCTGGAACGTTTTTATTGGAGCAAAGCTGAGAGAATAAGCTCTGTTGAAATCTTGCAAGTAAAGTCTCCCATACAGTGGAAACATCAGATGTGAAGAACTGTAGCAGGAGCTGGCGTGGTGTGCTTGGGAAGAGCCAGAAAGCCAGTGAAGCTGGAGCAGAGTGAATGCTGGGAGTCAGGAAGGTAGGAGGAGGGCCTGATTGTGTGGGCTCCTGTAGACCATTGTTGGGGTTTGGGCTTCTCTGATGGAAATGGTGAGTCATTGGAGGCTTTTGTGCAGAAGAACTACTGATGTGAATTGTGCTTTTCGGTCATGGATCTGTTCTGGTTAAATTTAGCAACTGTATCCTTCTGGTTGCTTAGGCCAGAAACTAGATGACATCCTTGGTGCAGCTCTTTTTTCTCACAACCTGTATCCAGTTTATCAGATTCTGTCTGCTCTACCTTCATAATTCACCCGCTTTTTGACATCTCCACTGCTTCCACGGTGGTGTGAACTACTCAAATCTATGGCCTCAGATTGAATCTCCTTTCTTCCACCCTTGCCACATTCCCGCTGTGGGTTCTCAAAACATCAATAAGGATAGTCCTAGATCCAGGGGTCTGCAGACTTTTTCTGTAAGGGGCAAGATCACAAGTGTTTAGGCTTTGGGGGCTTGTTCAGAACTGCTCAGCTCTGCCATTTTCATGTGAAAGCAGCTGTAGACAATTCATAAAGAAGTGAGTATGCCTGTGTTCCATTGAAACATTGTAAACACCGGTGTAGGGCCTTAGTTTACAGAGCTCTTCTGTAAACTAAGATAGGTCAGAACACTATTGCATTTGGATTTTCTGTGGCCTGGAATCGGATCACCTTTTTAGGGGAAAGTTATGAGTAGAGTCTCTGGAGGAATTCTGTAGTTGTGCAAAGTGAGTCTAGAAAAATAGGTTCCTGGCAGTTTATAGAGAACCTTGAATGGTAACTATCATAAATTATCGTACTCATTTCTGTCAGTGTTATGGGATGGTGAAGGTTTTTGCATAGTTACATTAGGACAGTGCTTGTAGTAGAAGTAACAGTTAGTGGTATGCAGGATGGATTGGGGGGTTGCAACTAGGTATTGTTTTGGTGTTGTGACTTTGTTTTGAACTGTAATGTTAGGCTAACTTGCCTCTGTCTTGAATAGTGGTTTGCTTGCACTCAAAATCTTCCTTTCATTTCTTAATCCTCCCTGTCCTTTTTTTCTTTAGTTGTTGAAGAAATAACAGTACCTTTGCAGAGATCATTATTTGATTCAGAAGTGTATAGATAGACTGCGTTTTCTGTGTCTTTTGTTCGTACTCTCACAAATTACTTCATATCTGTTTTGTTACTCTCGTTAATTACAGTAGTTCATTGCTGATCCATAGCCCAATGCCCATGTGGGTTGCAGAACTTTGGCAGTCAGATATACCAATGTGGGTCCTCACTCTGGTTATATTATGTATTATGTATTATGTATGATTAAGTAAAGTCTTAGGTTGTGTGTTTTTAAGTCAAGCTAGTGAAACTGACGTAGGCACTTTATTCTGGTGAAGGAGAGGCCCGTATTTGCTGACTTCACTGCAGTGCAAAACAGTCGGATTCTCCTGGAGATCCAGATGAGAGTTTGAAACATGATTATGTTGTTCATCTCATGTATATAGATTAGGTTCAGTGAGTTTGGTGTATAGTTGTCCTTGGTACGGATTTGAGCCTATTCATAAGCTTGTGCTGGACTCCCATTGATAATTGCTAGTGATTTAAGTGTCATTTGGAACTTGAAACATTTTATTCCAGACCTATTGATTTATAAATGGCCCTGTTACAAGGAATGCTCACAAAATTGTAATTCATTCATTTACCAAACACATTTATTGAGCGTCGATTTATATATGATGCTATGCTGTGTTTCAGAATATAATCAGGAACAGAAGAGGCATGGAGCCCATTCTAGTTGAGGTTACAGTTAAGTAGAAAAGCAACCACAGTTTATGTATAATATAAATATTATGGTAAGGGACATATGAGGTGCTCTGGGAGCACGTAGGAGGGATAGCTGTATAGGAATTGTGCCACCTCTCTGAAGACTTCATAAAAGTGAATCTAAATTGAGGTCCGAAAGATGGTTTGCAGTTAACGAAGAGGGAAAAGATGGAGGGAGAGTGTTGTAGACAGAACAGGTTGTGCCAAGGCTTGGAGGGGAAAAAGTAGTTGATGATAGATGAAGCACAGAGTAGAGGTGGGGATAACTGAGGTGGGGCTGGAGAGACTGGGGTTTGCCTTCCCAGCACCCAGAAGCCACTCTGCTTGGGTTTGGTGGGTGGGTGTGGTTGGGGCACAGTTAGCGAGAGGTGGACATTCCTGCCTTGTCGCCCTGTTCCAGTCCACACTGTGCCAGATGTTCTAGCAGGTGAGAAGACACACTCTGCTAGAGATCAGTGTAGGCTTTGATTTTAAATAAGAGCAGTTAATAAACAGCAAGCACACAAGGAATAAGTGGTTTGTCAGAGAGGAGTCATACTGAGCAGTTAGCCAGATCTCCCCCAGCAAAGCAGTAAGTGTGAGTAGTGTGATTTTTAAAAATAATTTTGAAATAATTTCAGACTTAGAAGAAAGTTGCTACAATAATACAAACCACCCTGATGTTCTCAAAATCACAAATTGTTAACATGTTACTGCATTTGCTTCATCATTATGTGCACACATACGCTTTGTTTCCAGTACATGCTCCAAGGTATGCTTCCTCCAAATATGAAAATTTTCTGGCATAAATACCCTACACCCCTTCAAATCAGGATAGTAACATTGATGCAACTGTAGACCTATTCAGATTTTGCTTACTGGCCCAGGAGTGGCTTTTTGCTTTCTTATTCAAAGTCGTGTCAGGAATATGTGTTATATTTTATTGTCATGTCTCTTCAGCCTTCTTCATTTAGTCTTTGTCTTTCATATTTGTGAAAGTTTAAGCAGCAGAGCCTTGCATTCCTCAGCGAACGTTTTTACAACTTCTGAAGACATTTTTGGTTGTCAGTCTTGGAGTCCCTAAGACCACACTCAGGTTCAGTACTCATAGGACTTAGCATATAGATATACTCATGGCTGTGGTTTCTTATAGGCAAAGGATACAGAGTGAAATCAGTAAAGGGAAAAGGCATAGGGGGCAAAGTCTGAGGAAATCAGGCACAAGCTTCTGAGAGTGTTTCCCAGTGGAGTCACACAGGACATGCCTAAGTGCTCCAGTATCGTGTTATAACCGGACTTGTGAAGTGCTGTCTGCCATGGAATCTCATTAGGGACCTAGTGCCCGAGTTTTTTATTGGGGTCTGATCCTGTAGGCGCCCTCTGCCTAGCAAGCACCAAGATTCCAGACTCCCACAAGGAAAGCAGGTGTTGAACATAAACCACATATAGTGAGCCACTTTCATCAGTTTGGGGAATGATGGGAAGGAACCCTCCAGAAATCCGAGTCCCCAGGTGACAGCCAATGGCCCGCCTTGCAAGCAGGTCTTGCTAAGGATCATGTTTTCAGGCCTGCTGTGTTAATTGTTTGCCACACACACACCTTGGGGCTTGGGGAGTGCTACAGCCAGCTGGTAGAGGCCAGAGATTCTGCCGAACATGCTGTCTTCCTTTTAGCCCAAGATGTCAGTAGTGCTGAAGTTAAGAAACTGTCCTCTCTTACGTATTTACTGATGTGTTTGAGCAGACTACATATCCTGTTATCATCTGTATTTATTTGTTTGCTGTATTATCTATATATTTACTGCCTTAGCATAACCATTTTCCCGGCTACATTGGCCATGTCTTCTGTCATGTCCTCGCAGCCAGTAGGCCTGCTAGCTTGCTCCTTGCCCTGAGTGCTCAGCCAGGCGTGACTGTACTTCCCCAAGAAAGGAAGGAAGCATGGGGATCAACATTCACAGTGACAGTTCAGGAGGATATTGTATGGATAAAGTTAAAATTGTCTGCTAGAGGGGAGAAGTAAATGGGGAACAGAAAGTCTTGAGTAAGGGAGTGGGCTGCTATGGGAATTGTGTTAGTGAATAAGTATAGCTTAAGAAAATCACCCAGAAGGCAAAGAATAACAAAAGATTGTAGTTATGAGAGAAAAGAGGAGAGAATTGAAAATAAGCCTGAACTTTCCAATAGACGATGTAATAGAAGCTCTAGAAGGGGAGAGCAGGGCTGCTAGGAGAAGCGATAATCAAGGAAACAACCCTTAGTGTCTCCCGGAGAGGAAGAACACTTTGAACCTCATTTCTTCCATAGTAGCTGGACCTGTGCAGGAATGAATGTGGATCAGAACAGTCTGAGCGCCCTTCACCCAGGCATACCCTGCTCACTCTCACAATTGAGAGGTTCATTATTTAGAGGCCTTGGTTTCAGCCAACATAAATGACATTTGAATCTGACAGGAGGAAAAAAAAAATGTTTTATTAGAGTATTACAATATCTGACCACAGATAATACAGTATCTGACCAAATTTGAGCTGATATGCAGCAGGGCCTTGGGAAATAATGTTAGTCAGAGACTAGAATGCTATTGGATAACTGAGAAATCTTTTGTTTTCCCATTATAATGGTGTTTCATGATTTTTTTATCACAGTTAAATATAAAAAGGCAGCTAGATAGATATACAAGAGTTGTTAAGACAGTCAGCAGCCCCCAGTCCCACTCATCCCTGCTTTCCAAGAGAACCATTTTTAATTGCTTCCACTGTGTGTTTTACAATGAACTTGCCTGTCGTTAAATAGTGGACTCTCATTGCTGACTTTGGGAGATGAGGATTCAGCTGTCTTACTGCCCCATACTCCACCATACCTAAGCATCTCGCTTCTCTCTCCATTTGTTCAGTATAGTTATGATTTCAATGAGATCAGTATTTGAAGTTGACATTTTTATGACTGTGTTGTTTGAAGCTAAGCTGTGGTGTTTTCTGCATGGTTTCTTGTTTTCCCTGGTAATGATTGTATCTTTAATTCAGTTTTTCATCCTGAAGATACTAGTGAGTGCTTACTACTATGCCAGGGACTGGGTTGAACACTTTATACGGTGCATCCTATTTAATCCTGATAGTATGCCAGTTGTTTAAACTCTTTGTGCTTCAGTTTCTCCACCTGAAACTGATGAAATAGTTTTGAGGCAAGGGAGAGGTTAAATAAATGTGCCCAAGGTCACTCAGCAGAAAGTGGTGGTGGAATAGGAATGTGAATCTGATGCTGTGACTCTGGAGCCTGAGGTTTCTTTGGCGTCTCTCCCTAAGTACTTGACAAGTCAAAGTGACATCTGGAAGCATCATGGGAAAGATGAGCTAGGATACCAAAGAACTCAAAAGAGAATGGGAGGAAAAAGAGGAAGAATTACTTTTATTTTAGAAAAAATAATAGTTTAAATGCATGTCCAAAAATAACTCCTTTCCCTTGCAAGTCTCTTCCAGTTTGGTATAAATACTTGGTTTTCAGTCTTTCATTTTCTTCTCCCTTCGAGCCTTGGGCCCTGCTCTCCTCTGGTACACAGCAGCATTCTGAGGGCTCTCTTCACCCTCATCTCCATTCTGAAGGACCATGTTCACATCTTTCAGTACCCCCTGAGAAAGGAAGCAAGTTTATAGAGACTTTGCAGATTTGAAAATATTTATTGTATAGAATTTTATCTTGGAATTACTTGCCCTTTGTCATTTCAAAGGCTTGCTTTCTAGGTCTGTAGTTTTTAGTGTTGCTGTTGAAGTCTGAAGCCATTCTGGCTCCAGATTCTTTGTGTATCACCTGATTCATTTTATTTTGCTCTTGGGATTCTTGTAGGGTCTTTGTCTCCAGTGGTCTGAAATTTTTTGTTCTTGTTTCATGGTTTGAATCCTGTCGGAGTCCATATTCCAGACCATTTCAATTAGAAATTTCTAGGTTTGCTTCTGGGAACTTTTCTTGAATACTAGCATTTTTTTTTTTTTTTTGATTAGGTCTCCATCTTCGCCTTATTCTTTATGTGGAACTCTTATTGTTGGGTATGTGGGACCTCTTCTGTTGATACCCTGTTTGTTTTTATTTATTTTCCTTCTTTTCCTATGTCTGGGTTTTTATTTTATTTTCTGGGTCCTTTTTTTTTGACTTTATGGTCAAATATTTTGAGTCTTTGTCATTTTTGCTGTCCTGGTTTTCATTTAGCTATAACAGCATTATTGAAATATAATTTACATATAAAATTCAACCTTTTATTGTATGCAATTCAGTGCGATTCACATCACCACTACATAGTCCTAAAACATTTTCATCCTCCACCTTCCCCAAAGAAACCCTATACTAATTACTAGTAATTTCTGTCTCTCCACTCTTCTTCCAGTCTCTGGCAACCACTGGATTACTTTTGGTTCTGTTACGGAAAATTCATATGAATAGATTCTAGAATATACATAGACTTTTGTAACTGGCTTTTTTCACTTAACATAATGTTTCAAGGTTGGTCCATGTTGTAGCATGTATCGTTTGTTTGTTGTCATTGTCAAATAATTCCTGTTGTATGGATATATGACATTTTGTGAATCAATTCATCCTTTAATGGACATTTAGTTTATGTTCACTTTTTGGCTAGTGTGAATAGTGCTGCTATAAATATCAGTGTGTAAGTTTGCCATGGACTCTGTTTTCAGTTCTCTTGGGTGTATACCTAGGAATGGGACTGTTGGATCGTTGGGTAACTATTTAACATTTTGAGGAACCGCAAAACTAGTTTCCGCGGCAGCTGCCCCATTTTATGTTCCCACCAGCAATGTATGAGGAATGTATTCAGTTTCTCCACATCATCAGCAACACTTGTTATTGTCTTTTAGTTTTAGTTATTCTAGAGTGTTCATTTTTAATTTTTAAGTTTTTTTTCAATTTTAAGAGCTCTGAATATTCCTTTCAAAAATAACTTGTTTCACAAATATATTATTTATCTCATCCTATTAATAAACAGTTTTTAAGTTTTCTTTTCAGTTTTTGTTTACTTTCGGGTTACTTTTGCTTGCTTTAACCTGTTTCACATTGCAGGTCTGTGTCATCATGTTTGGAAATCCTTGCAAAGAGTAGCGGATACACCGAGGATGTGGGGCTTCTGCCTGAGTGTCAAGGCAGGCTAGTCTGGTTGGGCCATTTATTGATTGAAGAATATCCAGTGTCATTACCTTTAGATCTTATCTCTAAGAAGGTATTTCCATTCTTGTTCGTGGAAGACAGAAGAACTACACTGTTTGGAAGCTGAATGGAGAGAGATAGGCAGCCAGTCTTAGACCACTGTGCTTAGGTTTATTTAATCCTTGTTCTTTTGACATAGTACACCTGCCCCAAGGGGCCGTGGTGTTACAGAGACCTTCAAAAAGCAAACCTCCTTCTGCTGGCTGAGGGGGAGCGATTTCTCTGAGGCATGGTGGATGGTTGGGGATTGGGATTAAATGCTTATGAGAAAGTTTGCAACTAGTGCTTGTTTTAGTTCCATCCCCGTTCACCTTCTTCTCAAAAGAACCCATGTTACTGAGTCTCAAGCTTGTTGAAGTTTTGCAGTGTAAATGGAGTTGGTTCTCACTTTTCCCCACTGCTGGCTTTCTTGGGTGCTAAATCAGCACTCTTGAGTCTGCTTTCTAGTTTCCGTTTGTCTTTTATCCTGTCATCCTTGTTGGTTTTGCCTTTTGAAAAAAAAATTTTTTTGACTGTAGTTTTAGCTGGTTTTAGGGAGGGAAATAAAAGCAAATGCATACATCCACTCTCTCTGACCACAAATCTGGATTAGGGCCCAGTCTAGTCCAGTATGACCTCATCTTAACCTGATCATATCTGTAAAGACCCTATTGCTAAATAAGGTCATTCTGAGATACTGCGAGTTAGGACTTCAGCATGTCTTTTGTGGTGCAGGTCGTGATTTAACGCTTAACAGATGGTGACCCAACAATTCTGTACCTAGCAAAGTGTTATTCATGTATGAGAGGTGTTCCTAGTTTACTGCCTCCTTACAGTTTTTAGCAAGGGAAAGGCATCCTACTCATTTTAGTGCAAAAATGGTATAGGCATTATCACTTATGAACATAGATGGAAAAAAAAAGAACCTAAGTAGGATATTGGGGAATGGAATCCTCATTGTGTTTAAATAGTGTTAACATAGTATTCGATTATTTTTATCCCCAGGAATGTAAGGCTGCTTTATCATTAGAAAGTCTATTTTAGTTCACTGAAATTAATAAATAAAGGGAGAAAAATACATATTGAAACTAAATAGATGCAGAAATTTATTTGATGAAGTTTGATACCTATACATGAAAATGTTTTAGCAGACTGTGTGTAGAAGTTTCATAACATGGTTAAAGGATATCAACCAATAACCTGGAACAGAGCAAATTTAATTAACTAATTCCAACTTTTAAGACAAAGACACCTGTTATTACCCCTACTATTCAATATTGTCCTGAAGCCTTAGTCAGTTCAGGAAAGAGGGCAAACGAAGTATAAGCATGAGTAAAGGTAGGATAAAATTATCAGTGAATGTTGAAACTAGTCACATAACACATCCAAGAGAATCTGCAGCACTGCTGGATTTGCTTTGCATATATCATATTTAGATCTTTTGTGTATATGTTTATAAGTGACATTGCTATAAAATGAGCAGGTCTTACTGTAATCAACAAACAAAAATTAGTAATTACCCACAAGAACCAATTAGGAAATGTAATATAGCAAAAACAACAATATAAATGTAGTACTCATGCTAGTGGTAAAAACAAATTAACCTTGAGTGTAAAAGCTAACCAGGATGTAGAAAACATCCTTCAGGAATGCATAGAGGAAAAATAGAAAAAATATCACTGTACATGTTTTGATTTTATCATATGCAGCCAAAATGCTCTTCGAATACTACCACCCATAGTGTGAATTTTATTTTCCTTAAATCCTTACCAATATGTTTATTTCAGTCTAGCCTAGTGGACGAAAAGTAAATTTTTGTTGTTTTAGTTAGCATTTCCTGATATGAAAAAGGTGGAATACCTTTTTAAAAAAATGTCTATTGTCTATTTCAGATTCTTAATCTGGGAATTGACAGTTTATATCCTTTACCTTTTTCAGTGTAAACCTCTGAAATACGTAAGTCTGGTCGAGCAGTACCAACCAGTATTTGGACTTTATTCTCAGGAAAAATAGAAATGTTTGACAAAGGAGTGGGCACGGAAATTCATAGCATGCTGTCTGTAAAGACTAGAAAATGACCTAAATCTCCCTCAACGGCAATTTGATAGATGGAGTACATCCAAAAATATAGTTTATATATGCGGTGGCAGTTCTGACAGTTGAAAGTTAAAAACACACCGTGATTTTTGACAGATGGTGAGATTACAAGATAAACTATACATTTGACTTTATTTTAATGTGTAGATGTTTTAACAGATACATAACACAACTGAGAGGAAAAGGCAGACATTATCATCAAGGGAAATATTACTGTAAATATAAAAATCATTTGGATTATCTAGAAAACTATTGGGATAATCAGTGAAAATTGAACATAGTTTGGATAATTTCAAATTATTACTTGGTGTAATTATTACTTATGAAGGCTGTTGTGGTTATGCTTAAAAGTAAGTCCTTATTTCTGAAGTATTTAGTGATGGAAAAAGTAAGTCCTTCTGAAGTATTTAGTGATGGAAAAAGGAGACATTAAAGGAAAGAAGCTAATGAAAAGAAAAAATTAGCTCATTTTAAAATCTGAGGTACGTTTATTTCAACAGTGTAATGACGGATGTTTTTCCTTTTGGGTTGATAGCAATAATTTAGAGCCAAATTTGTGGTTGCTCCCTAAAATGTAATATAGATACATATATATACACACACACATATATGTATTTTTTGAGACGGAATCTCACTCTGTCACTGGTGACATCTGTAGTGCACGATCTCAGCTCATTGCAGCCTCCGCCTCTCAGGATCAAGTGATTCTCCTGGCTCAGCCTCTTGAGTAGCTAGGATTACAGGTGCCCGCCACCACACCTGGCTAATTTTTATATTTTTAGTAGAGACAGGGTTTCACCATGTTGGCCAGGCTGGTCTTGAACTACTGACCTCAGATAATCCACCTGCCTCGGCCTCCCAAAGTGCTGGGATTACAGGCATGAGCCACCGTGCCCAGCCTAGATCCTTATATATTTTTTCACTTAATCTTAGTCCATTTTAATATTTCTATTCATCTCCCCTATTTTTTTGTTGTTGTTGTTGTATTTTTTATAATTTATATATCTTTTGGGGTAGCCTTAAGTCCTCTCAGAAACAATGCAGGGTAAAGATTGATAATTAATAGCAAACTAAAAATAGTTAATATTTATTGAGCTCTGTCATGAATTATACAGAGTAAAAGCGTATTTACAACTAACTGCCTTGCTGTTAAAGGAGTACTGTCATTCGGATAAAGAAACATGTTTAGAGAGAGGCAGCATGGGCTCAGATAGTGCTCTACACAATATAAGTAATACAGTAACATTTCTGTATTTATGTAGTTATTAAAATTATTACATTTGATAAATAATGTTACAGACAATAATTACATTTAAAGTAATTGCATGTGATAAAAACAAACAACTGACTGTGGCTTTTTTTTCTTTCAGAATTTGAATGAATATGTTGAAGCATTAATTACCTTGAAACAAAAAATTATCAATACAGAGTAAGTATATTTGCATGTTGTTTGGCAGAACTTTGTAAACCTGACAAACTGGCTGAAGCAGGTGGTGCTTTTAGGCCCCCAGGGCTGGAATGAACACTAGAGTTTCTCCTTTGGAGGCCTAGATGGTGCTGATTATAATAAAATTGCCCGTGAGCTTTGGGACTTGAACCTTTTGTTAGAGGTTCACAGGCCTTTAAAACAAAGCTCATGGGTTAGCAGGAAGTTATTTTTACCAAACTGGACTTTTTAAAAGATCTGTTTTCTATCTTCGAAACCTTCTTAGCTTTACTGCTGGGCCTCAAACCTCCTAACAGTATTTTATAGCCATGGTGTGAGATTTCCTATGTTTTTGTTTTCAGCTTTGTAATAGTCTCATGAATGTATGAGCCAAGATACTATGCAGATCAAAAGGATTTTAAATAAAAGGCTTATATATCAACGTGATGCTTTTGAGAAATTTAAGGTGATATAGTCATTAATTTAGGATACATTTGTTTCAGGAAATCTAGGAAGTCTAGAGGGTGCCTTGCATGGCTTGAAACATAATTTTAACATAGTATATTTTCTAAGTTAAAAAGTAACCTAATTTTTCTTTGTTGCAGTAATTTGTTAACAGAATATCAGAAGAAATGTGATGATATCCTTTTACTGCCTCCCTTCGTTGAATTTTGGAACTAACTTATGTATAATTCCTGAAAAAGATGTGAGAATTGTTCATCATAGGCCTTTTGGAAGATAGTACTTAACAGGTTTCGGTAGGGAACATGTCTCACAAGCACAGTAAACAGATAGTCCTTTTATTCTTAATCCGCATTTAATGATGAGTTTTAAAAATGAGATTATTTTTCTTCTTGACTCAGATTTTCTTAACGTCTCATAAGCTTTTTTGTGGATGGGTTTCTCTTAATTTGTACTGAGGATGTAGCATGTTTTTTAGGTATACGAATAATGTGAAACTGAATGTGATACTTTCTGAATGTTACTTTTGAATCTGCAAGAAGTACAGTATGGGAAATGCAAAATGTTGGGCAATTGACTTGTATTACTTTTGTGATTTACAGGGAAATGTGTGTAAATATATATATATATCTCCAAAATCATTTAGAAATAGTGTTGCTGTATATTCACGAATGCTCTTGCGCAGTCAGAAGACAATTCTTGGCCTCATAGTCACCATTTGTTCAGTAGCCATTTAATGAGCTCAGCTGTGGAGTTAGTGTCTGGTCAGCTGTTTGTTTAGCAGTGGGAAAAAGATGTGTGTCATTGATCCTTCCATGTCTTGCAGTGGTGACACCTTGATTTAAATCTTTCCTGTAAAAACATAAAGTTTCTCTCATAAAAGTTAACATACGTATTCCTTTAGGGAGTCCCTGAAATTTAGCTTCGTTTGATGTCAGGACAGATTCAGCTGTTCAGCTTTGGCAATAACTTGAGGCCTGCTTCAATATTATTTCTGTCATACCTGAACTTACATGTCATCACCCGTTATTCATTTATTTGTGTTGGTACCATCTATACTAGTTGATTCTCATGCTGCTATAAAGGACTGCCCGAGACTGGGTAATGTGTAAAGGAAAGAGATTTAATTGACTCAGAGTTCTGCATGGCTAGGAGGCCTCAGGAAACTTACAATCATGGCAGAAGGGGAAACAAACACATCCTTCTTCACAGGGTGGCAGGAGAGAGAAGTGCAGAGCGAAGTGGGGAAAAGCCCCTTATAAAACCATCGGCTCTCATGAGAACTCACTCATTATCAGGAGAACAGCACGGTGGGGATTGCCCCCATGATCTAATCACCTCCCACAAAGTTCCACCCCAGCACCTGGGGATCACAACTCGGTTTACAATTCAAGATGAGATTTTGGTTGGGGACACAGCGAGACCATGTCATCATTTCTAATTTGTGTGAAAATCATAAAATTAAGAGATATCCTTTAGATGTATTTTTAGCATCTGAATTTTTACATTAAAAAATAAAGGTCATTGGAAATCTCATGTGCCTTATTTGTTAAAACCATCAGTCCATTTAATTATACATGCATATTATGGCAGGAATAATATCTTCAATTGTTAGTGAAAGGTGTATGGAAACAATTATTACAACTTTTAGATAGCTAAATAGGGAAATTGATGGGCAGTTCCAGTATTAGGAGAGTATCTGTTCATTATATCATTCTTAGAATCATTCTTAGAAAAAATAGGCACACTCTTTGAGGTAACTTATACATGAAACCTAGCAGAGAAATAATTGTTTTACTTTTCTAAAGTTTGGCCAGAAATATTTTTAAACAGAAATTATGAGAATTATTTTTTAATGGATAAAACTTAATTATTCCTGGATTTCAGAAGTTCATTCTGTGATACGATATTTGGCTTCATTGTCAGCTACAGATAGATACATACTTTCAAAAAAAGTTTCACATTTGCTCCATATGCATTTGTTGTACCTCACATATGCAGTTGTTTGCTCTGCAACTTGAAGTACCGACGTCACAGATTTAACATGGTTTTTAAAAATATAATGTGGTTCCTTTTCGTCACAGATTTAACATGGCTTTTAAAAATATAATGTGGTTCCTTTTGCCACTAAAGTAGCAGTACATTTTCCCTTTTTTTTCAAGGTAGGAAAGTTATTTCTTCAATAACTGCACTATGATAATTCAGTATTTCAGCTCTTTTTTGTGTAATTCTTACTACTTCATTATCACCTCTTTCTAAATGGCAAGAAATTTATTTCATTAGGTATTTTTTAAATTTTCCTGTTTTGAAAAGATTACTGTAATTTAGGATGAATAAAATATAGTTCTTGGCCTTCAGAAACCTTCAGAAGCTTACATTCTAATAGAGTAGGATGCAGACGTGTTTTTATGAATATACATGTGCTATATTGTGATATAAATACAGGAATTCCTAGGAGATGAAACAGAAAGGAATTGTTTTTTGCTGTCTTAGAATATTTTACTGGCTTTATGAGATGGTAAAATAAGGTTATCAAATTATATAAATTGTAAAAAATGAGAGTTTATGTGGATTTTATTAAAAAGTATGGTTATGTATGGTTTTTGTAAGCACATAACTTTTTGCTGAAATTATTCTCTGCACTATTTGAAGAATGAAGGACAGGTTTGGGGATTCTGCTATATAGAGAAATCATGGTATTTTCTGTTAGTTGCATATTGGTTTGTCTTTATTCTTTTAATTCTAATCATACATTTATTCACAGAACTCTATTTAGAGAAACGTATTTTTACTTTTGATACATGTTATAATGGTAAATGGAAGTAACTCAGTAAAATGACTTACCACTGTGTTATAGATCGCATTTTGAATATGGTTTTCTAGTATTTATGATCTTGCCTGTATATATGTTGAACACGAATTATTAAAAATAATTGTAAAATGAGTTTTATCTCCAGACAAGAATCAGAAGATAAAATTCTCAGAGTTTTCTTTAATAAGTTTTACAGCTGCAGTTTGCAAGAAGGTGAGCCAACCTGTTTTCATAGTTTATGATAACCACCTATTTGAGTAGTTGATCTGAGATAGACATTTATTAGAGCAGATTTTTAAACAGCTTTGAGCAAAATGTACATCGGATTGACTGATAATATAGAATGCTGCTTTGATGCTCACAATAAAAGAAGACTTGAGTTTTCCTACTATTAAATTTTTCAAATGAATTTGTTACTAAGGTCTTAAATTACAACTTGGTGCTTCACTTTTCAGTAACTTTTACTGACTGCATTGCCATTGAAGTGAAGCTTATTGCTGTCAAATTAACTGTTGTTTACCTGGTTCACACTATTTAATGTGGTTGTTTATCTTCTGTTACTTTAAACAATTGAAAATAGGCCTACACAAAATTTTGGTAATGTTTCATTCTCTGGTTGGATTCATCACCCAGTAGAAGACGAAACGTGGTTATAAAGTAAGCCATAAAATTGCCTGTCACTTAAGTTGAATATATGGGTATTAACTCAAGACTCGAGATTGGAATAGCCAGACTCTCAGCCAGGTTGTTTGGGTGATTTTACTGTAAAGTATTCTTAAGCAAATTAAGAATCTACTTTACTTGTTTCTCACAGGGCTTTTTGGTAGACTTTTATCAAAAATAGATTACTAGGCTGGACGCAGTAGCTCATGCCCATAATCCCACCACTTTGGGAGGCTAGATTATAATAATAGTAATAGTACTATTTAATAGTAAGTATTAAATAGTAAATAGTACTATTTAATAGTAAAATTTTTATACTATTAATTTTTTTGTAAATTAGCCAGATGTGGTGGCCCTCAAATAGTAAATAGTACTAATTTACTTAATGCTAAAATTTTTTTACTATTAAAAAAAATTTTTTTTTAATTAGCCAGGTGTGGTGGCACATACCTGTAGTCCCAGCTACTTGAGAGGCTGAGGCAGGAAGATCGTTTAAGCCTGGGAGGTCGAGGCTGCAGTGAGCCGTGGTGGTGCTACTGTACTCTAGCCATTGTTTTCCAGCCCAGGCAACAGAATGAGACCCTGACTAACAAAAAGAAAAGAAAAGAAAAAAAAAATACTATGCCTAAGAAATAAAGGCAGTGTGAAGATCATGTTGGTGTAGAGAGGAATGCATTTAAAAAGATTTTTTCATCCTTTTTTTTGTTCCCAGTTAGAAATCTGAAATTATAAGCACATATATTTAATAGTTCATTATAGATACTTTTCTGTAATAATGTTAATTCATTGTCTTTAGAGAGAATAGTACTCTGCATCACCAAGTGGAAGAGATGCTTCAAAAAATTTCTCCCCTGCAGAAATGTCAGGAAGAGCTGGGATCTTTAAAAGCAGAGCTAGAAGAGAAAAAGGTACCAACAATAATTTTCTGTAAAGATTTATGGTCAATGAATTAGGATCGGCTTATTCAGTGTAACTGGGACTAGGGGGCCTTGATGTGTTCAAGGAGATAAAGGATAGTTAGGACTCTCAGTGTATTACCAGCTTTAGAGAATACTGAACTAACTGCTTAGTAGCTTAGCCTTACAGTGATGATTAGCTCTGCAATACTGTGTTAGTTGCTTATGCTTTTTGAGAGGGTCAGCAGAGGACACTTCTAGCTGTGAATTTGTGTGGTTTTATGTGTTCTGCATTAATTGATTTGTATACCTTTATTTTTTGCTTAAATGTAAAATAACATGCAAAAATTCAAACTTGAAATGTAGAGGAGTTGTACATAAGAGAGAGGGAGCCCGAGATAATTTTATTTCTTCAGTGGCTCTGGCCTAGCTCTAGAGAGCCCAGTGGTGAATGAAGTGTGTAGGGCTTCTGCTGTGGTATGAGTTAAGGTGTCTTTTAAAGAACGTACTCTCATAATTCATAAACTAGTCAGTATTTTAAGCAATGTCTGTATACTTCTGTAACTTTAACAGCTTTGTTTGGTCCTTTTTACAAAAATCTCATTTCTTTTTTTGACAATCATGTGTAGTCTCTTGTGGTTTGTCATTGTGAGAGGTACACAAAAATGAGTCTTTCAATAATGCTTTTATAAGTAAGCTTCAGGGTAGGGGTTACTTCTTTGAGGGTGTGTTTGATTTTTTTGGGTGATACTTATTAAGCTGAGATGGAGCATTGGGAGAAGATGCCCACTTCAGAAACGAAAATCTGATACATATGTCCTTTCATGGACGCTCGTCTTCTTTTCAAAGTCAGGTTGCAGTAAAACAGTTTGTTAAAAATGCTATGAACTCGCTTTTCTATGTAAATTGTTGTTTACTCCCTACACAAATCTTAGAATTCATAGGTTTTACAGATAAAAACATTATAGTCCATAAATTTGAGTGGTTTGCATGAGCCAAGTAGCAGCCACCTGGAATGATCGTCACTTCTTAACCTCTTCTCTCTAGGCACTTCTTAACGGTGGTGTTTGTACCTCTAGAGAGTGTTCCTCAAATTATGCTATTTTAGTGGTGACATGTAGCTGTCTGAGGTCTTACGTGCTTTAATAGTACATACTTACTTTGCTCTTTATATAGACATTCTTACTATATGTGTAACTATGCTGTCAAAGTTAAACAGAAACAGTCACAGTGTTCAATGATCTCTATTCTGGTTTTATAATCTTTTCAGCCTTATTTGAAAAGAAGCATGAACATTGGAGTCAGACCTTAATAATAACCCTCATTAGTCGTTCAGTCACTGTCTTTGGAAGAATAAGTCAGCCTGACAAACCCTCAGATTCCTCATTTGTAAAAAAGGAATAATGAAGCTGTTGAGATTAAAGAAATCTCTCAGAGCTGTTGAGATTGAAGAAATATATATGTATCATACCCCACTAGAACTCTCAATAACAGTGTCTTTACCATTTTATAGTAGCTGTCAGGGTGTATATATCAGTATTCACACATTTTCCCCAGTTATCTTTAAGTATAATTATTTGTTTTATATTTTTCTGTAGCAATACCATTAGCTAAATTTATTATGGTCTAATATTTCTTCAGGATAATATTGAATTTTAATTAGTTGAGGCAAAAATATTAGCTGTTTGATATTTAAACCAATTATGAAGATTTAGAATTACAATAAAATTAGTATATTAAGTGTTATACCTTTTGATTGTATTGTTAGTCATATTTCATCTATTAAGAATCTGGTTACCTCTATTAAAATATTCCGTGAATTGTACTTTGGTTTTCTGCCTGATATCTGTTTATTTGGTTAATAGCTTATCAGAGTCAAAGCAAGTTATGACCAGTGGTCAGTGACTTTGATTTTGACAATATCTTTTTTTTTTTTTTTTAAGAGTTCTTTAAAGTTGTATCAGGATACTCATCAGGAATATGCTCGTGTAAAAGAAGAATGCTTGAAGAGTGATGCTCAGTAAGTAGTTACTAAATTACTGTAGAAATAGGGTTTCATTTTTGAAAATACATAATTCTTAAGTCAATAGTGTTTTTTTTTTTTTTTTTTACGGTCTTTGGATTTCTTGGCCATAATTAGCTGCATGGTCTTGAACTAGTTAGTCTCTCAACCTTGGTTTCCACATCTGTAAACGGGAAGTTATATCTACTTTGAAGGGTCATAAGGAACATTAAATAAATTGTCATATGTTAAAGGGCTGCACAAAGAAAGAACTCCATAAAGGTGTTTGTCTCTGTATGTATATGCATTATAGATGCATGCACATGTGTCTGTGTGTGTCTAAAGGTGTTTATGTATATAATGCATTGTATACGCATTCACAACATGTGTGTGTGTCAGAACATAGTGACCCACCCCTTGCTTTACACCAGTGCCTTAACCGATAGCATGTGGAATGGGTGTCTTTGTTCATAAAAAGGGCTGTGCAAAAGCATCCCATTGATTGTTGAGGTTCATACTGTAGTCAGGTTTATTCACAACAGATGTGAGCTATACGTAAGGCAATTGAATGTAGATGTAATGAAGCGGTGACTCAGAGAATTACCTACCTTCTCAGACTCTCAGAAATCCGTCTTAAAACAAGTGCAGCTCTTCAGCCACTGCTTCCCATACAGTGGTGCTGTGACCACTGTTAACACCATGCATGCTCCTGAAGAGTAACCTTAACTCATTAGACTCTGGACTGACTCTTAGAGAACACTTAGAAACTTCAGCTAGGCTCATGAATGTTGTCACTGCGGTTCAGGAAAGGTCCCAGATGTACTCATGGCAGAAACTCGACAGGCCCATGGCATGTGTTTCAGGTGGAAAGGACAGAAGTTTTTAATCCACTGTAAAGATATTTCACACTAAATAGTATATTCTCTCTTAGGATACTAGTTCAGACTGAAAATTTGTTGTACAAATATTAGTGATTTAAAAAATATGTGCCACAAATTATAAGAGCGTATTTTTTCCTATTCCACTGTTTCTTGGCATTTAACTTATACAATTTCATTATTAGGAAGAAGAAACTAGAAGCTAAGGTGAAGAAGCTGCAAGGTAAGTGGCACTATTGTTACCTGAAGTTTTCGATCAGTATAAAAAATCATTGGTAACTGTATGAGAAGATACTTCTTGATCAAATAGTTGAATTGTGGTTTTGGATGGTACATCCATGGATGACTGCATCAAGGGGTCTGTTAGAGAGAAGTGTGAATACTGCACTCCTCTCAATTACCATATGGTAACATAGAGATGGAATGTGGCAAACCTCTGAAATGTTACTGCACTCAAAATAATAGCAGGCCATACTTTTGCTATAAAAAGCAGTAATTAATGAAAATTTAATTTGGAAAGTTGAATCTCATAGGGCTTTTTCATTTTTTCTTAATGAAATAAGTGGTTGGTAGAAAGGGTGGCTCCTTTTAGTACCAAGAAACTGATGTGTTTAGATAGTTACAACACACATACAGAGATTTCCATGACATTTTACATTAGAGATTGTCCGGTTTGTACCTGATCCTCTCCCATGCCCTACCCTCTTGTTGGGGGTTCTAGCCTACAGTGAGTAGGTACGAATGCAGAGGGACTATGTGAGAATCTATGTGCTGACATTTCAGCTAATAACCTTTCAGGAATTGGTAGGAATTGAACTCAAGATCTTTTTATTTGCTTTTTCCTCCCTTTATTGTGTGGTTGGGACACAGACCTAATACCAAGTAGCGACAAAGGGGCTTTGCCAGATCCATCCTGCACAGGATCTTCCTGTCATTCCAGCCTGGACTGCAGGGGGCATCTTAGCTGCTGTGGGTTTCTGACCCATTGTCTTGCTAGTGCTCTACTTCAGAGATGGTTTATTTTCATTTAGAGTATGAAGTAAGAATTTGAATTTAGTTGCATCAGGGCGCATATAATAATAGTTGCTGAAAGTATTTCTAGTCACTAATTTATCTTGATTGAACCAAATTTTTTGGACTTAAACTCTATGAATATTTTGGTAACAATTTTTCCTCTGATTTGATTATTGCACTAACACTGACAGTTTGGCAGTATGAATGATATTTTGTGTTCTAAGTGTTGACATCTCTTGTAAGAATGTAGAGCTAAGTGTCTGTTGTATTTAAACAATTTTTTTTTTAATTTTTAAACTTTTTAAATTATTTATTTATTTTATTTTATTTTTTGAGATAGGGTCTCACTCTGTCGCCCAGGCTGAACAGGTGGTGCGATCGTCCAGGTGGTGCGATCGTCCAGGTGGTGCGATCTCGGCTGACTGCAACCCCTGCCTTCCGGGTTTAAGAGTTTCTCCCACCTCAGCCTCCTGAGCATCTGGGATTACAGGCATGCACCACCAAACCTAGCTAATTTTTGTATTTTTTGGTACAGACGGGCTTTCACCATGTTGGCCAGACTGGTCTTGAACTGCTGACTTCAAGGCATCTGCCCGCCTCAGCTTCCCAAAGTGCTGGGATTACATGTGTGAGCCACTGCACCCAGCCACATTTTTTATTTAAAACGGAATTTTTTCTTTGTTTTTTTTTTTTTTTTTTTTTTTAGACGAAATCTCGCTCTGTCTCCTAGACTGGAGTGCAGTGGGATGATCTCGGCTCTCTATAACCTCTGCCTCCTGGGTTCAAGCGATTCTCCTGCCTCAGCCTCCTGAGTAGCTGGGCCTATGGGGCATGTGCCACCACATCCGGCTAATTTTTTTATATTTGTAGTAGAGATGGGATTTCACCATGTTGAGCCAACGCCCCTGGCCCCACTTCTTGTATTTTTTAGAGACAGGTCTCACTGTTGCCCAGACTGGAGTGCAGTGGCAAAATCATAGCTCACTGTAACTCTGCCTTGAAGCGATCCTCCAGCCTCAGCCTCCAGAGTGATGGGACTGTAAGTGTGTGCTACCACACCTGTCTAATTTTTAAATTTTTTGTAGAGATAGGGTTGCCCAGGCTGGTCTTGAACTCTTTGGCTTGAGTGATTCTCCTGCCTCAGCCTCCCAAAGTGCTGATATTACAGGCATGAGCCACTGTGCCCAGCCAAGGAAATTATTATTATTTTTCTGATAGAGGGTCTTACTCTGTCACCTAAGCCGGAGTACACTGGCACAGTCATGGCTTACTGCAGTCTCAGCCTCCTAGACTCAGGTGATTATTCCGCCTCCTGAGTAGCTGGGAACTACAGGTGAGCACCACCACACCCGACTAATTTTTTGGAGAGACGGAGTTTCACTGTATTGCCAAGGCTGGTCTTGAACCTTGGGCTCCAGAGACCTGCTCAGCCTCCCAGGAGCTGGTATAGTCGTGAGCCACTGCAAGGAAATGTTTTTAAAGAAATCTGAAGTGCCAGTAAGACTATATATGTAGGTTTTAGAACAGACTTTCTGTGAAGCAAAATGTCGCCTTTATTTTTCATGTATAAAAAATATTTTTTCTAGTAAAAATTATCAATGTGACGTAATAAAGATTACTGAGTAAAAAATACCCATACTTGTTAGAGGAGTCAGGAGAGGATTGTTAGTGAGGTTTTTCATGGGATTTTAGTTAGTAATTGTATATGAGCGTATTTATGTAAAGTCAATACTGGTCAGATTCTTAATAGTATGTCTGGACCATTTGAGGCTTCAGAACCAGAAATCAGAATGAAGGATTACCTAAAATGGATCTCTAATAAAGAGATCTATTACCTAAAAGTGGATATCGAATAAAGGTCCTAGGGATTATCTTTAGCTAACTTGTTGAAGGGAATTCCAGGGAAGAATAACCATATCTGTAATAAGCATTGAGAAGATCGCCTCTCCTCTCACTAATAAAGACACTATATTCTGAGATAAAATCGCATTTCTAAAATTTCTAAGACTTCAAGGTTGCCAGTGATTGAAATGGGAGGGCAACTCCCTTTTATGCTTTGAATTCTTCCCTAACTGGGGGTTGGGATTGCTGTGCCTGGTTTGGAAAGGATTCTTAAGGCCCATGCTAGTTCTGTGCTTTAAATGACAGTTAAAGAAAAAAGTGTATTGCATTCAGCCCTGATGATAAAATACGGAAGGAGCAATGGCTTTTTACAAAATTTATTTCAAAGTTTTAAGAAATGAGAAAAACTTGTAATAGATAAAATTTTGAGTATTTCATTAACCACAGTAGTAAAGTTAGTAAATTATTTGTCTCTCCCTGTTGCTTCATTGGACTTAAATAAAGAGGCTGCTGTCAAGCAAACTCAAGACTTCAAGCAACTGAGAAATGAAAAGAAAATACTTGAAAAGGAATTTAAGAAGACACAGGTACTAGATGAAAGCAGCATACACACACCTTAAATATGTGGCTCCAGGGCCTCTGTAGTGTCTCTGTGTTGTAACTCATGTAGGAGTCAGACACGAGGCCCCCTGGCAAAAACAGTCCCAGCTGCCTGTTAAGTTGCACCTGTTTTACATTTGGTCTAGAATGGCAGCACTTCTTGTTCAGCATAAACACTATTAATGTTTTGTTTTCACAGGAAAGGCTTGATGAATTTTCTAAACAGAAAAATGAGAAGGGTGAGTATTCAGTTAATGCTTACATAAATTTCTTTTTGATATGTAGTATTTTATTAACCATTTTTTCTCCATGTTTTTAGAGTTGAGACATATCGGAACACAAATTTCAAGTGATTCATATGGAAGCATAGATAAAAGTGAGTGTATTGCAACTTTTGTTTTAGTTTTGTGTATTACTCTTAGTGGGTTGTGAGGCTGTGTTTTGCTCCTACATATAATTGTGAAAGTGCCAGGGCTTAGTAGATGTTTCATTTTAGTAGAAGTCATGTGTTATTGTGTCTTCATTAGATCCAAATATAATCAGCTTATTGTCTTATAAAATAATACAGTGAATAAAAGAGTCAAAAATCAATATTGTTTGGGATAGGAAAACTAGTTGGAGATATAATATCTGCTCTTTTCAATTAATGAATACAGATTTTCTCTGTGGATTATAATTTATCAAATTAATTTATTAAATTTCCTAGGTACCAATTATATAAGAAAATGTTAAAGTCAGGCAGGAAAACTGTAGAGTTCAAGCCTTATAGTGTATTATATAGTAAAGCCCTATAGTATAGACAGAAAAGTTTAGGGAAGGCCCACAATTGCAAAGAAAAGTGGTGGTCATGGAACAAGGGAATGTAATACAAATGTGGACACACTGCATTACTTAGCGCCACGTCTCATAGGTGAGAAGCATAACTCTAGAGGTGAGAAATGAGAATTTTCACTTCAGTCCTTCCATTTGTTGTGTGACTCTGCCATTTACTTTCCGTTTTTGTATTTTCATTTTCCTTTTAAAAATGGAAATATGAATTTGAATTTCTGCTCTACCTCAGAGGTTTTTTGTGGGGATGCATTTAAAATGTTTAATTAGTAAATAATGGTATTTCATCTCACTAATGTGTAATTTTTTTCTCCAAGTGGAAATGATTAAAAACATTTCAATTGTGTGCAGGTATGTGGTGTCTCTTAGAAGTCACCTTTACCTTTTTTTCTTTAATATTTTAAAACATTCAGAGTACAAGTTCATGTTTTCCTTGGTGTAAGGCTTTAACAGTTCCCGCCTTTCAGCTGCCTGGGCATTGATTGCTCACCTACCACTATCCCTAGATATGATTCCATGAGCTTTTGACTAGATTCTTGTTCTCTTGTGTATGGAAAATGAGACTTTAAGTAATAGTTATTGCTGAAAGAAATAGAAGACTTGACAACATTCACTTTCCCATTCAGTAGTCTGCGGTTGAATGGAATTATCTTCGTTTTTGGACTGACAGATTTGTTTTACAATTCAGCTATTCCCAAGCCTTACTATTCAAAGCAGAACCCTTCTGTCCTCTTTCTGTAGTTGCTCTCTATCCCTACATTCTGTTGTATTTGTTTCAAATAACTTACTACTATCTCAAGTAAAATTGTCTTACATTTTGTTTCTATCTACCCTCTTAGTCAGGGCAGGGATAGTGTCTGTTGTATATTTTACTTTTCCCAAATATATAAAGTTTTTGGGAATCTGCTGGTTATTTAGCTGTGGACCTTGATGGGTTTATCCTTACTTCTTAAGTGTATTGTTAACACTAATACTTGACTTATGGAAAAGATTTGCAAAGTAAGCACCAGAGTATTAGATTGACTTCACCTTATAACAAAAGGCTGTCTGAGTGCCACTTTGCCTTGCTTTCCTTTCAAATTCCAACAAAAATTTTCGACCAGAAAAAAAAAAAAACAGAAACAGCAGCAGCTCCTGGATAGTTACAAAGATTACCATCAGTAGAAGAAATGAGGAAGATGCACAGCAGATAGTATCAATTGGTGATGAAACCCGCAATTGCAGAGAAAATAGCAGCTCTCACAAAGTAAGTTTTCATTGCAGAAGCTGCGAGTTTCCCAAATCAGAGGTGGCAGGGAGTGGGAGAAGGAGCAGGACATTAGCATTTTGCCAGGTAATGGATTAAAGGTGAAAAGAATGCCACTCTTCTGGTTTTCAAAAACTGTTTCTGGCCTTTGCTCATGAACTGTGGCCCCAGTTTAGTTTTCTAAAGTTTTAGCTATGACATTGGAGCTCCTCAGAGAGGGTGTGGATATCAGAAAATTGGGTAAATATGACTGCTTTGAGGGCTAGCTCCTCCTATTCCCAGAAAATAAGATGTTTATATACTCCATGTAAACCCTCACAACTGCATCCACTTTCCACTGCTTCCTCTGCAAGGCAGGGTCCCACAGGTTTATGAAACGAGAATCTACATTTACTGCTAAAGGAATAGCACTAAAAATGTAGGCTGAAGAAATATACTTTGTCTGCCAAAGATGTTCTGCCTAAACTCTTACCTAAAACTTAGAGAAAAAGCAGTGAGAAAAAAGAGAAAAGCAACAGATGCGAGAAGACTGAGAGAAACTCTTTAATTATGAATGAGAAGGAAATGCTGAAAACTGATTGCATTTCCTTTAGAGAAAGTCTAAGAACATGTCCATAGGCTGCTGCTATGAAATTGAACCAGCTGTGGATCTTGAAAATTAAAAATCCAATTGCATAAATAAAATAAACCCAGTAGAAAGGTGGAAATACTGGATGGACAAATAAAATATCAATTAAGTTGATCTTAGAGACCGAATCCTAGGCAGTTGAGAACATCGTACAAAGGGACAAACAAATGAAAGATACTAGAGAAAATAACAAGATTTGGAGGACAAAGCCAGATGTCTCAATATGCATCTCCTAGGACTTCTCAGAGGGGAAAACAGTACCATAAGGAGAGAAGGTGATCAAGACATGACAGAAGGAAACTTTCCTGAGCAGAAAACAAATGGAATATTCATATTCATAGGGGCCACCAAGAATTGAGCATGATTTTTGTGTGCAGTCTCCATCTCTGACACCTTCATAAGAAATACCTAAAATTAGATGAAACTGACTGAATATTAGAGGGATGGATAAAAATATTCCAAGCAATGCTGACATTAAAGCAGTCATTTAAGGCAAAAAAATAATAAAAGCTTAGAAATGAATTTACATGATTGAAATGTTGATTAAAAGTATAGTTTGCCAAGAAGATACCGCTAGTATGTACCTAAGAGTATGAAACGATGTCAAGCAATACTCTTGGAAATCTAGGGGGACTGGCCCCATCTATTTTTGTCATGAGAGACTTCAATATGTTTTTTAGAAAGAGAGAGCAAAAGCAGACAAGGGATGGAATTGGAATCACAGTTCCAAATGGATAATTTATATACAACTCTTTGTAAACCACACACCTGGAGTTCGTTAAAATACTTTTCAAACGTATAAAAGTTGACTAGTAAGTAAACAACAAAAAATATCGACAATTTAATATGAGCTTTTAATAAAAATCCCCCTCCCCCTGCAAAAACAAAACCTGCAAAACTTACCTAGTAACTCAACTCACATAAACACACACAGAACTGAAATACTAAACTGTTCTGAAAGTAAACAGTAGGGCAGTCCTTCACTGTTCAAAGGAATCTGTTATGGCCTTACATGATACATTGTCACTTTAGAAAATAAATACAGAGAATGAACTGTTTAAATGAAGGAAAAAAATGATGAAAATGCAAACGTAATGAAATAGCAAACAAAGCAATTGATTTAGTACAATTACATCTGATAGCTGGTTCTTTGTAATGCTAATGAAACCAACATCTCTTTCCTAATCTTTGATTAAACAAACAAAAAAATAGCAGCACCAAGATCGAGAAAGCATTAAAACTGCAGTAGAGAAATTTCTTAATTCACAAGTTCATATTCAGATGTGAAAATGTAAGTAGAATGGTCCATTTTCTAGGAAAACATGCTCAAATTGATTCAGAACAATTGCTGCAAACTGAAAATAACCAGTAAGAAATTTTTAAGGATAGTTAAAGATCTAACAGCATAATAAATCCAGATAGTTTATAGGTGAGCTTTGTAAACATTCAGTGAAAAACTAGTGTCTCTATTATTATTATTTTTTGTTTCAGAACTTAGAAAATAAGGAATGTTTCCATTTTATTCTGTTAGGCTAGCATAATGCTGTACCAAAACCAAATAGCATGCACACATATTCTCAAGACTCAGGACTCTTCTGTTGTTAATATAGCTGCAAAAATACTAAATAAAATTTTAAGAAATTAAATCCACACATAATTTAGAGTACAGACAAATTATGCTTGAAGATTTATCTCAGGAATACTACATCTGGGTCAGAGAATGTTGGGATCATCTCAATTCAGCACCTAGTCCCAATTTCTAAAAATTGATGAGGTACTAGAAAAAAAATTTTACTTGAGAAAGGTGGAACATTCAAAGTATAGTTATTACTGTCAAAAACAAGGCAGGCATACTTTTTGTTAGTTCCCTTTTGTGTGTGTGTGTGTGTGTGTGTGTGTTTGTGTGTGCTGGAGGCCTGAACCAGTGCAACAGAATAAATGCAGAAGAGTAAGAGCTGTGAATACTAATAAAGGAAAGTTGAAATTGTCATTATTTCAGATGATATTACTAATGTAGAGAATTCAAAAGACTCAACTACAGTTGGAATTAGAAGTAATAGAGCTTGGTAAAGTACTGGCATATACAATGAACATATACATTGTTCCGTTGTTAACCTGTTAGAAAAGGAATGGAATAAGAACAACCCATTCTCAAGTGGTACCTGAACCAGCAGATGTCTAAGAAAAGACCTGAAATCAGTATACAGTGTTTCTAAGGAAAACTGAAACATTCCTTAAAAGCATTAGGGAAGACCTGAGTACATAAACATTATGTTCCTGGATGAGAAGATACAAAGTATAAAGATGTAAAATTTCCCCAAATATATTTATAAATATACAGAAACATTCCAAGTCCCATAGAGATTTTCTGTGGAAGAGGACAAGCAGGTGGTGTATAGGGAAGAGTGTATGTTCAGAAGAATACAGTTTTTCAAAAGGAAAAAACAGAATAAGAACTACGCTGTAACGCATATTCAGTAGCCTACCCTGATTAAAGAAGTGTGGTATGGATACAGAAGAGGACAAAGCAACGAAGTAGGAAAGAAATTTCATAAATGAATATGTAAATCCTTAAATATTCATACATGCCTTAGAATTTGATAAAGGAAGAATTTTAAAGGATTAGGGGAAGTCGTGCAATTCACTAAGTATGAAGTTAACGCTGAAGATTTTTTTTCTGCTTTGTTTAGGAGTAGAGTGCTTTTATTTATTTTTTTGGGTCAGATTAGCAGTTGGAATGCTCAGTTAGAAAAGGCATAGCTCTGGATGATAGCCTCCATAAGAATGGAAAAGTAACTTTTTTTCTTTTTTTTTAAGGTTCCTTGTTTGCTGCTTTGGGTATACGTAATAAGCAGGGATCCTGGTCAGGTCATTTAAGCAAAGGGGATTACAGTGTTTGGAAGCAGGCTTTTGGGTAGGTTATATCACAATGTAGATAAGCTATTCGATCACAGAATTTTGGAACTGAAAAATGGATGTAGCTCACACACAGTGGCAATCAGAAGGTTGTTTTGGCTCAGGAGAGTGGGCCGTGTCCAGCCTTTCACACTTACTTGAGCTGTCCTCCGCAGTTGTCCTGTCCCCTTTTTGTGGACTTCAGTTTTTGGAGCGAGCAGTCTGCCAGCTTAAGTAGAGCTAATCTCTTACAAAATCTGTGATTCCCTGAGACATTTTGGTTTTTAAAGATTGGTCTTTAAGCTTCTCTTGAACTGGATTAAATTTCAGTAATTTAATTTCAGTAAATGCTTAAGGTTAATTAAAAAACTTAAGTTCAAGGAAACTCTAATAGAACTTTTAAGGTGGCCTGAGAGTTAACATACACTTAAGCTACTTTTAGTTGAATTTTAATTAGTATGGGTTGTCTTTTTTATGCACATTTCACCACAAGCTATTCATAATTATATTTTCATAAACGCTTTTTGCTTTAGAAGGTTTTGAAATTTCTATTAATGTAGAAAAGCTTTAAAACCAGAGTATAATATTCTTAATGTTACATGTATCGCATTAGGGCTGTCTTAGTTACAGCATCCCTTGGCCTTTCAATTTGAATTACTGGTTCTTAACTATTTTAGGAATTTACATCTCTTTGAAAATGTATAAAAATTCCAAAGGTTTTACTTTCCTTATAAAAGTATGTGCTTCTCTGTCTGCTTGTGTGTGTGATGATTGGTTTCTATCCATATGTTCATACACACACATTTCCCATACCGTCTCCCCTCAAGTCCATTGATGGATTTTCTGTAATCCTTGAACTCCCCAGGTGAATTACAGCACGGTCAAGTCTAGTGACTTTTCTGATAACCTCTTATAACTGAGGGATGCTTCTCTACTCCTTATAGAATACATAGAGCCGAGATCCCTTATCAGTTATTAACTGTGTTTCCTTCCCCCATCTCAAAGCAGTCTCTGGTGAAAACATGTGGGCCAAAGATTCATTTGTCCCATGCATACATAAAGGGGTAATAAAACCCTTTAACAACAAGTACACATGGTCTTTTGAATCCCTTGCCTCTGCCACCAAATTTGTTTAAAAATAAGCAAGCAAATGTACCTTTAGCCTTCAATTTTTAGCTAAAGTATTGCAGACCTTTTTATCAATAACTGCATTGTGCACAGTAGTTGAGTTTGGGGAAGATGTTTAAGTTACCTAATTTCCTAAGTCCCTAATAAACCCTGTTTTCATGGAAGTATGATTTGGCCTCGTGTACGGTGAGCCAAATGACGTGACTTTAATGCTTTACTGTGTTTCACAGGAAAAGTAAAACTGCTTCTGAAGGAACTCTGGCTCTGTGTAAACACAACACACAGACTACCTGGTGAAGGCGGCAGATGTGTCCCAGGTGAGAGAGACGCTTACAGAAATGGATTTCATCTGTGAAAGTAGAGAGGGTTACCATAGGCATTGCAGCTGTTAGTTTTTACTAGCTCCTGATTCTAACATTGAAAGAATGAAATAAACATGAATGAGTACTTGTAATTATACAAAACTCGTTTCCCTTCAGCGTGAATTTTAATCCCAGTGAATACATTTAGCTTTCATCAGAGAACCTTCAAAAACACTAGAAGGTCGAGTAGCAGAGGCGTACTGTCAGGTGGAGAGGGGAGACTTGAAGGATGCAGTTTCTTCAGAATCATTTCGTGAATTTGATCAATCCGTGAGCACTTTAGCTCCGTTTATTTTTAATGTAGTTTATCAGTTCCTTTGGTTGAACATATTGATTTTCAGAGTATCAAGGAGGCATTCTAGCATATTCACAGTTATGGTGGATTTAGCTATCCTGAGTGGAAGGGGAGAAGATAGCTGTCTTGTATAAGACAAAAGTGCTACTTATTTAGCTTTTTGTCGTTTTACTAATTTCTTATGATTAGCTGCTGTAAATTCATGGGTCATTGAGGTTCTTAGTCTATGGAAACCTGCACCTTATTTTCCTCTCAGGCTTCTAAAGACAGTTTCCTTGGAAAAAAACGTTAAGGGACAAGTTACTGATTCTTACTTATGGTGGACTCAGAACTTGTCGAGTGTACAGAGGCATATTTGATGGGATTTCGTTAAGCAGATGTTTCCCTCAGTTCACCTAGTAGGTACCCACTGGTATTAACCACATGATGCCCACAACTCCTAAATTAGTGCCCTCAGTTTATAAGTTATCAATTCATCTGTTTAGGCAGAAGCAACCGGGGGATGCTTTTTGGCCTTCTGTATCAATCAGTGTTCTATTTTAAGCATTTGATTTTATGTTGTCAAGCTGTTATTAAAAGAGCTATTCTTCATTTCATAATCTAATGTTTGTATTTAAAAATATGCTTTTGAGGAGTAAATATATTACGTTAATTTTTCCAAAATAGAAGGGAAAACATGGCATCTTTGGAATCTTCTTATACCATAAGACATATTCTTTTGTTTCAGCTTTTCATTTTCATATGAGGATGATTACAAAAATAGTTTAGAGAATCCCCATGGATCCCTTAGCAGATTGCAGGATTTTTAACATTTTCAGTTATCAGTGATCAAAACCAGGACATTTGGTACAACCCTATTAACTAAACTGTGAATTTCACAGTTTTCCCCAGGGATCCTCCTTTCCTTCCAGGATGCCGTCCAGGAAGCCTTTAGTAGTCATCTTGCTTTCACCTCCTCCAGTCCAAAAGTTCCTGTTTTTTTTGTTTGTTTGTTTTTTTTAATCTCTCTTGTTTTTTACACTTTGGGAGAATATTATTTTGTAGAAAGCCCATTGCTTTGGCTTATCTAATGTTTTCTCATGTTATATTGAGGTTGTGTAAATAATTTAAGGCAAGAGCGTCACAGTGGTGATGTTTCTCTTTGCTCAGGGAGTTGTTCTAGGGATAGGTGATGTGGATATGTATTCTCACTGGGCTCTAACCTTGATCACTTGGTTAAGGTGGTATCTGCAGGTTTTTATGTTGTAAAGTTACTCTTTTTTTCTAATGAATCAACTTGAGAAAGATTCTTTAACATTGTGCAAATATTCTGTTTCTTTCTAATTGTCACCTGCTGATTGTAGCCTCCAGCAGTGGATCTTGCCCGCTATAATTGCTGCTTTATTCAGTGCTATCCTTTTAGCTTTGGTGGGAGCTTCTTTAGATTGGCTCCTGGGCCCTTCATAAATACTCCATTTTTTTTTTTTAAGTTGTTTACTTCTGGTACCGCAAGGTATTTCAATCTCTACTTGGATTTTCCCTCCCCAGCCCTATAATCAACCGCTTATCCAAGGAGCCCTGGACCTCTATAAAACTTATTTTTAAAGCTTGCAAATATAATAAATGGTTATGGAATCAAATGTTTTTGTTAATAATTAGTACCACTGAAGTTCACCAAAATCAAGACCCTGAAAGGATTAGGTTTTATAGGAACTTTGCTGTTGCATTATCATACTGAGTACTCATAGACCTCATCAGTCTCTCAGAGAGCATTGTGCAGATATGGCCGTGGGTAGGCTTGGTATTATTTGATTTCAAATCACTTTTTGGACAGAAAATAGTGTTCTTTATCAACCTATGGGCACAAAGTTGTTTCTCTGCCACATTCTGCTGTTTGTATGGGAAGATTCATCCAGAGACCGAGTGAGCCAGCAAGGCCCGTTTTCATGAACATGGATCTTTCCAGCTGTGTCATCCATCCACCTACCAGTCCGTCTCACCTGTCTGTCTCACTTTTCTTACTGCAAGACTAGCATACTTGTGTGAAATGTATTGATGTTCTAGGATAATGTTTAGAAAGCAACTGGTTGCCTTTTAAAAAATGTTTCTGCTTACTTGGAATTAATATTTCAAGCATTTTGAACTGTTGTAATAAGGTTTGCTTTTTTGTTTTGTTTTGTTTTTAAGTTTTCTTGATATTGTAAATACCTGATACCTATTTTTGTTCCCCGACACAGAAAAACCTGCCAAAGCAATCACCAGCTCCAGAGTGCCTGGGGAAGATGGTATGCTACCTCTAACACAAGGCAGCCCTCTCAGGACCTCAAATGTGCAGACATGCCTCACAAAACTGTCCATGGAGATAAAGGAGGACTTTTTATGTCAAAATGTGGAAAAACAGAGTTCCAGTGGAACAAATTGTAGTTCTGACCATGTTTTTAATGAGAATGGAAATCTTGAGGTTTTAGTACAAAGTCATCATGATAGTGGCAGCACTGAATTTCTTGACCATGATCATTTTTTTGATGACGATCTTCAAGCTGCAATTGACTTCTTCAAACTTCCCCCTCCTCTTCTGTCGCCAGTGCCCTCACCCCCTCCGATGGCATCACCACGCCCGGGTTCCTTACCTTCTTCATTTGCACCTGTGAGTTTTGCTCTCTGAGTTTGAATTACCAAGTGGGTACATTGTCTATCCTAATATGTTGTTGATGCTCAAAGGATTTAGTGATATTCTTGCAAAGACTATTCATTGTAGCCAATTTTGTAAGGGGGTAACATGAGGATTTTAAAAAGCATGCCACTACCCTTTGGATCAACATATATAATATGAATTTCTTCACTTTGTATTAGGGTTGCATTTTTGTTAGTCTTTCTCCACAACCAAATTACAAGTTTTCTATAGGAAGACTGTGTCTTCATTGTTTTTATCTGTTGATGTGGAATAACTGAATTGAAGACATTTGTATATATGGAGTTATATAGTGATAGGAAAATCCATGTATACAGCATCCATGCCCCTTAACCTAGTGTAGCTGAGTTCTCTACCTTTATTTGATGAATTCATCATGTTTTTGTGTGTTTGCTGAATGGTTTATAGTAGTTTCTTAGGAAGTTCGTCTTTATGAAGCAGATATATATATTTTTGGCTTAAGGAGCAGATACATGTTTTGCTCCTGGAATCAATTTCTTTCTTTAGGAAAACACCATGTGTACCTGTTATGTTCCAGGGACCAGGCTAGACACTGGGTGTGCAGAGGTGACGAAAGATGCCATTGCCTTTTAGTGGGATTCATTGTGTGGAGGTGGGAGCAGTAAAGGAGCAAACAGATGCATTGCTGTGTAGAGCCCCGCAGTGGTGGAAAACACGCTCCTCAAGAGGATAAAGAAAAGCACTCAGTCCTGAATGGAAGCCGGGGCAGGTCGGGGGGCAGGCAGGATTCTTCTGAAGATTCAGTCCCCACACTGAGTTTTAAGGAGTGAGTGGGGGTGCTTCAGGTGGAGGAGCTGTTCTCACAAGAGTGCAGAAGCAAGGGTGAGCTCTGTGTGTGGCAGATTCATACAGGTGAGACTGGGAAAGGCCATGTGCATCCTCCCAAGGAGTTCTCACTTTATCCTGAAGGGGGAAATCTTTGATGAATCCAAAGACGTAAACTGAAAGATAGATTGTTATTTGAAAGTTTCATTTCAGTATGAATGAGTAGGGAGTGGGGTGATAGTCAGAAAATAGACAAGACCACAGGCAAGGTAGCAGCTTAATAAGCAGCTCAAGTAAATTTTTTTTTTTTTTGAGACAGAGTCTCGCTGTGTTGCCCAGACTGGAGCACAGTGGCGCGATCTTGGCTCACTGCAAGCTCCGCCTCCCAGGTTCACACCCTTCTCCTGCCACAGCCTCCCAAGTAGTTGGGACTACAGGTGCCTGACACCATGCCCAGCTAATTTTTTTGTATTTTCGGTAGAGATGTGGTTTCATGGTGTTAGCCAGGATGGTCTCAATCTCCTGACCTTGTGATCCGCCTACCTCAGCCTCCCATAGTGCTGGGAGTACAGGCGTGAGCCACTGCGCCTAGCCGCAGCTCACTTAAAACTGAACCTAATTTGTGGCATTGGTGTTAAAGAGGTGGGAACTGTTTGAAAAATGTTATGATGTCAGATGAGCAGCATTTGGTGACATTTTAAATGTGGCAGTTAGGGGAGATGGAGGAATCCAAGATGTTGAAAAACAGCAAATATAAGAAGAGACCCTGTTTGGGAGAATAACGTATAGAATGTTAGATATGAGGCATGCGTATACACAGGCAAGGTACTGGAAGGAGGCTGTGGTGGTGCACAGACGCTCAGGACCTGCCAGCTTTTGAATGCAGCGGAAGTCACGCAGCTCTGATATCATCCAGTAAGAGTGTGGAGGAGGAGAAGATGGAGTCCCAGTTAGGACCCTGGGGAGCCATCCCTATGTAAGTGACAAGTAGAAGAAGTTCGAGGAAAGGAGATTGAAAACAAGGGCAGAACAGACAAAATCCAGGAGATGGTGGTACTCTGGAGTTCAAAAGACGAAAGAATTCTTTCAGTAGGAGCAAGTTGATGTCAGCAGCTGTTAATCTTCACCAGTCCACTGTTCTCTAACAGAATAGAGACAAGGTGGTTGATGGTGTCAGCGCAAGCCAAGTGGGCCACATGCTTTAGGCAGTTAACTCAGGAGGGGACGAGTTGGGGGTTAGGAAAAGGTTCTGGAGCAGAGGTGGCCGGAGAACGGGCTGGGAGGGAGAGAGCCTTGTAAGGGTAGCACAGGTGTGGTTGATGACATCAGTCAGGCTGCAGCACTCTGTGAGGACATGTTGGGGAGGAGGTATGTGGTGGGAGATACCCAGAAGTCAACACCCCTCCCCCCCTGCACAAGGCTGTACCGGGCACAAGTCAGATACACCAGAGGGAGAAGAAATAGAGAGCTATGAAGCCAGAGACCAGCAACCTGGGTCAGAGCCTTTGTTACTAGATGATGGGGAAGTAACAGTGTGCAAGTAGGAATGTTTGAAAGTTAAGAGAACAAACATAACCCTGTGTAGAGTGGAGTGTGGCACTTGGAAGCATGTCTGTTATTGGGGGAGGTGTCTCTGTGGGTTGCTGGGCACCCTTAAGGAGAGAGCAGAACAGTGTTGGACCAAAGCTGGAGAACTCCCCACTCACCACAGAGATTCCAGGCTCTAGCCTGCCCCTGCTCAAATGTGATTATAAAGATTCTTCAGGAAACATGTACTTTTAAAAAATAATGCATGTAATTGATAGTCATGTTAATCTGTTGAATTAGTGTTTGACAAGTATAATTCATATTTTTTAAGGAAACCTTCTTTGGAGAGTATGCAGATTCCAGCGACAATGACTCAGTCCAACTTAGAAATTCTGCCGAGTCCGTTTCAGAAGATGATACAGCTGAATCACAGAATTATTTTGGCTCATTGAGAAAAAGTAAAGGAAGTGGTACATGGGAGGAAAAGCTCAAATCACATGAAGCTATCCAAGCTCTGAATACATGGGAAGTAAATAAAGTGACAACTGCTGGACTTGAGACTTTCACAGCAACACTGAGAGAATCTTCTGCCACACACTCCTTAGTTGGTGAAAAACACTGGACCACAGCATCTCGATCCATGAGTGATAGAAAAAGAGACATTTTACACGAGACAAAGACACAAATGGAGGTTAGGGAAATGGATAAGTCAGTGCAAACTGAGAAGACCGTTCGTAAACTCACTCGAGGTCTGTGCATTGAGAGATTGTCTGCCAGCCCTGCACAAGAGAAGGAAGCTGCCCCTAGGAAGTCCGAGTTGTGTTCTTCTCACCTTGGCAAAAGGCCATTAAATGAACTCATGGAATCTGAAGGAAAAATCCCATTGTCCAAAATGATAGGATCACCCAAATCAGAGTTTACTAAGTGGACACGAATTAATGAAATCACTTCTGAACCAGACTGTATCACAGTTTCTGGCCATTTTCACGGACTATCTAGAGAATTGGAAAAGGAAAAAGAAGATACACAAGGGTTCTCTTTAGGAGAATCACCTGAATCAGAAGATGACGACTCAAGTGATGCAATGGATGTAGCAGGGCTTGACTTTGAAACCAGTTTTTCCTCGTCTTCTACCTTGGTAGCATTGTCTGTTGGCAGTAATCCCCAGTCTTCTTCTAGGTTAGACTGTGGTAATGATCCAGATATTACTACTAAAGTTTTCTCTACTGAACCGCCTCATTCAGAACATAAATTACACACTAAAACTTTAAACACATTACATCTTCAGTCTGAGCCACCAGAGTGTTCTATAGGAAGAAACACCTTGGAGAATAGCCTGCGTGCCTTGAGCCCTGAATTGGGAGCATCTAGTTTTAATGATCAGAAGAGCAGTGGTATAGAATATGCAAAAGTAGTAAAAGACTTAACCAAAATACATTCACTTCCTCGGTCAGTATTTATGAAAGCTACAAAAGATGGGCAATGTGAAAGTCAAGATCCAAGAATTGAGCTCACACTAAATAAGCCAGATTTCACATCATTAATAGGTTCTCAGGCTGCCTTGATCAAGAGTGGTTTGGGTTTTGTTAAAAGTACTTCATGGCACCATAGTGATTTATTAAAGAAAGGTGGCGAAGAAAGTCTGAGAGCTAAATCAGAACATGAACAAAAGACTAGCCAGTTACAAAAGGCAATGCCATCCCTACAAAATAGAGGACCAACACCCAAGCCTAATCTTCTTAAAGAAAATAACAGTCCTGTAGAATTCAAGACCACTGCATCGGTGTTGCCTAATCAAGTATCAGTTATCACAAAACAGACAAGAACTGAGAAGGTTCAGAGTGACAAATTGGAACACTTGAGGCCACATAGGAACGAGCCTACCTTAGTAACAGAAAATAATGGCAACAAAACTGGTATGTCAACTATAGCAAAATGTGCTGGGGAAAGAGATGATACAACACAAAACGTCAGGGAGGTGGCTGCTGTGCAAAGCATTTCACCAGAAGTTTCTGCCTCTAGGAGAAAATTAGATTTCAATTGTGCAGGTGGTTCTTCACCAGTAGAAAATTCTGATTGTTCCACAAATAGCAGAGTATCTTTCTCTTCTGAAAACGTCCTTGTCCAAAACCAAGACATTGTGAGAGAAGCTGCAGTGCAGGGAGATGGGCAAAAGCAAAGGCAGCCTCAGGCCACAGATCTGGACTCCAGTGGGACAGATGGCAGTGAGGTGCTTCCAGCCACAGAAGTGACCATGTCAGGAGGCTTTTCTGTTGAAAAAACAAGCTGTGGAGACACAGGGAGATCTGGTGGTGAGGCCCTGGCTGTTGCAAATGGTTCTACTAGCACATCACAAAATGCTAATGGACTTTGGAAGTTGAAATCTACGACTCCCGGTGGTGCTTTGCTTGAATGTTTTGGCACTGCAGACACTACTTTTTCTTCAGCATTTTGCCGAAAAGAAGGAGAGACACAGGATACCTCCCAAAGTAGCCTGCCTGGTACCTTACATTGTTACACAGGCATTCGAGAAGGGGGAGACGACACTGAGGTAGAGGAGAGTGAGGCATTTAGCTGCAGTGAGGGGAGCGAACAGCAAGATGCTCCTGATGACTCGCAGAAAAATTCAGGAGATACAGATGCTGGTGTAGCTGAGGTGAGACCTTCCTTAGAGGTAGGTTATTTGACGTCAGCTCTGCAAGATTTTAACATAAGTACTTTTTCTGAGCTAGATAGACTTTCCACATCAGAGGTTGTGATGTTTCTTGAGAGCTGTCAATTAGGGGATTATAGTTCAGGGGACTCTGTTTCTGAATGTTCTAGTAAAGGAACTCTAAATAAAGAAATGAACAAGGAATTAAAGCCAAGTGAAATAGCAGGAGAAAAATACAGAAAGCAACCCTGTGAGGAGGAAACACTTGGAACCTGTGAAGAGTGGATTGAATCAGAGGAAGATGATTATTTGTTAAAAAATACAAGTCAGCTCACTCAGTGTTCTTTGGAAACTCTGTCTGAGGTTCTGACCAAGATTAGGCAAGAACTTCAGACAAATGCTGAAGATTGCAGTGGTAAAGACACTGGCAGTTTATTGCTCTTAAATATAAATAACAACTTGACCACTGAGAATTTAAAAGAGAAAAGTCCATTTCGGGAAACAACTGGCTCCTCATCACATGCTTCAGAACCAGCCCCACAAACAGCTGCCTTGGACACTGAGGGCAGCTCTCCCATCGGCGGTAGGCCTCAGAATGAAAACACTGAGAGCAGACCAGAGGCCAGTTCAGATGCAGGCAGGCAAACCAATGGTGGGAAAGAAGTCCTGCCAGAACCTGTGGAGCCATCAGCCTTGTGCTCTGACTCTGTAACAGAGCCATCGACAGAGCAAAGTTCTAATTGCGAGGCCGAAACAACATTTCAGTGTCAGATAGCAACAGTGACCTCAGAAGTTATAAATGTACTTATAAATAAGGATCAGAATCTAGTCATTGAAAAGGGGGACAACTGGACAATTATCAGCGGCGTAGCTGTCCTGCCACATGTGGACCAGGTCACACTGTGTGACTTTCCTGGAGACATCCCTGTTTCTCAGGCTCAAGGAGAGCTGGAAGCCGGTTGCATCCCAGTGACTTCTGCTGAGAAGTCCCCAGAAGCCAGTCACACTGGCCCCGCATTTCAGGAGGTTCCATGTGGAAATAATCTTTCATGTCCCCAAGAAGATGTTTCAAGCACTGGTCAGAGCACCAACTTTGATAAAAGTCGTTTGCGAAATAGACCCGTTAAGCCTAGTATATGGATTAGTTCTCAAATATATGATCAAAACTTCGAGACTCAGATTGTTGCATCTGATCACACATATTATAACTCAAAACTAGAGCCATCTGGCAAAAATAAGAATCGATCAAAGGTTTCAAACAAAGATCAGTCAAACAAACCAGTAAAAACTTCAGCATCGAGCAGAGTTGAAACTCATCAGAATGAAGTTGCTCAGTCATTTTCAGGGGAAAAAGCTAATACAAAAACTCAGAGAAGCCAAACTCAGACCATTTTAGCAAATGCTGATACATCCACTCCTACAGATTGCTCTCCTGACACTCTGAGTAAAATACGGCAAGAGGTGGGGCCTCCTTTGCCACCTCTGCTTGCTCCTCTGATAGCTACACCTCCAAGGACTTCACAGCCACTCTCTCCACTGATATCGAGTTCTAGTCCTTCCTCACCAACCTCTCCCGTCGGCCAGATTTCTCCCTTATGTGAAACCCCAGTGCCTCCTGTCACGTCTCCATGGCCAGAGGACCCCAGACGTGCCTCTCCTCCAGATCCTTCTCCATCTCCATCTGCTGTGTCAGCCAGTGAGAGGGTAGTGTCATCTCCTCTGCAGTTCTGTGCGGCCACACCGAAGCACGCACTTCCTGTGCCTGGCCGACTCCCACCCTGTGCATCTGGCCATGCTGCTGTGGGAGGGCCTCAGGAGAATTCTGTGAAAATCCTTGACACCATGTACCCAGAGTTATCTGCCAGGGCCCGGACCCTCAACATCCTCAAAGGGAATATTCAACTCACACGAGGCCCATCTGCTGACTGTAAGAATTTACCAGGACCTGCCAGTGCTATGATAGGATTCAAAACTATCACTTCAGCAGCAACTGCTTTTGTCAAAACTGGGAGCAGCTCTGGTGGTGACTGTAACCAAGACAAGTCAAGAGATTTGGGGACTCAGCAGGATTCAGGTGGGAAAAGAACATTGTCAGCATCTACACTGAGAAGTGCTAAAAGACTGCGCCTGGACACTGGGTCCCCAGAACCAGAAACCAGGGGAGTCACTGCAGAAGGAATCCACAAGAACCTCCCAGGGAACCTCCCTCCAGCTAAAATTGCAACAACAGATGCGGAAAGAAGTTGTTCTAGTCCAGCCATCAGTGCAGTTTCACAGTTGCCTTTAAGCCCGAAAGAAACTGTGGAGTCCCATGATAAAGCCATAGCTAATGCCCTGAAGAAAATTGCAGAGTTTTCTTTTGATCTGTTACCTGTCATTCGTAGTCATGTATATGTGGGAAATATCTCCAAAAAGCCTGTAATGAGAGATCAAGAGAAAGAAGTTGTTTATGAATTTAGCACAACAAAAAAGGTATGTGGCTGCTCTTTTCTGAGTGCATTATGGATTACATGTCCTCAAAGACAGATGCTGTTTACTGTCAGCAAAATGTGTAGATGACCATGGACAAAGGTTTTACTGCAAGGATGAGAGTTATCCATGTAAACATTATGACTACTTTATTTCTTTTTTTTTTTTTTTTTTTGAGACGGAGTCTCGCTCTGTCGCCCAGGCTGGAGTGCAGTGGCCGGATCTCAGCTCACTGCAAGCTCCGCCTCCCAGGTTCACGCCATTCTCCTGGCTCAGCCTCCCGAGTAGCTGGGACTACAGGTCCTCGCCCGGCTAGTTTTTTGTTTTTTTGTTTTTGTTTTTTTTTTTTTAGTAGAGACGGGGTTTCACCGTTTTCTCCAGGATGGTCTCGATCTCCTGACCTCGTGATCCACCCATCTCGGCCTCCTAAAGTGCTGGGATTACAGGCTTGAGCCACCGCGCCCGGCCAACTACTTTATTTCTAGCCAGCATTTTACAAATTTAAAATACGATAAGAGACTGGAGATTTGGTCATTTCTATTCATCAGATTACTTACTTTTTTTTTTAAAGTATCTGTCAGGACTAAAATTGCATATATCCACTTGATGCTGGCATGTTTAGAGGCTTAAAATTATTTTCTTCAAAGCTTCAACTTATCACATAATTTTTCTTTTCCTTGAGTGTTTGTTAAAAATCAAACAGGAACAAATGCTTAGTGTCAAGAGAGGGAAAAAAGGGGTGGTTTAAATTTAAATATGTAGTTTATTAGGACTTTTATAGTTCTATATTTTCTAAATATCCGCTGGAACCTTGCACGGATGACTTCTAGTGCTAGATGGATCACACTTGGTGCTTATCTGCATTTACTTGGAGTTATTTTGGCATAAATATATATATTTTTAGATTGCTTACTTGCCGAAAGCATAAGGAGCTCTGTAAGTCACTTTGAAAGGAAATGAATGCATATATCAAATTATTTAATGCTCCTCTTAGGACAAAAAATGTTACTTAGTGTTTTAAATTTAAACAGTATGTAGAGTAAATTAGAGTTTAGAAAACAAGAATGAGAGTAAAATTATATACTATATTTCATACAGTCACATACACAGATTACATAAGGCCAAACCCAAGAAATTATGATTTATTTGACTAGAGGTAGTGACAGTGTGCAGCTATGTCTTTTGAGACTTGCATTCTGGCATCTGCAGCATTACCAACCATAGGAAACAGACAGGTGTGGGGATCTCTTCAATGTCCCCGATCTCGATTCTCGTGACTTACATGCTAGGTAAGTTCTTACCAGTTACTACTGTGCTCTACCTTCTGATGTAGCACAAGTTTTATATTTTCAATAGATACTTAAGTTTTGTAACTTTTAGATAATCTTTGGTAGGCTAAAGATAAATATGAGTGTACATTGCCATTTTAATTTTTTTTTTCAATCTAGCATTTAGCAGAGTGCTTGCTTCACTCTATTCTCTCAGAACTAAAAATTCAGAAGATATCTATGGACCACAATTACATTCATGCCCTCTGCAGGGTGTATGTGGGTATTTGTCGGCAACTTGGAGACTTGGAAAGAGCTCGCTTGTTTTGCTACAGCCTGCTTAAAGAAGGTATGCTTAGATTGTGGCAGTTTTGTATTGAAAATATATGATTGCCTTTTTCCCTTATACTGGAGTCTGTATTTTCAGCTCTGTGATTACTGTGTATCTTTTAAAATAATGTTATGTTTTGTCCATTGAATAGCTTTAGCTATACCCAGCTGCACCTGGTCTTTACTAGGGCTTACTTATATCAGCACATATATTTCCACTTGTAAATAAATGAGTATTTCTCATTACTGTGTCTATTTGTTCTGTGCCCTGGGCAGCTGCTTTAGAATTAGATATAGTTGCTGTAAAATATGAGAGGGATACTTTAAGTGACACGCCAAACTGCTGTACTACTAGATGGAAAGGGTAGTAACTTTAAGATAGAATTGTAAGCTGATGAAAAGAAGTAGATGACAGAAAGCTGAAAGGAGATGGTGATGTGAGGGTTGTCCTGTGATTCTCTTTTCTCTTTACTATTTCTTCCATCCCTACTAGTGGATCAGATTGGGAATCATTCTTTGCTGTATCACATCATCAGTGTTTTTAAATCAGATGATGTACATACGAAACCTAATGTCGTTTCAGTCTTATCTCAGTGTTAAACATTTACAGTCTCTGACTACCATGTTTATGGGGCTTATACATCAGGATAATTGAGTATATCCATCACTTTTACTGTTGTGAACGAAGCTGCTAAGTGTTTCATTTACCCACTTCATTTCTTCGTTTACTCTTTCAGTCATTTATTCAACAAATCATTATGGAGTGAATGTTAGGATTTCTGTGGTGATTAAATTCATATGGAGGTACAGTTGTCCAGGGGGACTGACAGGCCATTGTCACATCACAAAAACACACATGAAGTTCAGCAGTTGGTGGGTGGTGGGACGGAACAGGGTGTGGGCTCGGCCAAGACCACGATGGATTTCTTGTTCTTCCTCAACCACAACAGGCCCATTCGTAGCTCTAGCTTTTGTGCTGACAGCTTTCTTGCTCTGTTTCTCTCAACTCTTGCGTTTCACTCCATTTTCACATACCTTCCTAGTCATCCTGGATCCCTTATTTTTCTTTATTTGCCTTCATGGCACTTACCACTTCTTAAAAGATTAAATATTTTGTTTGCTGTCTCTCTGCTCCTCTAGCTTGTATACTCTGTAAGGAGATAATTTATTTGTCTTGTTTCTTCTCTGAAGTGTCACCAGATAAACATAGGATTCAGAAATTAACAGATCAAGTTTAGTGCAGTGAGTTTATACTTTGAGCTACCTATCTTAGGTGTGTCAGTGATAGATAAAGCAGAACAAAAAAAACTAAAAAGATGTGATTGTACAGCAAACAGGATAAAAATCTTTACTTTGGAAGGCTCTTGACAACTTCTTATGAAATTAAAACATTCGTTTATCCTGTGGCCCAGAAATTCTACTCATAGGCACTTATGCAGCAGAAACACAGAGTTAGATCGTTACATCATTACGTAAACTAGCATACGGATATAACATCTTGACTCATAGGAGCCCATAACTGGAAACAAATGTCCATCAGCCAGTGAATGGAAAACATTTTGATATATCAAGCAAGCACTTAAATACTACTTGGGTATACAAAGGAATAGACACCAATGTATGCAACAACATGGATGAATGTCGAGACCAACATGCTGAGTAGGGAAGCTGGACAGAAGAGAGTGCATACTACACAAATCCATTAATAAATATTTGAGAAAAGGCAAACTAATGTAGAGTGACAATAGATCAGGACTTCTCTGTATCTGGGGTGAGGTGATTCACTGCAGAACACAAGAACGAGAGAATTTTTGGGATGATGGTATTGACTGTTGTGGTGGTGGTTTCGTGGATTTAATCATTTGTCAAAATTCATTGAACTTTAAAAGAATGTATTTTATTGTCTGTAGACTACAATTAATTTTTAAAAAAGAGACAAAGTCAGAATGTAGGAGAAAGTATTTACAACAAAAGAATTGTCACCTAGAATTTATTAAAAAAATTCTTCAAATCAGAAGCTTTATGTGTTCAATGAGTAAATGTAATGCATAAAAGCCTATGTAATGTAATGAAAAATCTATGTAATGCATAAAAATTGCCTATAATGACACATACCAAATGGAATAATTCTGAGAACAAGGAAGTTGGAGAATGGATTTTTCTTTTTTTTTTTTTTTGAGACGGAGTCTCGCTCTGTCGCCCAGGCTGGAATGCAGTGGCGCGATCTCGACTCACTGCAAGCTCCCCCTTGCGGGTTCATGCCATTCTCCTGCCTCAGCCTCCTGAGTAGCTGGGACTACAGGCGCCCACCACCATGCCCGGCTAATTTTTTGTATTTTTAGTAGAGACAGGGTTTCACCGTGTTAGCCAGGATGGTCTTGATCTCTTGTCCTCCTGCTCCGCCCGCCTCACCTCCCAAAGTGCTGGGATTATAGCCGTGAGCCACCGCGCCCAGCCGAGAACGGATTTTTGAAATGACTATGACTGGAGCCTCATCTGGGCTCCCCATTTACAGCTTCCTCCATTGCGGGATGCCTTGCAGGGCACCAGTGAAATTAATACAATTTATTCTTAATTTGCAATTTATTCACTTGATCATACATAAAAGGTTTATTGTATTTTATTTCTCATAGATTTTCCAGAGTCTGAAAAATTAACTTTGTTTATTGCAAACATGTGGCATGATGTATTTCTCTCTCAATCGGTGATTAATAAAGCAATGCAGTTAGTTGCCAGGCAACGTGCTAAAGGAGAGGTTCTGAACTGCTTGAGAGCTTTTCTTAATTGGGAAAAGGTGAGCTTTATTTCTGTTTCTTACAGTACCTTACTTTTAGATATTATATAGATATTATTATTTTGTTGTGTATTTAGTTTTATATTAGTTCATAGGCATTTTCTTCTTTCTAAATCTTTTAAAATTTAATCAGTTTAACCTAAGCTTATTCATTTTGTTCATTAAGTATGCATGAGACATTCGAGGAAGAATTGTAGACCAAAGGATTGTGTTAATTAACAATTTGTTTTGTATACTAGTTTGTGACTGATGAAACCCACACATAGGTATATATGTTTAAAAGTCTCAGAGAAGCTACAGAATGATTCAGTTCTTCAATAGATACTTAGGTAAAAAAAAAAAAAATAATGTATTTCAGTTTTTTCCCATTAGGACTTTTAAAAATCTAATATGCTTTATTTTTCTTTATAGTTGATGGAATTTGTTTTTGTGCTAACTACTTTGTTCCCTTGTTATCTTTTATTATTTTTAGTTATTGATATGTTAAAGTGTGTCTAGATGAGTGTTCTTTCCTCATTTTATTTCATTTGTTCATTTTATCTAATGAGAATCTAACTACCAGTAGCAGACTTCAAGAAGAGGTACTGAAGCCAGTGGTATTGATTTTTAAATTTTATTTTGTTTTTAATGAGCATGTATTTCCTCTTCTAAAAACTCCCCTTGGTTTATGTGTGGAGCAAAATTTTATATGCTGTTTTGCCTTTTTTTATTATTACTTTTGATGTTAGTATTTGTTAGGCTTTTATTTTTTATAAAGCATAAAGGAAAGAGCTTTTGGTGGTCAAAAGTTAGGTAAATATTAAAAAGCAAGTTTGTAATGATCTCTTCATCAATCTGCCTAGACACAACAGAGTACATTCATGTGAGCTATTGTCATAAATTCTAGTCTGTCACTTTGTGTCAGGAGAGACATCCCGACTCCGACCGATGGATACCAGCAACCACATATATATCTGCTCCAGAGGGTTACTAGCCTCCGGAGGGTTACCTGCTTCTGGAAGGTTACCTGCCTGCAGAGAGTTACCTGCTTTGAGGGTTACTGCCTCCAGAGTTACCTGTTCCCAGAGTAGGTTACCTGCCTCCAGGGGGTTACCTGTTCCTAGAGAGTTACCTGTGTCTGGAGAGTTACTTGCCTCTAGAGGGTTACCTGCCTTCAGAATGTTATCTGCCCAGGCTGCTCCTGCTCTCACTTGGTCTTTCTGCTTGCACACTAGAGCCCATCTCCTTTCACCTGTTCAGAAATAAGCAGGATATGGTTAAAAAGACATTACTTATGAAGAACATACCATTTTAGTAAATGTATTTGCTAAGTATTGTGTCAAATAAAAATACATAGTCAAAGCTTTAAGAAAGGGAGAAATGCTTGGGGAATAAAACCCCATTATATTAGAGGATTTCCAAGTGCTTGCTTACAGAATTAAAAATCTAGTAAACAAAAATGAAGGCATAGTACAATTCATTAATTTAAAAAGTAAATGTGTATGAAGAATATTTTTTATATATCTATGTATAGATATATAAAATCTATATATCTATAGATATATATATAGATATAAATCTATATATCTATAGATATATAAAATCTATAGTATAGTACAATTCATTAATTTAAAAAGTAAATGTGTATGAAGAATATTTTTTATATATCTATGTATAGATATATAAAATCTATATATCTATAGATATATAAAATCTATATCATTTACACAAATGATGAATTGACCACATGAAAACATTAGTTTTAAAGTAAAGATTTCACACTCAAAATTCCCTGGTAATAATTCAGTAAAATTTAACAGAAAAAAAATTCAAAATATTTACATTTACTTTGAAATTGAGACATCCATTCGTAGACAATCTGGGAACAAATAAAATATGAAAAGTAAAATCACAGTCTTAAAAGTCAATGAAAAAGTAAACTCAGAATCAAAAATCTGTAGCTTTTTTGGAAAACATGTACTCATTAAAGTATCTTAAATGTCTCAGTTGTTTAGCAAAAAATAAATGAAGTTAACTGCTACTCATCTTCAACATTAAATATAACAAGGGAACCAGAGAAAAAGAATAAATTTTAGGAGATAGTAGTAATGAAGTGGAAAAGAAACAGAAACACATAGAAGATAAAAATACTGCTTTTAAAAAATGCTGACAACATAGATAGCTGATGCAGATCAGCAAAAACAAAAGAGCAAAAATAGTGAAGATTTGAAATGGGAAAGTAGACATACAGGACACAGAATGAGAAGACGACTATCTGCATTAGATTTGGAAACGGTGATTTCCTGGCAAAATACAAATGATCAAAATTGGCTTTGGGGTAGAAAACTTGAAAAGACTGGTTGAAAAGATAATTAAAACTTTTCTGTACAAAGACATGTATAGATTCCACCTGAGTTTTAATCTAATCTTTAAAGAACCAAGTAACTGTAATCTGTTTTAAGCATGAGGAAAAACTGAAAGCCTTCTGTTCATTTCTAATAATAAAACCCAATTAAAAATGCTATAAGAAGGAAAAAGCCAGTTTTTAGTGAGTCACTTAGATGTAAGAAGTGTCACTAAACAGGAGATTTCAGTAATGTATTCAAACAATAATACTGTATAACTAAATAGAGTTTATCCTGATAAAACAAGGAGAATTCAGAATCAGAAAATCAATACATTACTGAATTAAAGAAGAAACCCCCATGGGATTATTCCTAGACTAGGCAATAGAAGACAACTTATTAAATATAATACTGCTAGTTAACAAGAAATCAGTAGTATTTTCTTCAGTGTAAATTTTGAAATTATTTCAGTTTTTAAAATCATGAGTTAGCGATTCCTGCTGTAACCATGGTGGGAAGTATTTCCCTGTGTTGGGTTCTTCAAGGTGGTTCCTCCTGCAAGTTTTTCTGGTGGAGTTGATAAAATCTTTAAGGATGCTCTATATGTAGGAGTGACTTCTTGGTTTAAATTACCGCTGAATTTTAAAGTTGTAAATTTATAAACCTTTTTAAAAAGCCTTTAAACTCATGAGTCTTGTTTCATTTATAAATCAATTAATTGTTAACAAAGTAAGAATGTGTTCACTTTGGCCATTGATTAATGTCAGTTAACTCATGTATTTAACAGATTAACATTTCCTAAATAATCTTACTTACAAATTTCAGTACGTTAATTATCTTAAAACTTTAAACATATTCATAAACTTAAGATATATTCTTCAAAAACACTTAAAGTAGGCCTTCAAGTCTAATAAGCATAATCTTCCTAAGCACTTAAGCAACTCTTGAGTATAAAAAGTCAAATTGAGAATGTAGAATATGAGTTGTAATAAATATTCAAACAATGTTTACAAACTTAATTACATTCTGTTAAACACGTCTAATTAAAATTTTGATTCTAATACCAAATACTTCCAATTACAGCCACACCTGAAACACAGGAGATTCTCAGCACTTTTATGGAGCATGTATTGTATACATGCCGATTATCCCATGTTCACAATTACTGCAAAATGTAAAATAGATACTCAAAAAAGTGAATATATGGATTTGATTTCTTTCATATCAAAATTTATTTTTGCATCTCCTCAGGTTGCAAAGTCACTGATTTTTCTAAGTGGGAAATATTTACCGTTTTGGTTATCAGGTATATTACTTTGAACCATGATTTGGCTATGGATTATCTTATAGAAACCTTAAGACTTAGAACCTTACAGTATACAGGTTCTGAAAGGTTCACTTACTGAGTCCTTCTAGTAATAAAGCAAATTTCCAAGCCCAAGCCTTTTCTTGTATTACGTATATTGAGTATTATATGTGTATTATTTTTATAATAAAACTCTGAAGCAGTGCTGGTGGAAACGTGAAAAGGCATGACTACTTTGCAAAATTGTTGGGCACCTTCTTATGAAGTTAAACCAGTTCTTAGCCAAAGGCCCAGGAAGGAGTTCCACTCTTAGGTATTTTCAAGAGAAGTGAAATTTACATCCTCACAAAGGCTTGTACATGAATACTCATAGCAACATTAACAGTAGTCAAAAGTGAATTGATAAACAGTAATATATCCTTATAATTGGTTACTATTCAGCAGTAAAAAGTGTTCAAACTACTCTTTCATCCAACACTGGATAAATATCACAACACATTATACACAGGTGTGAAAAAAGCCAGAAGTAAGAATTCATTACTGTCTGATTCAGTTTTATGAATTTCTTAAGAAGGCAGACTGATACTCAATGTCAGAAAAATAATATAATTTAAATAATTTTCAGAGGTTTATTTTTGTAATTATAACTAGCTTTCTAACTTTAATTCTCTTGAGTTGATGAAACTGTGCTTTCCTATCTGGATTACAGGTAAGCTGTTTTCTGCCTGATTGAATCCTGCATCCTGCCTATATAGCTTTTTAATCTGGCTCATCCAACTACTGTTGTGTCATCATTCTATAACTAAGATAAACATGGTCAAACTGTTTTGAAAAGCTATTTCTGATTAAATGATTAGTCATCAAATGCTTATTGTAGTCTTTTAGATAACTAAGGTAAGATGCATTATATGTGAAACTCCAGATTTTATTTTATTTCTTTTCATTTGCTAGAATGCCCCGGTAGATGTTGGCTTCATGGTTTCTAAGCTGCTTTTGACCATACAGTTATGTCCAAAAACAGAATTTCAGTCTAGTGAAAAATTTGGTGAAGACCTAAGTGATAACACTTGGGAATACATATTTGCCATTGATCTGCTCTGCTGCCATCAGAAGTGGATCTGGACACATGATAACATCATAAGGTTAGTTATTTTACTAACTTAAATAAAGATGTGTTATTGTAAGGTTGAGTTGTTGAATGCTGAATTGTGGTTTGAATAATTTTTGTTGTTTAAGCATGTAAGGCAGATGAAACATTTACAAATGACACTGCTTTTATTTTGTAAGAGTTAATAAAACTACCCTTAAGATACCTTCATCATGGCCGGGCATGGTGGCTCACGCCTGTAATCCCAGCATTTTGGGAGGCCGCGGTGGGTGGATCACGAGGTCAGGAGATCGAGACCATCCTGGCTAACACGGTGAAACCCCCGTCTCTACTAAAAATACCAAAAATTAGCCGGGCGTGGTGGCGGGCGTCTGTAGTCCCAGCTACTTGGGAGGCTGAGGCAGGAGAATGGTGTGAACCCTGGAGGTGGAGCTTGCAGTAAACTGAGATCGCGTCACTGCACTCCAACCTGGGCGACAGAGCAAGACTCCGTCTCAAAAAAAAAAAAAAAAAAAATTCATGACTATGACATTTTCTTGCTTTATTTTCCTTTAATACCTGTCACTAGTTTTTGTTCAATTCTGCTATTATCAGCTCTCTCCAATAGAAATGACTCTGGAGGGGCAGAGGGTGGCCTTGTTTGGATCGTGGCATATCCCCAGCATGTGGAACAGTGCCCACACAAGGGGAGCACCTGGCCAATGTATGTTGAATGAAATTATCATTATCGTAATTTACAGATACTCACAAAACCTAAAGGGAAGAGAAATATTCATAATTATAAATTAGCAGCTCCTCCCACCTGGGAGAAAATTAAGCTTCCAGGCATTCATTATATGTAGTAAATTAACTTTTCTCTCTGCGTTTATAATTCTGGCAATAGCTTTGTACCATCTCTGGGAGAATGGAGAAAATTGTCACTCAAATAATTTTTCTGTAGGTCTTAATTTTCTTGTGGAACCCTGGCTGAGAAAGGCTGGTTTAAGGGAGTTGGTGACATTAAAAAGGATGCATCAAAGGTTTGATAATCCATATCCTTGAGATACTTGAAGCTGTGGGAATTACCTTGTCCAAGGATCTGTGTGTGTCCAAGGATGTGTGTTACTCTTGTTCATCATCTTGACACTAAGGAAAGATTAGACATCTGAATGTCAGACAGTAAGGAATCAAATCATGGCACTCCTCTATGAGATGATAGCTATATTAAAACACGTAGCTATGAATGGATTACTATGTATTGACATAGAAAAGTATTTCCCAGTCTGTTACTAAATAAGAAAATGACAGAACAGTCTGTCCAGTGCTAGTCTGTATAATGATGTGTCAGGACCTACTGTGGGCCTCGGCTTTCTGAATCCTCATGGGAACCCACGAGGCAGGGGCCCTGTTGGCCCCAGTTATGCTTGAAGAGGCCAGGGCTGGTGCCCGTCAGAGATGCTTGGTCCACAATCCCTGCACTCATGGTGAAGATGTCAGCAAACATGAGGATCTCCACCTGAGCAACTGCAGAGCCTGCTCCCTTCCTCAGCGCTGGTGGCTCTCTACAGGTTGTTTACATCCATAGACAGTGGGGAGTATCTAGAAGAAAAGACAGAATTAGAAGAGTAATAATGATCTGAGACTGAGTTTGGAGTGCTTTTAATTTTCATTTTTCTTTTGTCTACATTAAACTTTTCTAGTGATACTTGATGAATGCCATGAAAGAAGTAGATACATTTTTGAAAAAATAGAAGACAAAGAGGAATTGGCACTGTTTTCAGTCAGTGGAAAGTTTCTTTTATCCATCTAAAGTGTTACTTGATTACTGAAGTTACAGTTTTCCTCTGGCTTAGCTCTTTTTACATGCACAGCTTTATTTGTCTGTGGTCCTACTAGGTAACTTGGCTTCTAAAACACAGGGGCTGCTTTTGCACCTGGAGAGTCCAAGTGAAAACTCAGGCTCTACCACTTCCTAGTTCTGGGACATTGGGGTTGCTGTTCAGTTTCTCTGTCCAAAGCCTTGTTCAGAAGAGTTAGAACAAGATGCAAGCACTGAATTTCCAGCCACGTTAAAGCTAGCGTGGGCACAGCCATGCCATTGGAGAAGATGTGAGCATCCAGTATCTGTTCTCACTTGAACTTACAGTGTTAGATCCTCAGCAATTACCTTCTTTCACTAATTGCTTAAGGATCATTTATAAGATAAGTTATTAATATTATTTGAGTGATGATGAGCATACATCTTTTCTTGTTGCTGTTTTATAGTAAGGAGCTGTGGCCTGTAATGGATAAGTGGATAAAATACAGAAAAGGACATGCGAACATTGCATATACTCCTGATATTATTATAGCCTCAATACTGAGGCTGATTGGTAAGTTATCTGTTTTTTTATTATTTTTTCTTGTTATTGATGATATCTTGGTGCAAGGGTGGGGGGGTAACTGTATAATAGTATATGTTGACTTTGAAAATGTTCCGTAACGACTGATTTTACAACTGTCAGAGTAGATACTTTTGTGCTTTTAAGTCAGTCTTCTTTCTCTTTTCTTATAAATTAGTGTTTTATTCATCTTTTTCAGAGGTTTTTTCATGTTAGTACATTTTAGTTATAACTGAGCTCTTTTTAGATGCTAATACTAATACACATAAACACTAGGTTATATAAGTTACTATAAATTATATTGTAGTTTCGTTTGGTTTCTAAAATAAGGATTGTATTAAGCCATTCTTGCATTGCTATAAAATACTACCTGAGATGGGATAATTTATAAAGAGGTTTCATTGGTTCACAGTTCTACAGGCTTTATAGGAAGTAGAGTGCTGGCACCTGCTTGGCTTCTGGGGAATTCTTAGGGAGCTTTCAATCATGATTGAAGGTGATGAGGGAATAGACATATCACATAGGTAAAGCAGGAGCAAATGAGGAGTCGTGGGGAGGTGTCACACACTTTTAAATGACCAGATCTCCTGTGAACTCAGAGCAAGAGCTTGCTCACCACAGGCATGGCCCAAGGCATTCATGAGGGATCCACTCCCATGATCCAGACACTCCCACCATGCCCCACCTCCAGCACTGGGGATTACAGTTCAATGTGAGATTTGGGTGGGGACAGATAACACAAACTATATCCAGGATATCTTCACACCACCTGCCCCAGTGTTTTCATACTTGTCTGTTAAGGGTCACTTAAATGAATTACAGAAGTTAAATGATTGTTTAAAAATAATTTAAATGAGACATGGATCTTTCTTAATCTCATATTTAAAGAGGACCTCAGTGGCCATTTGGTTCTCCTTCCTTATTTCCTGATAATTGTTAGTTTTTGTTTTTACTTATCTCCTACGAATCTTTATTTTTATTTTTACTTATTTTTTTGTTCTGTCTCGTCTTCAACAAGCTGCTGTTGAGGCCCTGCAGAATTATCAATGATAAGATTTATTATTTAGAAAGATGTCTTAGATACAAAAAACCCTTCAGAAAAATCAGTGAATCCAGGAGCTGGGTTTTTGAGAAGATTAACAAAATACACCACTAGCCAGACTAATAAAGAAGAAAAGGGACAAGAATCAAATAGACACAATAAGAAATGATAAAAGGGATATCACCACTGATTCCACAGAAATATAAACTGCCATCAGAGAATACTGTAAACACCTCTATGCAAATAAACTAGAAAATCTAGAAGAAATGGATAAATTCCTGGACACATGCACCCTACCAAGACTAAACCAGAAAGAAGTAGAATCCCTGAATAGACCGATAACAAGTTCTGAAATTGAGGCAGTGATTAATAGCCTACAAACCAAAAAAGCCCAGGACCAGACGGATTCACAACCAAATTTTACCAGAGGTGCAAACAGGAGCTGGTACCATTCCTTCTGAAACTATTCCAAACAATAGAGAAAGAAAGAATCCTCCTTAACTTATTTTAGGAGGCCAGCATCATCCTGATACCAAAATCTGGCAGAAACAAAACAGAAAAAGAAAATTTCAGACCAGTGTCTCCATTGAACATCGATGTGAAAATCCTCAATAAAATACTAGCAAACCAAATCCAGCAGCACATCAAAAAGCTTATCCACCATAATCAAGTCAGCTTTATCCCTGGGATGCAAGGCTGGTTCAGCATATGCAAATCAATAAACGTAAGTAATCCATCCCATAAACAGAACCAATGACAAAAACCACGTGATTATCTCAATAGATGCCAAAAAAGGCCTTCAATAAAATTTCAACATCCCTTCATGCTAAAAACTCTCAAACTAGGTATTGATGGAACATAACATAATTAGAGCTGTTTATGACAAATCCACAGCTAGTATCATATTGAATGGGTAAAAGCTGGAAGCATTCCCTCTGAAAACCGGCACAAGGCAAGGATGCCCTCTCTCACCACTCCTATTCAACATAGTATTGGAAGTTCTGGCCAGGCCAGTTGGGCAAGAGAAAGAAAGAAAGGGTATTTACATAGGAAGAGAGGAAGTCAAATCGTCTGTTTGCAGATGACATGATTTTATATTTAGAAAACCCCATTGTCTCAGCCCAAAACTCTTTAAGCAGATAAGCAACTTCAGCAGAGTCTCAGGATACAAAATCAGTGTGCAAAAATCACAGCCATTCCTATATACCAATAATAGACAAGCATAGAGCCAAATCATGAGTGAAATCCCATTCACAGTTGCTACAAAGAGAATGAAATGTCTAGGAATACAGCTTACAAGGGATGTGAAGGAACTCTTCAAGGAGAACTACAAACCACTGCTCGAGTAAAAAGGACACAAATGGAAAAACATTCCATGCTCATGGATAGGAAGAATCAATATCGTGAAAATGGCCATACTGCCCAGAGTAATTTATAGATTCGATGCTATTTCCATCAAACTACCACTGACTTTCTATGCGGAATTAGAAAAAAAACTATTTTAAATTTCATATGGAACCGAAGAAAAGCTCATATAGCCAAGACAGTCATAAGCAAAAAGAACAAAGATGGGAGTGTCAACACTAGACTTCAAACTATACTAAAAGGCTACAGTAACCAAAATATCATGGTACTGGCACCAAAACAGACATATAGACCAGTGGAACAGAACAGAGACCTCAGAAATAACACCACACATCTACAACCATCTGATCTTCGACAAACCTGATAAAAACAAGCAATGGGGAAAGGATTCCCTATTTAATAAATGGTGCTGGGAAAACTGGCTAGCCATATGCACAAAACTGAAATTGGAATCTTTCCTTACACCTTATACAAAAATTAGATCAAGATGGATTGAAGACTTAAATGTAAAACCCAAAACCATAAAAACCCTAAAAGAAAACCTAGGCAATACCATTCAGGACATAGGCATGGGCAAAGACTTCTTGACTAAAACGCCAAAAACAATTGCAACAAAAGCCAAAATTGACAAGTGGGATCTAATTAAACTAAAGAGCTTCTGCACAGCAAAAGAAACTACCATCAGAGTGAACAGGCAACCTACAGAATGGGAGAAATTTTTTGCAATCTATCCATCTGAAAAAGGTCCAATATCCAGAATCTACAAGGAATGTAAACAAATTTACAAGAAAAAAACAACCCTATCAAAAAGTGGGCAAAGGATATGAACAGACACTTCTCTAAAGAAGACATTTATGCAGCCAACAAACATGAAAAAAAGGCTCATCATTCATTGGTTGTTAGAGAAGCGCAAATCAAAACCACTATGAGGTACCATCTCATGTCAGTTAGGATGGTGATCATTAAAAAGTCAGGAAACAACAGATGCTGGTGAGGCTGTGGAGAAATAGGAACACTTTATAACACTGTTGGTGGGAGTGTGAATTAGTTCAAACATTGTGGAAGACAGTGTGGTGATTTCTCAAGGATCTAGAACCAGAAATAACATTTGACCCAGCAATCTCACTAGTGGGTATATATCCAAAGGATTATAAATCATTCTACTATAAAGACACATGCACATGTATCTTTATTGCAGCACTGTTTACAATAGCAAAGACTTGGAACCAACCCAAATGTCCATCGGTGATAGACTGGATAAAGAAAATGTGGCACATAATATACCATGGAATACTATGCAGCCATAAAAATGAGTGTATGCCCTTTGCAGGGACATGAATGAAGCCGGAAGCCATCATTGTCAGCAAACTAACACAGGAACAGAAAACCAAACACTTCATGTTCTCACTCATAAGTGGGAGGTGAACAGTGAGAACACATGGACATGGGAACATCACACACTGGGGCCTGTCAGGGCGTGGGGGGTAAGGGGAGGGAGAGCATTAGGACAAATACCTGTGGGACTTAAAACCTGGCTGATGGGTTGATGGGTGCAGCAAACCGTCATGGCACATGTGTACCTATGTAACAAACCTGTACGTTCTGCACGTGTATCCTAGAACTTTAAAAAGAAAGCTCTCTTAATTTTGACCTGATTTCTGTATCTGCAGCATGTATTCTTTGCCCTTGGGGAATATGAAACAAGCTTCATCCAATTTCTGCATTATAGCCCTTAGATACTTTGAAGACAGTTATGACTTTTAAATATCTTTGGATTTTTCTTAATTAAAACTCACAGATAGCATCATTTGCAATAAGGTTAGTGTTTGAGAATACTTATATAAGTGAGTCTAAAAATAGATCACAGTAGGCAATACCCTATGAATTTTGTTACTGTATCGGCAAATTTGCATTCCTCCTCTGTGTGTACTTTGCATGCAAATATAGCAACATTGCCCTAAGTAAATAAAATGATTCTAGACAAAAACTTGGTTACAAAGTAGACACCAAATTTCACTGGAAATAACCAATAATACACTTGGAGATAAGTTACCAAACAAGAGGATAGGAGAACCAAATGATTGCCAAAGACTAGGAATTCAGAAGAGATATATCAGAAGATAAACAGAGGCACAGAAGTGGAAATGAAGAAACTAGGCCACGTGGTGCACAGGTTCAAAACTGTTTTGCTGAATTCCTCAGTTCAAGATAACCCTCAACAACAATTTCCATTCTAGCTGTGGAGCACTAGGGAACACAGGAGGGTCAGTGATGGCATTCCCAGCAGTTAGGTGACATCTGTGTATCTGGAAATGCTGATTTCAGCAGCAGCTTCTCTTATGAATTCAGGAAAAAATGCTCATGCTTTTGACTCATTTTAAATTGTGAAATCTTTTTGAGAGTTAAAAAAAGTCAGAAGAGATGTTTTAAGGTGTAAATAAATATGTTATCCTGGATAATCTGTGGAATTTTCAAAACAATAGGGTATTTTTTTAGTCACACTTTAAAATATGGTATTTTTTTGGTTCTTGTTTTAGTGGTTGTGTTTCTGTATTGGTTAATCTTGAGAAGAAATGAGTGAAGATTGTGTTTTTTGTGCTCAGCAGCCTCATATAACAGTGGAAGCAGCCTCTTTGCATTTTAGAGGAGGGTCAGCTGGACATGTGATTTATCTTGGTGTCTTCTCCAGTGTCTCTTCTAATTAGTGTTTATCTTCTGGGGTTACCAAATTTGGCTGGCCATCCAGATTGCCTGAGAAGCTTTTTAAAAACCACAGATTCTCAGACTCCATCTTCTGAGGTTCTGATAGTGTTAGGGTGGTGTGTGCAAAGCTCTGTAGGCATGCTCATGAAATAATGGGTTTGGAAAAGAGAATGATTGCTATAAATAAAACAGTATACACAGTCATTCACCGCATAACAATGTTTTCATCAGCAGTGGAGCACGTACCAGAAGGTGATCTCAGAAGATGATAATACCTTGTTTTCCTGTACTCTTTCTATGTTTAGATACACAGATGCTTACCAAAGTGTTACAGTTGCCTCCAGTATTCGGTACAGGAACATGCTGTACAGATTTGTATGGCCTAGGTGTGTAGTGGGCTGCTCTGTCTGCGTTTGTGGAAGTGTACTCTAGGATAATGTTTGTCCAAGGACACAATCTCCTAAAAGATGAATTTCTTAAAATGTGATCTCCTGGCTAAGCAGCCTGTGACTGTACTTTACCTTTCATTTAGATGTCACAAAACTCTTTTAAAGAAAACTATTTAAGATTATATACTTTCAAATATGTACCTTAAAATATGTGAATTAAGAATATGTTAGTAGTTTATTTAAAAAGAAGGATGTATAATTGTAGGGAGAAAATATGGCTTGTAATTTTATTCAAATCAAGTCTAGTTTATTCTTTGAATCTTTAAAATTCTGGCAGTTGAGAGCCAAATAATTTATGACTTTAATAATATGTATTATTTAGAGTAATAAATGCGTACTTACAATTAAGAGTGATATATAATACAATTATATGTTATAGAGAATAAGAATAATGTGTAATTAACATAATATATATAATTGACAATACCATGTACTAAAATGCTTATAAACATATAAAAGCAGTCCAGAGGATGGATAATTAGTGTAAGGTCGAAATAAGAGCAAAGTCAGGAAGAATAAGCCCTTCTCAGGTCTGCTGATGAAGTCGTGTGCATGAGCAAGATGAATGTGGGGAGGCTGGAGCACAACCTAGCAGGCTGCCATGTGTGCACAGGTGTGCCAGCACAGGAGAGGAGCAGCAGAGCCTGGTCTTGCTTGTCCTTTTGGTGCCGTGGCACTATACGCAGGAGATGAGACTCAGAACCAGGCAGCTGCTGGGTGACAAGGATAGTGGTATGGGCTGAGGGCAAGGGGTGAAAGTGAGTGAGGCCTGCTGTTTAGGCCTGGCAGATTTCTCAGAAGTGACATTAATACCCCCACCCCCCAACACACACACATACACACAAAAACACACTCATCTGGATTGGGAGTTTGAATTGTTCCTAAGGAGAAACTGTTAGTGAACTTTCTTGCCATTTCTGAATCTGACCTTGACTGAAAAATTGAGTAAAAGTGATATAATGATATTAACTTAAGTCACACACTAATCTTCATAAAATAAAGGAATTGTCTTTATTCTTTTTTGTTGTTGTTTTTTGAGACAGAGTTTCACTCTTGTTGCCCAGGCTGGAGTGCAATGGCGCCGTCTCGGCTCACCACAACCTCCGCCTCCCAGGTTCAAGCGATTCTCTTGCCTCAGCCTCCCGAGTAGCTGGGATTACAGGCATGCGCCAGCACGCCCGGCTAATTTTTTGTAGTTTTTTTTAGTGGAGACAGAGTTTCTCCATGTTGGTCAGGCTGATCTCGAACTCCTCAGATCTCAGGTGATCCGCCTGCCTTGGCCTCCCAAAGTGCTGGGATTACAAGTGTGAGCCACCGCACCCGGCCTCTGTCTATTCTTAATACAAAATCTGTACATCCTATCAATGAGATTTTTACTCCATGGACAATAAAAGAGTTTTATGTCAGTGAGACTTGCGTTTTCTAATGTTGGATTCAGGTGTGAGCGTTGCTAACAGCAAATGGCCACAGGATTAGTACATGGGGTTTAACTCTAACCTTCCTTAATGATAAACTGTTAAAAAGCATTTTGTGGAATGTTCAAATTGCTGTAGAGTCACAGAAATGTGGTGGAGAATAGAAACTCATCTCACTGCAGTGCTCAGTTCTTGGCAGAGCTGAGGCCTGGAAAGATTAAGCCCTTGTCTGAGGCCATGCAGTGGAAAGGTAGCAAAATTGGGACAGAAATTTGACTACCACTGGATTCAGTGGTTGTAGAATACCATCTTTCTGCCCCAAAGAGCTTTTACAATCCTGAATAATTTGCCCCTCCTGGTATTAACTGGAATCTAGAGCTAGAAAAAGACTGTGTCACATGTCAGGTTTCTGCAGGTCAGACTGAATTAGCCATTATTGGTGATTTCTATCCATTCTCTTGGCAAATCTGTTAGCTTTCCTTCGAAATTGTGTCAGCTCACCATTTCTTTGCAAACTTGCATCCAAAAATTTAAATGAAAACCCTGCTGTCTTTATCTTCTAATTAGTGTTTATTGGAAGGGTCTGTCCTGTAGACTTACTTTGTGTGCAGGCCTCAGCTCTCTTCCAGCTCCCTTGACAGTGCTGGGGATTGCATTGTCCTGGATGTTGAGATCAGCTCCACATTTCTTATTTGTATTCTAATATAGCTGGATGGCCCTGGGCATCCTCACATACCTTCTGTGGGGAGCTCTTCCTCCATCATAGCCAATCTGTCATCTCTGTCATGTCATCGTATATTGAGTCTTTTTCCCCATATCATCTACTAGACTCATGATTTCCTCTTATTTTACTCCTTAGCTCCATTAATTTAAATCACTTATAAAACTGAATTTCATTAAGTGCTTTTAATTGAAAGAAAGAGATCCATTATAACATGATTATGTATTTCCTGGGAACGCATGCACATCCCATGATTGAATAATGCCATAGCTGTGTTGGATGCACATTCCTTTCTCTGCTGTTAGTCGTACATTTAATATCCGTGGTAGATTGTTTCAGAGGACAGATCCAGTGGTATGCTGTTAGCAGTTTAATCTAATTGCAAAGAGATATTTGAAAGTGGTCAGTAACCTGAAATTTCTGATTTCTGAAGTAAATTACTTTTCAATTTCCTAGGCTTCCTAGAAATTATTCAGATATTTACAGTGTCATCTTAAATTGGGAGTTATCCTAATATTCTTTGATCAGTAATTATTTACTGAGCACCTGCGGTGTATCACAATATTCAGGCTGCACGTACCTAACACTAAGCTAGTTCCTGTAGAGGTTACAAAGTAATACAAATTACTTAAGTGCCCCATGCCTCAGTTTCTCCACATTTAAAATAGAGATGAAACTCTCATACTGGATTCACATATAGACCTGTGGGATGTTTGTAGTATTGAGAGATAATGTGAACACAGAACGCTGAGCATACAATATGATATTGTTGTAAAAGCACATCCAAGATATGTTCCACAGTCCTCCTACTTAAGAGTCAAAAGAAGATGAGGACTTGCCTGGATGGAGGGAACGGGATTCCACTTTGAATCAAGTTCTCATCCATATGAGAGCTCCTGGAGTAAGAGAAGGCTCCAAGTGTAGAGGAATTGGGGGGAATGATGCCATTCTGCTTGCTTTAGCCTTTAATGAATTTGGTTGCCCTGTGATCTCAATCTTTGGATCTTTGGTTCTCATACCTGTTAGTTATCATTGAGAACCCTCAAAGAACTTTCGTTACTCCAGGTTATATCTATCTGTATTCACTGTGTCAGTAATTAAAAACTGAGAAATTGTTTATTTAGTTATTCATTTAAAATGAACAGTAATGAACCCATAAATGACATTTTTAATGAAAGGTAACTATATTTCCAAAACAAAAAATAATGGGAATCGCATTGCCTTGTTGCCGACCTTTGTACTGTCTGGTTTGATAGAAGATGGCTGATTTTTCATTATCTGTTCTGCATTCAGTCCCATGTGTTTTTCATATACGTAAGACTGAATATATGAAGAAAACTCATTCTCATACAAGTATGTAGTTGATGGCAGAATCTTTTATTAGCCTTTTCAAATATGGATATTCTTTTTTGGTACTACAATAAAACTCAACAAGTAGTAGTTTCTTAAAGGTTACTTGAAGTGTGAAATCTGAAATGCTGCAGTGAACTTTTTGTACCTTGTTATACTAGAATCCACTGAGCTAGCTTAAATGTCGAAGGGATCCTTTTGCCCAGTTATGATTTTGTAACCTGCATTATTCACTTGGAAAATAATTGATTGACATAGATATTCCAAATGCCAACAATACCCAAAAAACACGTTTAATGTCATCAGTCTCATCACAGGAAAGTCTTAAATATTGTAAAGGTGTCAAGCTCAGGGTAACTGATGAAAATTGTTCCAAACTTAATTTTGCTTAAAAGCTCAAATGTTGTTGACCACGAGGTAAAGTTCCTTTAAGTTACAGGTTCACTTTGTTTATTGTTGAAAAAAATCTGCCTTGTTCCAATTAGCCATAGTTTGTCAGTTCTTTCAATCAAAAGTGGTGTCCTGTGAGAAAAAAGGCGCCTGATTTCATTCACAACACAATTGGATAAGTGCATTTCTTCACAACAGCCAGTGCACTCAGTGTACGGGGGAGTGCTTCCTGTGCCGTCCGTCTACAGCATGGTACAGAGTTCTGTGTTTAGGGGTCCAGGTGTAGTGAGAGTAGTTGCAACTAAGTGAACTTGGCTTTTTGACTGTGAGCACCTGGCAATGGGGAATAACTCCCATTTAGTGAGGTGCCACTGTCTGGACTTGCACTCAGAGTCCAGTAGTTTCATCTGCTGTGGCTTTTGCACCATCAGACCACATGTCAGCACTGGGAGGAAGGCACAGAACTTCTTAGCATTGTTGTGAAGTAGTTTGACTTAGAGGACTCTAAGGTTTCTGCAGACTACATTTGAGAATTACTGCTCTGTGGTATAATAGCAGTTGCCAAAAGTCCGACCAAAAATACATATTTTGGTGGTACCATAGTCTTATCTTGGATCTGTTAACTTAATAGAAGTCAGGCGTTTCACATTGGTCCTAGTGAAGCCATTCTTTCTTCTAACTTCTGTTTATTCCATTGTAACTTGGAAAGCAGCACATTGTATATCATCTGCATAGGTGAATGCAAGAAGAAATGATGAGGCATTTGATCACCTCCTGTAAGAGAAATGGACCTTTAAATTCTGAGGAGAAGTTAATCAACATTTAACTGGACTGTTTCCATTTTGTTTTGTTTCCCCTAGGTCGTTTAGGCCAGTTGGGTTTGAAAGAAGGATTTCCATCTGCTGTGAAAAACATTAGTTCGGTTATCGGTATGTTTATACAGCATGCTCACGATGAAGGTAAAACTTACATCTAGTAAAATTACTTTCAAATAACTTGTGTTTCTCATAGTTAAACCTTTTTTGGGGTCCTTACTGTGTGCTGTGCTCTGTGCTTCGTTTGCTGCCTCATAGATGAGGGAATATTTGCAAAACATTCCGGCATTGATATTGGAATGTGTGTGTGGATTTTGTGGTGGTGTTTGTTTACTTAAATGAAAGTCATTTGCCCTGTTGGGCACTGCTTCCCTAAGGAGGAAGAAACTCTCTTTTCCTGCGGCTAACATTCTGCCTCTAAAACTCTGTACTCTGTGATCCCTGACAAGTGACTTAACCTGGGCTCTCTGCGAGGCCTCCTGGGTGGAGCTGTGTCTTGATGGAATGAAATCAGTGATGCACAGGTATCACAGAGTACTTAGCATCGTCGGGAGAGAGCTTGGAAACCTGGAAACCTTGTGAGCAAGGCTTCCTCGTGGGGATTTCTGTTATCATTTACATATTGCATAGCATGTGATTTTATGTCTTTTGTGGGAGAAGCTTAAAGTCACTCTTATAAGGGATGAATCTAGTTTTTGTTTTGAATATTGTAGAATCAAGGAATAATACAGTTAAGCAGCATCACATCAGAAATGCACAAAGTGACATTTTCAATACTGTATAACACCCAAGATGATCTTAACATGGTAGGTTCTTTGTCTTCAGCTTTCAGTGGAAGACTGGATATTGAACTTCATGAGAACAGCGTTTCTCATTAAGCTGCTTTCTCTTGAAATACCTTCTTTCACTTTAGGATAGCTGCTGAAGTGGTGCACATTTCTTCCATATGACAGTGTTCTCTTTTACAATTGAGGTTGTATATTGACATAAGAGAAAGTAGCCAGAATAATGGCTGATGGGTTGTCTAGCCAACAGATGCAGATTAACTTTGCTACTAGGGTGGGTGTAACCTCGAAGCTGTGGTAATCCTTGTCCCCCATGAGGGAGGAGGAGGAGCTGATGTTGGGACCTGCTATAGATTAGACCCTGTGCATGGCACTGCCCCACAGCCTAATCCCCAAGACAGCCATCTGCGCAGATGGCATTGTCCTTCTTATATACGGGAGGAAACCAAAGCTCAGAGAGAAGAGTGATTTGCTGAAGGTGAGGCTAGGAAGTGCCATCCCTGCTGTTTGCCCAGGTCTGTCCCTCTCCAGAGCTAGCTCTTTAAATAGTGCCACATATTCTTATTTATTAAAATTCTTTTTAACCTCTTGTGTTTCTCTTACTGTTAAACTTTTTTATTTGTTTGAGTCATGGCCTTACAATGTACCCCATGCTCTATGCTTTCTCATTGCTTGGCGTTTATGGTGGAGGAAGTAATTTTCAGAGCTGCAGTTCTGCCTGCATTTTCAGCATTAATGTTTGAATGTGTGGGCTTTTGTATTGTTTGAAATGGTGCTAGTTTGCCCTGTTGGAGAAGACTGAGATACACATTGAGTATATCTTATTTGAAATGCTTGGGACCAGAAGTGTTTTAGACTTCAGATTTTCTTAGATTTTGTAGTATTTCCTTTATATTTACGAGTTGAGCATCCCTAATCAGAGAATCAGAATGCTCCAGCATTTCCTCTGTGGGTCATGTTGGTGCTCCAAAAGTTTCAGCTTTGGAGCATTTTGGATTTCAGATTTTTGGAGTAGGAACACATGACCTATATATAGTTAGTAAAGTTTAACTCCTAAATTGTTTAACCTAAATTATTTAAATACATTAAATTTTAACTAAATTAAATTTTAATAACTCTAAAATAAACTTACCTTAAAAGAGAACTGTGATAATATACTGTAATGTATAACCTAGCTATAATTTAGAATCACACTACACTGTAGTTTTTGAAAGTATGGTATGGTTAAAAAAAAAAAAAAAAAAAAAGCTTTTCATTATAGCTCATTTTATTATGCTTTTTCATTTCCAAAGTGCATTTATAAATACTTCCTGTGGATATCTCATAGAGTCATGTGTTTAATGAATGTTTTAGGATCACATTTTATTAAAACTTAAATATGAGAGTGTGATCCTTCCAGAACTGTTTTGGGAAGCTTAGTGGTGGCCATGGGTGACTGGGATCTTTGAGGCCCTCTCCCTTTTACAAACACACCAGCAGTCCTCAGGACACTGCTGGGGCCAGGAAACCACAGACAGCTACTGTCAGGCTTTTTTAATTTTTTATTTGTGGACAGGTCTTAAATGAATTTTTTTATTGTGGGTTTTTAAAAATATTTAATTTTCATTGCTGGCAGAAAGCATTCTGTTATTTGAATAGTATTCCAGTAGTTTACATCACTAAAATTTTGGATAACAGATACTTTCTTGTCTTAATGACTGATTTGAAATTTCTTTTCAGATATACCATGGGGTATACAGTTAGCAGCTGTGTATGCTCTTTGTGACTTGAGTCCCAGCAATCCAGCAGAAATTTCGAAGATCCTTGAAGCTTGGCGGAGAGAGGCCTCCAAAAGCGTTCCGTCTGCGATTGTTAGCTGCTTAGAGGAAGTCAGTGCCCTGAGCGCAGAGGAGCTTGGCTGACCCGGGATGCCACTGAGGCTTGAGAAGTGCCTTGACACGTTTTGAACACAAATAGTTTGATCAGCTTTGAGAACACAAAGGGAGGTTTAAAAACGAAAGACATCAAATAGATAAAACAGATCAGAGGCTCTCCTTATTGTTTGGCAAGGAGACAGGAGAAACAAGCAGTGGCGTAGTCGTTTTTCCCTAAATCTCATACATTTCACTTAAGGCTGTCGTGATCTGTGACATATGGGTTATATTATTGTGTCTTTGTCAAACAACAAAAACTTGAACTTAGCCCTTTTTTTGCTGCAGAAAGTGTCCTTTTAGTGGCTTTTTAAAATTGAGTGGCATTTTATAATAAACTTACCAATATAAAAACATGATTTGGTTCCTGAGCTATTGTTGGACTTGTGCTCCAATGAGTGACTAGGAAAAAATAAATTGGCAAAAACTTAGAGTTTTCTGCTATCTTAGCTGGAAATGAGCTGCAAAAGTTTTTCTCAAGATGTAGTGCGTAATTGATCAGAGCAAAACATGGAGAGCCCTTTGCAGAAACCCACTTTAATGCATTTTCTTCATATCCCTAAAGTTCCTTAAAAATACATGACAATGTATCAGGAAGAGGAGAACTGAAGAGTAGAAGTTCCCTTGCAGATTTTTTTATCAGTGACATGTAAATGAGCAACTCACAGATGAGCGCAGGCAGAGCTCTGTGTGCCGTGTACATATGGACCGTGCTATGATGTGTCTCACATTTGATGATATTCCACTTTCGGAATTTTAGTATTTGTATATAGAAAATGGGTTTAATAACTCACCATGGTTTTGATTTGTCTTACATTCGTTATTTCTTAAAACTCTTGTATGTGTTTTTATAATAAAAAATAAAAGTAAGCCATGGATATTTCTGTTCTGATTATTAGAATGAAACTGGGTGTTACTTCTGTTCTACGAAGGGTGAAGAAGACATCTAATCGAAGAAGAAAATGGTCATTCCTAAGGAGACTTACCTTCTGGGGATATAAACATTGCATTGCCGGTACTTGCCTGGCTTTGAGTATTTACGGAGATGCTCTTTAGTGATACCAGATGCCAGATAATTAAGTGCTTGCAGGCCCTCATGATTGGATTTTTTGTTTTCATTACAATTGCTGCCCGTTAGCAGTTGCATTTGGCAACAGTTCTGTTACTCCTTCCTTAAGTAACTATAACAGGCATAACTGAAATTTTTAAATCACTTGGTCGCCCTTTTGGAAGCTTTGTGTTGATACGAGTCATTCTTCCTACCAGTATGTTGAGCATATTCTCTCTGCCAGGTGCCTTGCTGGGAGGAGCTAGTCACATGGCATTTGGGTAAAGGAAAATCCTAAACGAGTGATCACCCCGTATATACAACAATCATAAACAGGGGAAATAGCAGTAAAGAAAACCTGGAGCTTTGCATACAGAGTAGCAGGGTCAACGCCTCTTTCCATGTGGTGGACAAAGAGGGTCTCTGAGGAGGTAACATTACAAGGACCTGGATGGAGGGACCCAGCCTTGAAAGCAGGCAGGAGAAATGTCCCTGCCGGATTGGAGGATTGGATGGCGGGGGTGGGGGGTGGGGATGGCAACCCTGAAAGGCAACAATCCCGTCAGTGCCAGAAGGAGTCTGCTGGAGCCAGAACTCCTGTCGTGTGCCCATGAGATCAGGTTAGATAAGAAACTGCCAGTCACTCAAGACAGCTGGGAGCACTTTCATGCGGAGTGGCAGCCGAGGCTCCAGGGAGACTGAGCAGACATGTCACATGCAACAGTTCACCGGGGCTGTTCTGAGGAAAAGGGATGTGAGAACGACAAGAGGTGAAGTGGAGAGACCTGTTAGGAGGCGACTGCAACAGGTGGAGCTGGGAGCTGACGGTGAGGTGCAGACGGTAAAGGGCAGATGGACTTCACATCTGTCAGGGTAGAACTGATGCTGTGTTCATGAAGTCCCGGGGAGGAATCAGGCAGGACTCCCAGGTTACTGAGTTGAGCACGTGGAATCGGGGATAGATGCCCAGGTTTAGGAATTACAGGTGGTAGGAATCATGACTCGAGCTTTCCATTTGGGACATGGGAACCATAAGACTTCCAAGTGGAGGTGGCAGGGAGCCTTTACGGGAAAAACTCTAAAGAAGGGATGTGGCAGTTTTGGAAGCTGATAGCATATGGAGACTACTTAAAGCTCTCTGTATTTCTGTGTTCACCCAGGGAGACAAATAACTTCCCCCACTCCCTCCTATAATTTGAAGTGCCATGGGAGAAGGAGAAGACAAAAGACAGGGCAGGAGGTGGTGTAGGAGGAACCTGGTCGATCATTCACTCCAGACACTTGGCTTCTAAGAAGCTGCAAGGTCAGGTGAGGTGAGTGACCTTGGTGAGCATCTCACACAGAGTGAAGGGCTTGGAATGGGTGGCACAGTGAGTGGGAAGCATGGAAGAGAGAAGAGCAGGGCGTGGTCCACTGAGCTTGTGGAAACTGTGCTTCGTGAGTGGATTTGTCAGGCGGTTCAAGCATGCTAAACCTCAGCAGTCGTATGTGTTTGTAACGAGTGGAGAAGAGGTGCACTGTCGTTAATCAGCACCGGTGCCGTGCTTGTTCCTTGAGTTTACTTGGCAGCATCCACTCCATATGAACTGATGATAATAAATAGGATTGAAGTTGCCCATGGTACTGTGTTACCCCCAGAGAGTGGAAAGGTTTTAAGCTGTTATTAGTTTCTAGAACCCAAGCAGAACATTGTTGCAAGGTTTTATTACCTGAACCAAAAAACAAACAAAACTGTAAACACAAAAATAAATGAACACTTTTCAGCCTGGAGTTGGGTGAGGCTTTCAACCACACTGGTGCTTAGCGGCTCAAGCTGGTTCCCCTGCAGCTTGGTAAGCCTTTCAGTGCAGAGCTAAGCAGGAGACACTGAAGCAGGCTGCGCCCGGCAACGGCAGAGATTCTCCAAGTGTCCGCACAGGACGGTAATTGCGCGGGAAGACAGGGCAGCAGTGAAGAGTGAGGGTGGTTAACAGAGTGTGGACAGAGCGCAAGATGATCACACACTTCAGAGTGTCATTTTCCACAGAGAAAGTACTCTGTTACACTGCTTAATTCGTTTTTTAAAATGGGATGTAGCAGTATAATTCAGCAAGTTCAATAAGGAACATGAAATAGAAATAAATTCATACCTGGGCATGGAAAGAACCGCACTGTAGCCACTAGAGGGCACTGTAGACTCATCCATGAACAAACCATCCGGAAGAGAAAGGGAACCTAACTGGAGAGGTCGTCTGGGTGCAGAGTGGTGTGCACTGAGAGCCTTTCTATCAGGGAAACATTTCCATTTATGTTTGGGGTGTTCCTTGTACTTCCTAGGGCTATCAGCAACTAAACGGAGATAACGTTTGGATAGAATAATATGTAAAATTCATGTTTAAGAGCATATTTCAAAAAAGAAAAAAGCAAGTATTTAAGTGGTTTGATAAAAAAAAACGGAAAGGAAAGAAGGAAGAAAGAAGAAGAAAAGGAAGGGAGGGAGGGAGGAAGGGGGGAGAGAGAGAGAGAGAAGCAAGTGGCCAGGTGAGTAGTTGGTAGTGGCAGTGAAGTGAATGGGCAGGTTGTGCCGGTCTCCTCTGATGAACTGACAGGCAAAGAAACTAGTCAATTACATTCAACATTCCTTTTTTTTTTTTTTTTTTTGAGACAGAGTTTCGCTCTGGTTGCCCAGACTGGAATATAATGGCTCGATCACAGCTCACCGCAACCTCCGCCTCCCAGGTTCAAGCGATTCTTCTGCCTCAGCCTCCCAAATAGCTGGGATTACAGGCATGGGTCACCATACCTGGCTAATTTTGTATTTTTGGTAGAGACAGGGTTTCTTCATGTTGGTTAGGCTGGTCTTGAACTCCTGACCTCAAGTGATCCGCCCGCCTCAGCCTCCCAAAGTGTTGGGATTACAGGCGTGAGCCACTGTGGCCAGCCTACTTTTTTCAAACATCCCTGACACATTATCTTGCGTAGAACCATATTACAAAGAATTTATAGTGCAAATAGAGCTCATACCTGTAAATCTAATCAACCACCCTCATTAAGATTTAGGATGTTACAATGTTTCCATGAGGGGTGTTTTAAAAATTTAAGAGAAAATTGAAAAAGTCAGATCTATAACCTTGTAAATGTTTTCCTCTCTTGCTTACTTCCATCTATCTGACACTTTCTCAGAGTGCGTAATTGTGAAACAAGAAATTCATTTTCTTGCCTCTCTAAGGGGAATTTTGAGGAATTAAAGAGCCCTCACTGTATTGTAGTCAGTTTGTTTTGCACAATTAAATAGGTTCTGATGATAGAGGCAAAAACCGAAGTGTGAGTGAAGAGCCATAAAACGGATGGAATTCAGTTTTTTATGAAAATGAATGCTTTTCCTTCCTTTCATGAAGAACTTCGTGTTTTTGTGAAGGACGTTAGTACCTTGGAATGCTTTGGCTCAGGCCACCTTGCTTTCCAAAAACGCACACAAGATGTGTCTCATCAGGGTGTCAAGGTGCTAGCGTTCACACTGGAGCCCAGCCCTCACCGGCCATCCTCTAATTGCACCTTCCACGGGGCCTGTCGGCAGTGGGGAGCCTAAATCACACCTGGCTTCTTAGGACTGGAGATTCTAGAGCTTCACCCAAAACCCCCGGGTTTGAAACTCCGGGGTTGCCTCCAGGTGACATGGATGCCCCCAGCAGCTGGGTAGACACTGGCCAATAAGTGCCCTGAGCATTGCGGCCTACTCTGTTCTGCTCCCGAGGTATGCCCACCCTCCCCCTGTCTGAGCGGCCTCTGCCTTCTCAGCTGCTTTCTGTCTTCAGAGGGTCACAGCTCCAGTCTCTAGATGGCTTTTCCCACCGTCCCACCTCTTGATCTATTTCCATGGAAATTTGGAAAGAGGAGAAGGTAAGCTGTTCACTGCCTTCCACCACCTTGAACTGAATCCAGTCCCTGACTGGTTTTGTTTTTAATTTCTCCCATAGTCTTTAAGAATATTACTGATTTGTTTTTCTAAGACCACCAGAGTGGGCACAAAAGAACCAGCGAGTAGGCAAGGCTAAAAGCAAAACTGCAAATTTATTCTTTGGTCATCTAGCTTCAGGGACCGGAGCTGGGGGTGGGGGGGCGGAGTTTTAATACAGTCCCGACAAGAGTGGGGGCTGAGAAAGCCCGCCCCCGGCGCATCTGCTGGGAGCGACATTTCTAGGAATGGAAGGGCAATAGGCGGGGCACGGGCATGTCGGGGGAGGGGGGCTCCGCAGGTGCCACCAGGTAAATCTTGGTCTCCTCGGATTGGCATCACCTGGTGCATGCCTGATTAATCTTCACCTTCCCGGGGGTCAGCTGCATTCTCGCACACACGGGAAGAGCCGGTGGTGAAGAAGAACCCGGAAGTGCACCATCCCGCCTCCGCTCATCCAAACAGTCCAACCTTTTATTGATAATAGTGATAAAGGGGCGCAGTCGTCTGTCTGGCTACTTCCTGCTGTTAAGGGGCGTCGTTAAGGTCGGGGCCCATGGTTGGTATTTGGACGTATGGATGAAGAATAAAATAAGGCACAGTATTAGTATAGGAATGAGGAATGGAAGCATTTGTTGGAATATGGGCAAAACCCAGAAGGAAGGTCCTGGCAAGGTTGGGGAGTATGAGATAGTTAAGAAAATTTAGTAAGTTTGAGGCGAGTGGGGGAAAGCCAAACTGATTTCCACTGATTGCTTTCGGTAGGGGCCCTTTTTAGCTGGGAATGAGGAACAACTGCGCAAGGTAGTTGTTGGCCAGGCAGCAATTAAGAAGTGGAGTTTTTCGTGGAGTGGATGGCTTTTCCCTTACTCCTACTACAGGGATATTAGATGGAAGACTAGGTCCAGAGAAGGACGGCAAAACAGAATAGGTAGCCTCGCTGTTGATTAAAAAAGTAATTGTCTTACCCACTACCAGGAGAGTTACCCGTGGCTCGGCGAGGGTGATGGGGGTCCCCAAGTCTCGGCACCTTCAGTTGTCGTCGTCCAGATGTAGGAGCTGGAAGGAGCTCCCAGGATCCTGGGAAAGGGGGTCACGTAGAGGCGCGGCACCTGTTCTCAGGGTGGGGCAATCAGACTTCCAGTTTCCTCCCTGCTGGCAAGCAGGGCAGGGGGTTCCCGATGGACGAAGGTTAGGACATTCACTGGCCTAATGTCCTGATGCCTTGCACTTATAGCAAGGCTGCGTTGGGGCTCGGGGACCCTGCGGACACCTGTTGGCATAGTGTCCTGCCTTGCCGCACTTATAGCAGGCTCTTTTTGCAGCCTTGGAGTCTGTGGGGTGTGTGCTCTCTGGCCTGGGGTTACAACTGGGCTGTAAAGCCGCTGCTAGGAGCTGAACCTTCTGTTCAAGGCAAGCTTGCCGTCTTCTCTCTGGAGTTTTAGACCTTAAAGGCTAATTTAACTAGGTCTTGTATTGGTATCTGAGGACCATCCTCTACCTTTTGAAGTTTTTTTACGAATGTCAGGAGCTGATTGAGAAATGAAATAAGACGCTCAATTTTGGAAAGATCGGCCAATGAAAAAGGGACATGTACTCTGACTACCCCCTCCGCCCCAGCCACCTCTCACAAAGGTGCTAACACTGTAGGAGGGTGTGGGCAGAGATAGGGGACTCAAGACAGCCAGCGCCTCCGCTCATCCAAACAATTACTTTTTCCTTAACAGTCACCAATTGCTGCTCTGAGATAACCTCACCCTAAATTAGGAGTACACAATTGAAACACAAACTCAAAAGGGAAGGCGAGGAGCTGAGAATGTAAACCCTGAACTACCAGACGTTCCACAGCCATAAACGGACCCTCCTAGGTATTGTTTTTCTGTGTTAATTATTGTTATACTATATCCATTTTAATAGTTTCACTTGTAATGCAATATGTACTATTCTTTAATAGTCTCCTGCTACCTGTGTATTATTGTATGCATATAGCAAATTAAACATTGAAACGGGTCGACCCTGGAATGTCCTCTCCCCGTCGCCCAGGCCCTGTTTTCCCCGGGTTGCACTGACTGGCGGGTCTTTGGCTGCCCTCGCAAAGATGCCTGGGCAGGTGGAGGTCTCAGGACTGGGGACCCCGCCTTC
>NC_045437.1:5007902-5232065 GCF_002776525.5 Piliocolobus tephrosceles
AGCCCCGCCCCCTCGTCCCCGCCTCCACCGCCCCGCCGCTCAGCCCCGCCTCCGTTCCCGCTCTCTCAGCCCCGCCTCTGCCGCCCGGTCCCCTCGTCCCCGCCTCCGCCGCCCCCCCCCCTCGGCCCCGCCTCCGCCGCCCCATCCCCGCAGCCCCGCCTCAGTCTCTGCCGCCCCGCCCCGCAGCCCTGCCCGCCGGTACCTCACCTGCAGCCCCGAGCAGCACAGTGACCTCGCTGTGCTGCACTCCCTGCGCGTTGGTCACTTCCAGTCGTCGCAGAGGTGGATAAAACTTGAGGTGCCTCCTTCTGCCCTCTCAGCTACTTCTTCCTGCCGGTGCATACTCGGGCCTGGGTCCTGTGCCCTGGGGCGGAAAGGTGGAGTCCTCCGTGGGCTTCAGGTTACTTGGAGAAGCTGGTGACCCTTGGAAGCGAAGCTGCTGGGAGGGCCGCGGGAAGGCTCCCTGGCGCGGGACTTGAGATTTGGGATGCAGGAGCTAGGGGCGCGCCTCCTCGCTCGCCGCCAATGACCGGGCGCTGTCCGGCTCGAGGCCCGTGTGCCCCAGTTCCCCCAGGGCGGCTGTGCTGGAAACCCACACTTGCTGGACGTGTGTGCTGGGATCCCCAAGTCCAAGCCAATACCAGCGAGATTCTTAAAACTATCCTTGATAAAAATGTAGCAAAACCTCAAATAAAGTACACGTTTTGATTTTTGAATCATAGTCAAATTTAGAATGTTGCAACAGTTTTGTAAGAAAATAACAACTAGAAATGTTTCAGCAGTTGGAGTTCAGAGGCAAAAGCATGTTTGTGATGAGGTAACCTAAGTATCTGTGTCTTCGCATCCTGCTGTGTCCCACCGTGTATTGACGGAGGGTTGCAGAGTCACTGACCCTGTGGGATGGTCAAACTGCACATGCCCAACGCTCTGCCCACCTCAGGGCACCTCTCCCAGCTGCCAAGGAACCTGCTCCCACTCCGACCACTCGCAGATAATCTAAGATTCACTGTATCTTCATGGAAAACCACAGTCACATTTGCAAATGTTTGGACAACCCAGATCTGACCTCTAGAAAGGAGAGCCCCGCGCACCCCTGCGCAGGAAGGCTTGGCTGTGCATGTGAAAGTGTGCAGCTGTGAGGAGAAAGCCCTTCCTGGCCTGTTCCCCTGTGTTTTTCAGACCACTACTTTTCCTTTGTTGAAAAAAAAAAAAAAAGTCTCTGGAGGAAGATGATAGAGTCCTTTATTAGAAGGCATTTAGCCTACAGGAATGTCTTCTACTAAATGAGGTTCTCTGTCAACCCTACAGCTGCCTCAGACATAAAAGGTGGATGGGGAAGGCTCCAGGGTCCTGAGCCTATCGAGCACGTGATCCTGAGCCACCGTTGACATTCCAGGACGCTCCCATTAGTCACTCAGAGGCTGTTCACGAGCTTCTGCTTTCAAATCACCCCTGGTGATCTGGGGAAATGGTCTAGAAGGCGGGAAGAACCTACAAATTGTAGGATGTTTACTTAATCCACGGCCTTGTTAGTGTGGAAACACATCTATAAATGCGGAATAGAGCTCACAATGCCCTGGCAGCAGCGATGCTCTTTAGAGCTGTGTCACTGTGTTCCAGGAGTCGTGTGTTCGCCAAGGAGGAGAAAACCAAACAGGACCCTGTCCCTACCTTAAACTGCGAAAGTGCTTTATGAAACATAATGAGCTACTCTTGCAGGTTATTCTTCCGAAAGCCAATTATATACTTATTCTTCCTGCTTGAGAAACGGGAAACGTATTCTGTTGTCCAGGAGAGCCATCTGCATTGTGGTTGCTGCACCTTCATGGAAGGAGGACAACTGTCACTTACAGTGTAAGCAGAGGGTTCCAACAACTTTTGTTCTGAATTTCTGTAACTGAGGGCCGTTCTTTATTTGCATATTGAAAATGTGTTTGTTAAGTCTGCAGTGGAGCAGAAAATAGAATTTTTAAACAATCTCTCCTGACCTTTTCTATTTCATATTTTTTAAGAGACAGAAACTTAACCCCTATCACACTGGCAGTCATCCGGAATAATATTTTAAATGCATCTTTGTGTTTGTAAAACTTGCTTAGTGATGAGAAAGTAAGTTTCCTGGATTTTGATGCAGTTTTGAAGTGCAGCATGTTAATTTCTAAATAGAAGCACTGGCATTGGAGAAACTAAAGTAACAATACAATTCTAGGAACTATAAGCTTACTGTAAGCTTACTTTGCTTTTTTTTTCTGGCTTTCTTGAGCTCTACGTACCTATTTTTTAATGCACTTAAGAAAAAAGCGATGCAGTTGTGAAGGGGTTTTTTTTTGTTGTCCTTGTTGTTCACAAATTGAGCTTTATTTTGTCTTTCACCTGACAATTCTTTTCATTTAAATTCCACAATATGCCTGAGTGAGCAGAGAGAAAGGAGTCAGGGAGACTGAAATCTTAAAACTAAAACAAACAAACATGCTATGCCTGGCTCCCCACGTTGATTTTTTGGTTACTATTATTACCAACCGCATACAAGTGTTTTTAGTGGGAAATAATGTTGATTCAGTTCCCCGGCTCTGGTCCACACGCGAGGCCTGCAGCCGCCTGTCCTCCCCAGCAGGGAGAGCTCTGCATTGCAATCATGCAGAGCTCTCAAAACGGTTCTTTCATATGGAAGTCCTCCTTTTGCAAACCAAACACAGGTTTAGGAAAGGAAAGAAACAAAAGGTGTATTTCAAATCCGCCCAATGCCATCCTTTTTCAAACATGTTCCTCATATATCTTTTAAAGGGGCTGTTTCCACAGAAGCAAAGGCTGCATGAGCCAGTGGCGGCGACGCTTCTAAAGTGCTTGGGAGGGGACTTTCAATAAAGACAGAATTGAGAAATTAGACACTTCCGTTAAAAAAAATCACAATATAACTTGCCTGGAATTGTTGTTGAAAAGGGCTAGGAATACTTGCATGTCTCTCAGATTGAGGTGGAAAGGGGAGCACCTACATTTTCTCATGGCTCCTTGGGGTTCCTTGCACTCCTGGTATTTTTCTTTTGTCTTGGTGTAGCAATGATGAAACAAGAGAAGTGTATCATAAGTCATATTTTTATAAGAGTCATCCCCAAATTTTTGGTAGAGCTTAAAACTTTTTTTCTATAGAAAATACAGCACCCCCAAGAAATGCCCATTCAGATAATGAGAATTTGACCTCACAAGACATTTCCACTCAACAGACATTTCTTGGACTGGGTACGGCGGCTCACGCCCGTAATCCCAGCACTTTGGGAGGCTGAGGCACCTGAGGTCAGGAGTTTGAGACCAGCCTGACCAACCTGATGAAACCCGTCTCTACTAAAAATACGAAAAATTAGCCAGGCGTGGTGGTGCATGCCTGTAATCTCAGCTACTCAGGGGGCTGAAGCAGGAGAATTGCTTGAACCTGGGAGGTTTGCAGGGAGCCAAGATCATGCCACTGCACTCCAGCCTGGGTGACAGAGCGAGACTCTGTCTCAAAAACAGAAACAAAAACAAAACCAAACAAAACAAACAAACCAAAAAACCACACACACAGAGAGAAACGATATTTCTCTGCATTAACAAAACCACACTGCATTTTGTTATTCTGGCAAGGTCCTGGCGGTTTGTTAGTTTATAGAATTCGCAGTCTTTCACTATTGAGATGAAATAATTTTGATTGCTTTCTTTTGCCTTTATCTTTTATTGTCGTTTTGTTTTACGGGGGATGGAATGGGCAGGGATTTACATGAAATTTTCAAGTTTAAACATAGATATTACACTATTATTTGTTAATTATTGAAGTAATGCCATGCCACTAATTTTAACTAATTAGGCATTAAAAAAATCTTTGCTTGATAAAGAGTTTTTCAGAACTAACTTGGTTTTTCTTTTAAACCAAGGAATACTCAATCTCTATCTTCCTTAGAACATGCTTGAAAATCAGATATTGTTATCATTATATCTGCTTCTAAAACTGAAGCACAGTCAGGCTAAGTGACCTTAACATCAATGAAAATATGGACTTGTGAAAAGCACTGAGTAGATTCTCTAAACCTGCTTGCTGATTCCAGTGTCTTCATGAAGGATCCAATGGCCTAAGATAAAATGTGTTTCCTCTCTCCCAGACCCTGTGTTTTCACCATTTTAAGCTGGGGAAAGAAATGACAAAAGGTGGCAGAAAGATCAGACTTGGATTACAGCCACTTCCATCATCTCTAGGAAGAAGAAAGATTCTGGTTGCATTGGGCCTGCAGAGTGGGACCCAGGAATTGAGCACACGAGGCAGATTTGTGCAGGGAAATCAAAAGCACTGTGTTTTCGGCTGCCTGGGGACCTGGGCACCAGGCACAGTGCTCAGAGCAGCCATTCCAAGGCAGATTTCACCGTGCGCAGACTATGGCATAAGAGCCATGCTGCAAGAGCTGGTGAGTGGCAGACAGAAGTTGCAAACTAGGTCTCTCCGCCTGTTCTCTGGAGCCTGCCTTTTTCCTGGCCGTATTGGACCTCCTCACTGCCATATTGTATGCATCCACATGTAACCTTCTTCTTTTTCTGCAAGAAAAAAGAACAAAACATATTAAGAATTTCAAGATTCTATCCATCTTATTAAATAGATTTTACCCCAGATAAATTCACAACCTTTTTATATAATTCCAGATTTGATTAAACACTTTCCTTCTCAGTTCTGAAACTTGCATGGATTTAGTCAACCAAAATATTTTCTCACAAAAACCTCACACACAGAGAAATTGTGTTAACACACACAATTTCTAGTGGTCATGTAAAAAAAAAAAAAAAATATATATATATATATATATATATTTCAACCTATTGATTCATTTAAAATTAGAAATAATTGCTAAGCATTTTAAGAAAATTATTAGGATCAGTTTGAAATTTAAATTGGGTAGAAGTCAGTTTGCAGGAATGATACATTTACTTTTAAATTTAGTCATATCCATATTCAGGTCAACATTTACAGTGTCCAAAATAAAATCATTTTAACAGAATATTTTTAAAGCAGAATATTTTTACAGTTACAATGGACCAGGGTCCTGAGGAAGGAGCAGGCTTTCCCTGTTGACGCTCTGCAAGGTGGACCTCCAGAGGACTGCCTGGCTCCCTTGTCTAAGAAGGGCAAACATCTTCACCTAGCTTAGATGAAGCCTGAAATGTGCTTTAAATCTATAATCCCCGGGTGCTCCTGGAAACCACAAACCTGCCCACTCATTGTCAGTAGAGCCCAGTAAAAGTCAAAAATGAAGAGGGTGTTTCTGCAGAATTGTAGACTCATAACACAATTAAGATGCTAACTAAAATATATATATATTTTTAACTTTTATTTTTTGAGATGAAGTCTCACTGTGTTTCCCAGGCTGGAGTGCAGTGCTGCAATCTCAGCTCACTGCAACCTCCGCCTCCTGGGTTCAAGCTATTCCTATGCCTCCGTCTTCCAAGTAGCTGGGACGACAGGTGCCACCATGCCTAGCTAATTTTTGTATTTTTTAGTAGAAACGGGGTTTTACCATATTGGCCAGGCTGGTCTCGAACTCCAGACCTTGTGATCTGCCCCTCCTTGGCCTCCCAAAGTGCTGGGATTATAGGCATGTACTAAAATATTTTTAATGCACAGTTGAGCTAGCAATAAGTCAGGGAATCTCTTCAAAGCGAGAAAGGACAAGAAAGCCTAACTCCACAGGAGAAAGCACTGAAGCCATTTGCCCTAGATTTGAACAGGGTAGGGTGTAGACAGTCTCAGCTGGGATGCAGATGGAAGGTTACAGGCCACATGGGAGGGCAATGGAGACAAGGTCTGCGGCCAGAATTAGGGGATGTCATATCAGTGACAAACCCCACCCCCCAACACCACAAAAAGCCAAGTCACACAGAGGGAGATATGTTGGGGCTAAGCCAAAAATAAAAGAAAAAAAAGAAGCCCCAAAGAAGAAAGAGGGGATGCTAACCTACCTTCAACCTAACTGGGTGGATCAGAGAAAAAAGCACACACAAACAACAGTATCTCCCAGAAGAATTTCTACCCAAAGGCCTGTACTCATGAATCTGGGGCAGGAATAGACACCACTTGTGGGCTCAGTTCCCCCCAAACATGTTTTCAGTGATGCCAGGTTAAAAGTACCATCGAGGACCTGCAAAGGCAGTTGCAAGTCCTCACTAGAGGAAAGTTATTTTGATTCCAGTCCTTAAAAGGTCCCCACACATGAAGTTCTAAGGATCATGAATTCATACTCATACCCACAAAATCCTAAGCAGATGAGAACTAAAAGAGCAAATTAAACCTCATGAGAGAATTTCCAGGAACAACAAACTGTGCTTAGAGTCAGACTTACAGAATTTGTGTATATTTTATTTATCACATTTAGAATGTCTAAAATGTGTGTGTTTAATATGTTTAAGAAATAAGAGAGGAATGTAAAAGGATGACAAAAGGATAGGAGATTACAAAAATTTACCAAATTTGAACAAGAATAAAATGGAGTTTTTAACAATAAGAACATACACATACACATAAATATTTCAAAGAATAAAGCCAGGAAACAAGGATAAAAGCAGATTAGTTGAAATGATGAGATAACTTATGTAAGATTTCTCTGAAAACACCCAGAAAACAGCACAGGGAGATACAGTGACAGACAACAGAAAGTAAGAGGCTTGGAAGATTTCTCTTATGTTTAGAATGTAGAAAATAACAAGAGACTATTATTTTAACGTAATAACCCAAGCAAGATGTAAGAAGCCACAAAATCATAGTCTTTCTAAACTAACCAGAGAGCTGAAGATTAAAAAAAAATAGCAGAGAATACAGAGAGATTTTATCTCTGTCTTCCTTAGAGCATGCTTGAAAATCAGATATTATTATCATTATATCTGCTTCTAAAACTGAGGCACAGGCAGGCTAAGTTACCTTAATATCAGTGAAAATATGGACTTGTGAAAAGCACTGAGTGGATTCTCTAAACCTGACTGCTGATTCCAGTGTCCCCATGAACTATCCAAGGGCATACATTAAAATCTCTTCTTTTTCTGAGAAGAGAAGAGATTCTCATTTTTGATATCAACACAAGAGAAAAAGAAATCTGCCATAGATGGGGATAAGGATGAATTAGGATGAACTTTAGTAAACGTGCAATGGCATATATGACTGACAGATTAGAATTCTGAGGCTCCTCAATAATAGAGTATGCCTCCCCGACAGGCTTTCCTCAAATGCTGGGGAACAGTATGTGTGATGGTTAATGTTAGGTGTCAACTTGACTGGATTGAAGGATGCCTAGATGGCTGGTAAAGTGTTGTATCTGGGTGTGTCTGTGAGAGTGTTGCCAGAGGAGACTGACATTTAAGTCACTGGACTGGGAGAGGAAGACCCTCCCTCCAGGTGGGTGGGCACCATCCAATTGGCTGCCAGCATGGCTGGAACCAAGCAGGAGGAGGAAGGTGGGATAGGCTGGCTTGCTGGGTGTTCTGATTTCCTCCTTTTTCCTGTGCTGAATGCTTCCTTCTGCTCCTCCTGCCCTTGGACATCAGATTCCAGGTTCTTCAGCCTTTGGACTCTGGGACTTGCACCAGTGGCTTGGCAGGGACTCTCAGACCCTCACGCACTGACTGAAGGCTGTGCTGTTGGCTTTCCTGGTTTTGAGGCTTTAGGACTTGGACTGAGCCACTACCAGCTTCTCTCTTCCCCAGCTTGCAGAGGGCCTATTGTGGGACTTTGCCCTGTGATAGTGTGAGCCAATTCTCCCCCCCCCCCCCCAAAAAAAAAAAAAACCCAAACATAACACTCCCTTTTATATGTACATATCCTATTAGTCTTGTCCCTCTGGAGAACCCTGACTAATACAATATACCAGAGCCTGCGGTAGAGACCAGATAGAGACCTGGAGATTCCCTTGCAGTCCAAGGCACCTTCTCCCAGACCAAGGCAACACCTACTAAAGGAGGAGAGAAGCAGAGCATGAGATCTGTGATAAACCAACCCAAGGCACCCTCAATTTTCAGTTCCCAAGAGCCTGGCATAACAAGAGACCTGAGAGAATCCTCCTCTCTTAAAAAACAAAAACAAAAAACCTCAAACTTTCAACTGACAATAGCTACAGGTGGGGCAGAAAAGATGGAAGAAACTCCTCCAAGGCATTCCAAACAGAGCAAGATGTCCATGTGGATCCAAAAACCTGGGCTGGACTGGAGAGCAAAGAAGATTCTCCAACAACGTATAAACCATCATTTGAGTTGTAAACAAAGAGAGATCTCTCATGATTTGAAAAACTGGTGATTTGGGTGACATGAAAAAAATTAGGGAATTTTGCTAGTGCTCAGAAACCCACACACTGCAGAATGGAAAATTCTGAGCCTACTTTCAAAATATTTGAACCTAGTAGTAAACCTTAGCAAGCTTAATGTGCCCAATAGCTCAGACACAGCTTAACTGCAAAATACATCTATTCAGTAACATGAAGCCAGTGCCTGCCACACGAAGGGAAATCGTGTGCGCTTTGGTCTCTCCTGTTCTGATGTCTTACGATGGAGAATGGAACAGTTAATAGCTAGACATACAGATGGGCCAGATGTTGAAATTATTTGATAGGGGCTTTAACTAAAAGTGTGCTAAATAATATTTTGGAAAAAGTGTACAGCATGTAGGAAGTGATGCTAAATATCACCAGAGATAAGGAAGCTATGAAAGATAATGCAACAGAAGTGCTAAACATGAGAAATACAATATCAGAAATAAGTACATTATTGGATTTAATAATAGAGTGACTTAGCAGAGGAAATAATCAGTGAACTTGAGGACAAGTGATTAGAAAGTATCCAAGCTGAAATACAATGTTAAAAAATGACAAATAAAAAATAAACATAAAAAGACCAAAAAAAAAAAAAACCCAAAAAACAAAAAACAAAAACCCACAAAACCCAGAATAGGTGATGATGTCTTTCCTTGTGAGACAATATCAAATGACCTAACATACATATAATTGGGATCCAAGAGGGAGAAGAGAAAATGAAGACGAATAAATATTTAATAAGACATTTGCTGAGAATGGTCTAAAGTTGATAAAAGACATAAACTCACAAGTTTAAAACAATGAGAAAACACCAATCAGGGAAAATACAAAGTACCTAAGCACATCATAGCTAACTGGTGACCACCAAAACTAAAGAGCAGACTTTTAAAATGAGCCAGATGAAAGATGCACATTATGTACAGGAGAATGAAGATAAACGCAGTCACTGACTTCTCACCAGACTTAACAGCGGCCAGAAACAACAGACAGATACCCTCAAAGTGCTGAAAGGATACATGACAGCATGCATGCACACACATGTGTACAAATAACCACCAACCTAGAGTTCCACATCTTGCAGAAATAGCCTTCAAAAATGAAGATAAGCCAATCTCAAAATCTCAAATACTGCATAATTTCATTGTTGAAATAAGAAAATTACAGAAAGAGAAGACAGATTCATGGTTACCAGGGGTCATGAATGGATGTAGGGAGAAGACAGTTAAGTGTTTCTAAAGAAAGGGCAACATGAGAGATCCTTGAGGTGATGCAACTGTTCTATATCTTGCCTGTATCAATGTCTATACCTGATTATGATATTACACTATAATTTTGTAAGATGTCATCATTGGAGGAGACTCAGTAAAAAATATATGGGATCTCTCTGCATTTCTTATAATTGTATGTGAATCTACTATTATCTCACAAAGGAGATTAATTTTAAAATGAAGGGAAAAGAAATACATTTTCAAGAGACAAAAGCTAAGAGAATTTCTCTCCATCAGACCTTCTCTTTAAGAAATACTACAATTGGCTATGTGCAGTGGCTCATGCCTGTAATCTCAGCACTCTGGGAGGCTGAGGCAGGCAGATCACTTGAGGTCAGGAGTTCAAGATCAGCCTGGCCAACATGGTGAAACCATATCTCCACAAAAAAATACAAAAATTAGCTGGGCATGGTGCTGTGTAGCAGTAGTCCCAGCTACTTGGGAGGCTGAGGCATGACAATCACTTGAACCCAGGAGGCAGAGGTTGCAGTGAGTCACGATCATGCCACTACATTCCAGCCTGAGTGACAGAGGGAGACCCTGTCTCAAAAGGAAAAAAAAAAAAAAAGAAATACTATAATTGTCTCAGGCTGAAGAAAAATTATAACAGATTTAACCCCGAACCTGTAAGAAGCAATGAAAAGCACCAAAAAAAGGGTACATATTTGTGTAAATATAAAAAACCTTAAAAATTTGTGTATGAGGGAGGAAAAGAGAGTATGTTTATTCTTTGAACTGTGCATATATATCCATGAATGGTAAATTTCATAATTTAAAAAAAGGAAAGAGAGAAAAATATCAAGGGAGGCAATACCATCTGGAGAATGTCTGTCACATGTGCTGTGCTACACACAGGGGGGATGAAAATAAACTTCTATTTTGACAGCAAGGAAACCGACAGTGATAAATAAATGTGGTTAGTAAGTCAAAGTAGTCCCATGTAGAGGAAGTGGAAAAGCAAGAGGAGGCAGTGAATTACATGAGTTTCTCTAACTCTCTCAGGTGTACTAAAGCCAGTTTTCAAAACCCGTGTTAATAGCCAAATGGAAGCAAGTGTATATTGCCACTGTATTACAGTTGAGCCCTGAACAACATGGGTTTGAACCCCGCAGACCTTCTTTTGCCTCTGCCACCCCTGAGGCAACGAGAACAACTTATCTTCTCCCTCTTCCTCCTCAGCATACTCAACAAAAGACAACCAGGATGAAGACCTTTGTGAAGATCTCCTTCCACTTAATGAAGAGTAAATGCATTTTCTCCTCCTTATGATTTTCTTAGTAACATTTTCTGTTTTCTAGGTTACTTTATTGTAACAATACAGTATATAATACACACAATATAGAAAATGTGCATTAATTAACTCTGTTATTGGTAAGTCTTTCAGTCAACAGGCTATTAGGAGCTAAATTTGGAGGGAGTCAAAAAATTTTGGACTGTGTAGAGGGTTGGTGCCCTTAACCCCACATTGTTCAATGTTCAAGAGTCAACTGTAATCAATATTTTGTAATTCATATTTTAAAATGTGTCCTATGTGAGATCCATTTAAAAAAAGAACTTGGCCGGGCACAGTGGCTCACGCCTGTAATCCCAGCACTTTGGGAGGCCAAGATGGGTGGATCATGAGGTCAGGAGATCGAGACCATCCTGGCTAACACGGTGAAACCCCGTCTCTACTAAAAATACGAAAAATTAGCCAGGTGTGATGGCGGGCGCCTGTAGTCCCAGCTACTCAGGAGGCTGAGGCAGGAGAATGGCGGGAACCCGGGAAGCAGAGCTTGCAGTGAGCCAAGATTGCGTCACTGCACTCCAGCCTGGGCCACAGAGCTAGGCTCTGTCTCAAAAGAGAAAAAATAAAAGAACTTGATCACTAATATACTGCATACAAAATCAATTTGAGATGAATTATGGACCCAGTAAAAGCTAAAACAATCATAAAACTTCTAGAAGAAAACACAGAAGACTATATGTGTGATCTTAGGGCAAGCAAAGGTTTTTTAGGAGACAAAAAACATACTGATAAAATTAAAAAATGATTAATTATACTTCAAGATAAAACAATCTGGCCAGGCGCAGTGGCTCATGCCTGTAATCTTAGCACTTTGGGAGTCCGGGATGGGTGGATTGCTTGAGCTCAAAAAATACAAAAATTAGCCAGGCACGTGGATCGCTCCTGTACTCTCAACTACTTGGGAGATTGAGGTGGGAGGATGGCTTGAGCCCAGAAAGCAGAGGTTGCAGTAAGCCACGATCATACCACTGCACTCCAGCATGGGTGCCAGAATGAGACCCTGTCTCAAAAAAAATAAAATCTTCATCACAAAACAACATCAACAGAATAAACAGGTAAGTCACAGACTGAGAATGTATTCATAAGAAAGAGGATTGTATCCAAATTACATGAAAAACTTCTGAAACTCAATGATAATAAGACAGAACACAATTAAAAAGAGAAAAAGGCAAAGAGGCTGTTCACAAAAGAAGATGTGAAAATAGCAAATAAGCACATGAAAACCTGCTCAACTTAATCAACCATCAAGAAAATGCACATTAGACACCCAAAGAGCTCCTACCGCATGCTGCCCTCGAAGACCCGTGATGCACAAAGCCAACTGCAACAGGTGCTGGGAGGAATGTGGAGCCCTGGCACGCTTGTCTGCTGCTGGCAGGGAGGGAAAATGGTACAGCCACTTTGGAACGTCTGTCCTCTTCTAAAATAATGTACTTCTATCCTATGACCTAGTGATTTCATTCCCAGGTATTTATCAAAAATAAATGCAATATATCCATAAAAGTTCCTTTACAAAAAGGACCTTTAAAATAGTCAAACCTGTATTGTTTAATCAACACGTGGGTAAAGTATGCTTTGCTTATGCACTTGGAGAGCACTCAGCAGTAAAAAGGGATGAAATGCCCCTACACAATATGCATGAGACTCAAGAGTAACAGGCTGAGAGGAGTACAGCAAATACAGAAGTGTACACCCCAGGTGGTCGAATCCATACAAACTTGTGGAAATAAGCAAGAGAGACTGAGGGTGACAGAAATCTGATCAGTACAGGCTTTTGCAGTGGAGGACTCAAGGGAAGGAGAATTAGGTGCCTTTCTGGGACACCGAAGATGTTCTGTGTCTTGACAGGAATTGTAAGGTACACTTGAGATCTGAGCACTTCCATGTATAAATTGCACTAAAATTAACGTTTCCCTTGGGTGTATTTGCATAATTATGTCACCCCCGAGGCTGAGAGAGCATAGCAGAAACTACCGTGGTCCTTGGAGATTCCTCAACAAAACCACCTAGGAGGAAAAAGGGCAGAATCTGAGAGCAGCGCAAGAACCACCAGCGCTGTCTGTCCCTCCCTCTTCCGACTGCAGTTCCCTGTGCTGGGAGCTCTTGTGGTTCCAGGACAGCAGCTGATGGACCCCGAGGACTGGCTGCTTTCTGGGGAAAGATCACTGTTCTTGCCCTGTGGAAGTTCTAGAAAGAAGGCAATCTATGCCAGCTGGCATGATTAATTTTATGTATCAACTTGCCTGGCCTTTGGTGTATGGTAGTTCGGTCCAACACCAGTTTACATGTTGCTCTGAAGGTCTTGTCCAGATGTGATTAACATCTGTAATCAGTTCACTGTAACTGAGATGATCCTCAATGATGTGGGTGAGCCCCATCCAGTCAGTGGAAGGCTGGAAGCTCAAAGATGGAAGTTTCCCAAAGAGGAAGAAATTCTGCCTGAAGACTGCAATATGGAAACTTGATTTGAGTTGCTGGCCTGCGGCCCTGTGGAATTTGAACTCAAGATGGCAATATCAACTTTTCCCTAAATTTCCAGATTCTGATGCCTGCCCTATGGATTTCAGACTTGCCAACCTCCACAAACATATAAGACAGTTCCATAACATTTCTCTCTCTTCTCTCTCTCTCTCTGTCTCTATCTATCTATCCATCCATCCATACATCCATCATCTGTATTGTATTAATCAGGGTTCTCCAGAGACATAGACCCACTGAACCCACATGGGGATCCATCCTCCTGGCTCTGTGTCTCTGGAGAACCGTGACTAGCACACGCCAGCTCTGTTTTCCTCCGCACCCATGCAGCATCCCGATTTGGAGGAAGCAGGTGGCCCAGTGTGAAAGGTCATTTATCTGAAAGGAAATATTCCTGAAGTGATTGATGAGTGTGCCTTTCAGCTGGCACATTTGGGGACAGGGGCATTCATATTTCTGAGTCCAGATGCCCTAAAATGGGATGCTGTATTGCTCATCATATAACTCTTCATGATGTACCTGTTCATTATTTTCTCGATGAAAAATAGTGGTTGGCTGCAAAATTGTGAAACTGCAATCTCTCTCCATCTCAGGGTTTGTGGGCTTTTTAATCACACGGGCCCTCTTTCTTTTCAAGGGCAATTATGTTGTTGATTACTCCAGTGTGAGCTCAGCAGTGAGGGAAGGTCAAGTTCCCAAAGTCATATTCGGATTAATTCCTGGGTTGTGACTGTGACTGTGGTAGGAGGGCTTAGTGTACCGCAACACAAACCCAAGCTCAAGGCCCCACTCACACGCAGGGCTGCTCCTCCCCTCCCCTCCCCTCCCCTCTCCCCAGGATTTATTAAGCCCTTGTTTCTGTGTCCCCAAATTAGAAATTCCTCTCAGTAGTCCTACCATGGCCTCTTCTAAGGTCCCTGTCCTCCTTTTTTTAGGGGAGTGCGGGACTGGTTGCAGAACCCCACGTGGCTCCAGCTGCAGCCGGCCACCCTCAGTGTGTCAGACCATGGGGCTGAATGAAGAGAATTGCATCCCAACTGGGACAGGCCATCGCTCCTGGAACAGAAGGGACATCAGAGTGGGGCTTGAGGGGAAAGTGGGCGGGAGAAGCAGCTCTCTCATTCTTCTCAGGGACGTTTCATTGTCCTGCTGTGAACTGTGATGAACTCGCCTTCCTCTGTCCCCCATCACGTTGCCCCTGCTTTTTCCACTCCCTTTGTCTCTTTTTCCCTCCTTTTCAAAGTCACAGAGAGATGAGGGCTCCGGGTGGGGCCAGGAAGGCTCATCCGTCTCCTAACGCCCCTCACTCTCAGCTCTGACACCACGAAAGCCTGCAGCCTCGTGGTAGCCGCGAATCCATGTCCTCTGCTGATCTGATCGGGCGTGCGTTTATGTCACTGTCTCTACAAAGCGAATGACCACCTGGATTTTACCCATTGCTCTGGGTTGCCTGTTTGGCAGGGCCCTTGGGGAGGACACCCCCTACTCTCCAACTCTGCCTGTGGATACCCCCACTGAACTCTGCCTGTGGACACCCCCACTGGGTGCAGGGCCTCTGGGCACACCCTTGCTGCTCCACCCCTAAGACTTTGCAGACATTCCAGAGCCAGCGATTCCCTTCTCCTCTTTCTTTTGGATAAGCACTGAGCTTTCCCCACACAGTCTAGGGCCTGCCCCTCTTTTCAGCTTTCCTCTCGCCCGTTCTAGGGAGGCTCGCTGTCTGCCTTCCACCTCTACCCAGGCAGGAGCTGTGCCCCTCAGTTCTGCGTGAAGAGCCTACGCACTTCCTTCATTGACTTCTGCTCCTTCTGGCGAGCTATCACCTGGACCCTTCTGGACTGGGCTTTTTCCTAAGAACATTCCAAAAACCACACAAAATAGTGAACGGCAGTTTCTCCAATAACAATTCCAAATTATCTGAAAATTGCAAACCATGGCTAACTTCTTATGAACAATAATACTCTTCTCTGTGGCTGAAAGGGTAAGTGCCAAGCGTAGACGTGTGAGAGGCCACAGATGCATGGCCCTGAGCTGAGGGGGAAATGAAGAAAGACTCGGGGCTGATGTGCGGCTCAGTTCAGTCAGCATGGACGGTAATTGCTATCTGTTTTCCTGAGATCAGGAAATTGCAATACGGGTAGGTAAAAAAAAAATCAAATATAATAAAATGGAAGAACTTTTCAGCACTAGAATAAAATCAATACGTTGCAAGTAATTTCAGAAGCAACAGCAGCTTTCAGGAATAACTATTTATCAGCATGGGCACTTACACATGTTTAGGGATCTTGTGGAATAATTTAGTGGCATTTGGCCTACAGTTCATTCATTTTGCTGTTCCTGAGCCTCCATTCCACACGTGGCAAAGTGCTCGCAGGTGCTGGCATGGAAAGATTCCCTCCGCAGCTATAAACATACATTTAGGGATGATCACGTGTTACAAAATTATGTTTCCATTTAAAACGCCAATATTGTATCATGATTGTAAACACAGATGGAGAGCAAGGAAAGTCACTGTCTATTAACCACTTGCCTGTGCTAGCTCTGTTCTTGTGACCTGATGGACAGTGCAGGGTCGTGGTTAGGAAAGGAAGGTTGTCCAGGGGCCAGGTCCCTGAGTATGAAACCTCTGCAGCCCCTTAGGGGCTCACCCATAATTTGACCTTGAAGAGAAACCTCTTCAAGTCTCTGCCTCCCTCTCCTCTTCTGTGAAACAAAGAGGACAACAGAACCACCCTCACAGGTGGATGCAGAATTGGAGACATTGAACGTAAAAGTGCACCGCACAATATCAAGGATACAGGAAATGGGCAATACATGCTGGTTTCTCTATGCTTAATTCTCACAGCAAGCCCCTGAGATAGACCCGAGTGCTTGCAACCCATCCCGCACTCCCCAGAGAGCAAAGCCTGGGCAAGGCTGTCCAGCTCCAAGTGGGGGCCCTGGAGTGAATCCCCGACTTTGCTCCTCTGTCCTCTGCTTGAACTGCCCCCTTCCCGACCTAATCACATGTCCCATTCTTAAGGGCAAACATCTGCCGAGCTGCAGAACGGGACCTACTACTTAGGTCCCTTGTGGGGTCAGCCCAGGACCCCTGCACCAGGCAGACACCTTCCAGCCAAATGGTATTAAAAGACACCACGGTGTTTTCAGCTGTTTTCAAAGGCCCTCAACAGAAACCAGGGCTTTCCAAACGGAGAGTGTTTGCCTCTGTGGAAAGAAAGCCTGTTGGAAAACACCAGCAATCTTTTCAAAGGGCACCTGGACATGAGAGGTCACTTTCTGTTTCTTTGCAGTCTCTGTGTAAACAAGAGAATTCTTCAGAAAATGATGTGGAAGGTTGTCCCCAGATCCCCCGAGATCTTCCAAAATGTTATAGTTTTCACGTGACTGAGTTAGATTTACTGTGAGAACTGAAGGTGGAAGGATTCACACAGGGACACATGATAGCTGTATGGAAGCGATGGTCCCGGGCGGCAGGCCCATAGCTGGCACTCCAGCTGCCCTCAGCTCTGCATGGAATCCTGGAGAGCAGGGACACAGGAGGTGAGGCAGGGCATGGACCCCGTGGGCTGAGGGCCAGCGGCTGTGGGAGAACACTGGTTTGAAACAGCATCTTGTGGCATTTGTGTGACTTCTGTCCACATCAGGCTACCCTCGTGAGTGACTGGCTGGATTTAACCAGGGCCAGAGTTTGGAAAGTGGAGACATGAATCACTCTTTATCATATTGTTGTGCTAATGAAGTAGAATAACACGTAGGAAATCACCATGCATATGCTAGATCAGTAGACAGATAGAAGTAAGTCTGGGTAATAGACAAACCACACCCGAAGTATCGATGTTGATTATTCTATAAACTTAGAATACTCAATGTGTCCATTTCCTGGCCAAGCAGAACATAAAATTGCGAGATGTAAGTACCAAGTACTTGAATGTGAGATGGGGGCAAATTGGATTTGTTTCTGCAAATCCAGTAACTTCAAGAACCCTGAATGACAGAGGTTCTCAATGCCAGTGCAGAAGACAGCCTGAATGAAATGAACTATTTTATCATCTGTTATTCCTTTTGTTTTTGTTTAGAAGACTTAATTGGTGGTTTATCTTGCATTGTTCTTGGAAAAACCAAGTAGCTGATGATATCAGTTTCAACTGCGTGATGCATTTTTAATCAGATATTTACTTACATTAATGTGCTCCTGCCAAAACCAAGGCTCACATAAACCAGATGTTTTTATCACGAGCCTTTGGTATCTGGGGAAAAAAAGGACAGTACAGCTTGCTGGCCATTAAACAGAGGGAATTTCGAGGAAAACGATCTTTATAATGTTGTTTGAATATTCCCATAAATTTCTCAGTTTTAGGAGCTACATTTGCATAAAAAAGTGGAAATGTTAGTTATTTTGGAAAGTAATGGTAAGGATATTTGAGTCTGTTTGGCCAAATTCATTCTTATTCCAGACTTTTTAATAATTTTTTTTCTAATGCTATTGATCTAAAGCTTGTGTTCTAACCTCCAGCCATCCTCTGAGGGAAACATGGGTGATAAACAAGTTGGAATTCCATCATATTGATGCCACTGGTCAAGACTGTTTTTCTCACTTTCTTTTTTAAAAAATTTTCTTTTCTTAGCGGGTGGGAGCAGAGTCTCACTCTGTTGCCCAGGCTGGAGTGCAGTAACCTCTGCCTCCTGGGTTCAAGCAGTTGTCCTGTCTCAGCCTCCTGAGTGGCTGGGACTACAGGTGCACACCACCACACACGGCTAATTTTTGTACTTTCAGTACAGACGGGGTTTCACTGTGTTGGCCAGGCTGGTCTTGAACTCTTGACCTCTGGTCATCCGCCCACGTTGGCCTCCCAAAGTGCTGTGATTACAGGTGTGAACCGCCATGCCTGGCCTGTTTTTTCTCTTTCTTAATGACTCTTGTCTGGTCTTTCCAAGACCCTGGTCTAATTCTGAGATCCGTGCATTTGCTTGGAGTTCCTCCTCTGCTTTTGGCTCTCCTCCCTGCCTTCATGCATGTGAGCCTCGCCACTGGCTCTGTGTCTCCCATTCCAGGCATTGCTCCATCTCTCTTTTGCGCCACCTCACTCTTTCCCTCCCCAAGGCTTGACGACCGTTCCTTTGCATTTCTTTCTTCTGTTTTATCTGTTTATCTGTTCTAATTTATCTGTTTTTGTATCTGGTGCTATGATGAACCTATTATTCCAGCCACCTTTCTTGTCAGTCCACATCTACCTGAGTTTGTGAGATAAATAAAGCTATGAGGTTTATACTTCAAGTCAATATTTTTCTTAATTACTGATTAAGTTTAGCTGGAGAGAGTACAGTGATACAAGCAGGCTCATGTATTATTGGTGGTCACCATGAGTTGTTATAACATTTTTAAAAGAGTTTTGGCAATATGCCTCAAAGGCCTTAAGTCATTAATCCTCTTTTAACCCAGGAATTGAACTTCTGAAAATCCATCGTATAAAACAAATCTCCAACTCGAGCACAAAATCACACACAAAGATATTGATAATAGCATTATCCATAATTGTCCCAAGTGGAAAATAATCTGAACATCCCATAATAGCAATATGTCCTGTAATCATGAAATAATCTTTAAAATGGCAGTAAATAAACCAAAATATTATAATGAGAAAAACATTTGTGTCAAATTGAGTGACTGGTAAAATGGAAGACTTGTGTAAAGACTTACTTGGGATTGAGAGGTCTGTCTGGAAATGGATGGAGAAGTGGGGCTCTGGACAAGTTTGAGGGACGTGGCTGGCCGTGGTATAGAGAGTTATGATTACTAAGTGCTGCGGAAGTGGCCTGAGCCTCAGTGGTGCATGGCAGTAGGAGTCTTATTATGCTCCCAAACCGTGTGGGCCAGGAAATTCTGTATTCTGCAGGAGCACAGGGGCCTCATTCCTAAAGACGAATGGCTGGAGTGACCTGAGACTGGGCCCTGGAACCATCTGGAAGCTTTTTCACTCAGTTGTGTGGTGCCTGGGCTGCGATGGCTCAGTACCAGCCTCCACTCCCATGGCTAAGCAAGTGTGAGCACATGGCATCTCCAAGTGACCTGGGCTGGGTCTCGAGAAGGAGCGATTCAAAAGCCAGCACTGCTGGAGGCCACATTGAGACTGCGTGGCTGTGTATGGCCTCACTTCAGGAGCCCTGGGGCATCATCACCTACACCCACCACATTGCTTGATTGATTTAAGGGGAGGGGACACTGACCCAGTCCCTTGAAGGGACGAGTGTTAAAGAAGTTGTAACTTTTTTATTTGAAGCCCCACATTGGGAAAGAGGTAACATTCAAAGACCTAAACACCAAGGCCCACGTGGATGGAGGAGACGTCACCCATGAGAGTGCCCATGGTTTAGGAAACTTCAGAAATTCATCATGGAGCTAAGGTCTCTTTTCCTCTGCCCAGTGCCCATGTGTTCAGTCAGAGGCGAGCTCACCACACAAAGGGGCTTTAATGTCAAATGCTTGATGCAATGCGCTCTCAGATCTGCATTCCCTTTCTCCCCAACCTCACCAGCATCTACTACTGTTTAGTGAAAAGGGAACACTTATACACGCTTGGTGGGAGTGTAAATTAGTTCAGCCACCATGGAAAGTAGTGTGGCGATTTCTCAAAGAACTTAAAACAGAATTACCATCCGACCCAGCAGTCTCATTACTAGCTGTATAGCCCCCAAGGAATATACATTTTTCTACCACAGAGACACATGCACACATGTGTTCATTGCAGTACTATTTACAATAGCAAATATATGGAATCAACCGGAATGCCTAGCAACAGTAGACTGAATAAAGAAAATATGTTACATATACACCATGGAATACTATGCAGGTGTAAAACAACGAGATCATATCCTTTTTTGCAGCAGCATGGATGGAGCTGGAGACCATAATCCTAGGTAGACGTAGGAACAGAAAACCAAATACCACATGTTCTCACTTATAAATAGGAGCTAAACACTGAGTCCGCATGGACACAAAGAAGGGAACAGCAGACACTGGGCCCTCCTGGAGGGTGCAGAGTGAGAGGAGGAAGAGGATTGAAAAACTACCTTTGGGTACTAGGCTGAGTACCTGGGTGATGAAATAATCTGTACACCAATCCCTCGTGATACACAATTTACCTGTATAACAAACCAGTACATGTACCCCTGAACCTAAGTAAAGGTTACAACATAGAAAATAAATAAACAACGAAAAGAAACATTTTAATTTTGTGAAAAACAAGACCTTGATTCCAGGACAGCTATTGAGTAAAACAGTCCATCTTGGATAGTCTGAAAATATTTGCATTTAAAGTTGGATGAATTTGCATCAGATTCTTGGTTTCTATGATTCATTCATAGAAGTCATTTTCTCTTTTCTTAGTCATTGAAGATTTATAACCAGAAATTAAAATCCATGTCACAATTCCTGAGATGAATTGTTTTTACCATTGACTGCTCATTATACACAATCCCAGAAAGGGTCCAGAAATGGACCTGCATATATTATAGACATTGTTGATATCTATCTGAGGATTCCAGGAAAAAAAATAATATAAAGGATCAGTCAATACATGAAATTTTGAAAGAATTATTTCTCCCTTTTTTGCCTTTTTAAATTTGAGAGCAAATTATAAGTATTTTAGAAATGAAATCCATGCTCATTCAGTAATCATTCAGAATGTTTATTTCTAAATCTCTTGATTCCATGTTCTCCCACGATATTGTTAACTGCCCAGTGGGTTCACCTTGCCCGCTGCCTAGACAGAGCTGATTTATCAAGAGAGGGGGCCATAATCCTAAGCAGATGCAAGGACAGAAAACCAATAGAGAAAGAGTAATTCATACAGAGCCAGCTGTTTGGGAGATGGAAGTTTTATTATTACTCAATCAGTCTCTCAAAGCTCCTAGCTTAGGGGATTTTCAAAGGCAGTTTGGGAGAATAGGTTGGAGTGGCCAGGTAACAGGTGCTTGCTGCTGATTGGTTGGGGCAGAGATGAAATCATAGAGAATGGAAGCTGTCCTCCTACAGGCTGAATTGCTTCTGGGTGGGGCCACAGGAGTGGGGTTGGTGGGTCCAGGTGGAGCCATGGGTGTCAGACATGCAAAAAACCTGAAAAGATATCTCAAAAGGCCAATCTTAGGTTCTAGGATACTGATATTACTTGCATGAGCAGGTAAGTCACTTGTATGTGGCTGACAATCGTTTCTGTCTGCACCTTAGCAGGGTTCAGGTTCCTCTGCTCCTTCTAGCCTGGCAGTGTCTCATTAGCTCTGCAAAGACGGTTGAGTTTGGTGGGGAGGGCTATTATCATTTAAACGATGAACTAAAAGTCTCCCAAAGCGAGCTCAGGAATAATCAAAGGCAGCTGGGTGGGTGAGGAGACTAAAGCTAGGAGCGGGGTTGAGCTAGATCAGATCTCCCCCATTGTCACAAGCTTCTTGCCAATTATAATTTTGGAAAGGCAGTTTCAATATTTTCTTTGAGTCTTCCCAATAGCATGTTATCATATCCTGTCTTGGATTATTGGTTTTGTCCACTTATCTAACTCATTATATGCTAGCTCAGATATGCTTCAATGATATTCTGCACACTTAGGATAGGGCTCAAGTAAATGTTTGTTTAACTGAATTAAACTTCCTTTCACCTGCCTTCTTTTTCGACAGGCGCAATGATTAGCAGCTAAAGTTTTCAATCATGAAGGCATCTTTTATTTCCTCATATGCTTGCAACATTACTTATGTTAAGTCCACTTCTAATATTAATCTATATTCATAATCATTCATAACTTTGTCTTTTACTTATGTTTTATAATATATTCGGAATGACATTTTTAATTTTTTATCATGAGTGGACAGGATCATTTCTGTTGGGAGCCTTCATTGTGTTTTTTGAGAGCAATGCTATAAATATTTTTGTGTAGTTCATTTGTTTAACATGATTCTCTGATTACTGGGCACCGACTTGTCCTTCTTCCAACAGTTGGAAAGTTGAGTAGGAATCGCAGCAGCGGTTGTCATAGGTGTTAGCACAAGAGTGACTTCGTTTCGAGTGAGGGCTAGGAAAATGAAACTGAGACTCCATTTTGAGTGACGAGTAGGAAAATGAAACTGAGACTCCATTTTGAATGAGGGCTGGAAAATGAAACTGAGACTCCATTTAGAGTGAGGGCTAGAAAATGAAACTGGACTCTATTTTGAGTGAGGGCTGGAAAATGAAACTGAGACTTGCAAAATGAAACTGAGACTTGCTGGGCTGCATTCTTAGAAAGTTAGGCATTCCGAGGCTCTGTATGTTTAAGGTTAAGGGGACAAATTAATAATGTTTACTAAATGTTGTCTGATATCTGGAAAACAAAGGCATTCCTAATTTTGCTTTAAAGATAATAATATTGAGGCCGGGCGCGGTGGCTCAAGCCTGTAATCCCAGCACTTTGGGAGGCCGAGACGGACGGATCACGAGGTCAGGAGATCGAGACCATCCTGGCTAACCCGGTGAAACCCCGTCTCTACTAAAAAAATACAAAAAAAACTAGCCGGGCGAGGTGGCGGGCGCCTGTAGTCCCAGCTACTCCGGAGGCTGAGGCAGGAGAATGGCGTAAACCTGGGAGGCGGAGCTTGCAGTGAGCTGAGATCCGGCCACTGCACTCCAGCCCGGGAGACAGAGCCAGACTCCGTCTCAAAAAAAAAAAAAAGATAATAATATTGAATCTTGCAAAATATAGTAGTTAAGAAAATTAATCCTTTATCACAAACCCTTGTAGCAGAGCACATCTCCCCATAGATACAAGCATTGTACCTAGGGTGGACGTGTTCTTCCTCTTACTTTCAGGAACAGCCCACTCTCTCTATGGAGTAGCTGTCCTTTCACCACTTTACTTTCCTAATAAACTTGCTTTGGCTTTGCACTGTGGACTCCCTGAATTCTTGCGTGAGATCCAAGAACCCTCTCTTGAGGTCTGGATTGGAAACCCTTTCCCGTAACATGGTCACTGAGGACCTGTGGATGATGTGGACAAATCCTGTTACATTCCCTGCTGCCACTTTCTCACCTGTAAAATGGGATTTATATGTCTTATCTACATCATGAAGTTGTTCTGGGAAAAAGTGAAAAAGTAACGATGTACTTTGACATGCCCTAGCACATTCTGGAATGATTATGATTACATGCTTCCTCTAAGGAGAGAAGTGGCAAACACACAAGCCCTGTTTTGTGTCTGTGACTGACTCCACTCCTCACAGTGACCTTCTCCTGGAGCTTGATTCAGCCTCAGCTTTCTCAACACAGTGCCAAGAGATAAAATTTGGCACAGGAGGTAAATTTGCTTTAGAGGGCATGTTTTAGGCGACCCAAGAGATGTCCAATATGATTGAGCTGAAATACTCTATGCAGAGAGCTCCCTGGCTTTTTCCCTGCCCTTGCCCACACACATCTACAAGCACATCTCTGTTCACTCACACAGAGGCCAGTCCCTCAACCTCACTATTTGGTTTTTACCAAAAGCTTCCCCTTCTTGCCCTTTCTCCCTGCCCTGAGACCCAGTGAGCCTCTCAGGCTCACTGATGGAGTCCAGAGCACAGACACAGCCTGGGGTCAGAGGGAGCATGCACAGGTGGCTTCTGAGCAAGGTTTCGTCTCCTATTCATGCTCCTAGCTGAATCTCCAGAGGAAACGGGTTATAAATACGTCTCTGTAAGATTGACTTGCTAGATTATATTTTTCTAATCTGTCATTTTGTTTTTTAAATTAAAGTTCTTTTTTTCCCCCTGAAAACACATTATTACATTTGTGGTTAGGTTGTACATCTTGAAACCCTTTATTCTGCCCCAACCACTACTTGAAAACTTATAATTAAGTAACCTGGCATGCTTTCATGAGAAATGGAAATTTTGTAAGAACAAAATGTGTTGGTGGATGTATCCTGAGAGAGATTTCCTAGTTAAAAAAAAAAAAAAAAAAATTAACTCTATAGGCCCTCTCTGACAGAAAGAGGTAGAAATTACTTTTTTTGAGATGGAGTTTCTCTCTTGTTGCCCAGGCTGGAGTGCAATGGCACAATCCTGGCTCACCGCAACCTCTGCCTTCTGGGTTCAAGCGATTCTCCTGCCTCAGCCTCCTGAGTAGCTGGGATTACAGGCATGCGCCACCACATCCGGCTAATTTTGTGTTTTTACTAAAGACGGAGTTTCTCCATGTTGGCCAAACTGGTCTTGAACTCCTGACCTCAGGTGATCCACCCACCTCGGCCTCCCAAAGTGCTGGGATTACAGACATGAGCCACCATGTCTGGCCAGAAAGAGGTAGTAATTTCAAAACCAAAGAAAAGTTTGTTAAGGAGATTAATGCAAGAGTGACATTCTTGAGAGAACATACTAACACATTGCACTAAGTCATTTGCCGTTTGCCCAGTGAAATGAGTCTTTCTCCTATGTCTTTTCAGGTGTCTGCCACAGACTGCAGGGCTTTGGAAGCAAATAAAAGAATCTCTGCGAAATTGTTGTAAACAATTAAGGAGAGACTTCTAATTCTGTTAACGGGAGACTAGATAATGAAGACCAGTCTTCTTACCAAGAGCAATTAGAAAAACTGAACACAACATTTAAAAAAAAAAAAAGCTTATCTATCTGTTTAAAACTTTGGAGAACTTCCAAGACAGCAAGAACTCGAAGGCCGACTGATATGGTTTGGTGCTGTGTCCCCACCCAAATCTCACCTTCAATTGTAGCTCTCATAATACCCATGTGTCATGGGAAGGACCCAGTGGGAGGTAATTTAATCATGGGGGCAGTTACCCTCATGCATTCTCATGATATTGAGTGAATTGTCATGAAATCTGATGGTTTTATAAGGAGCTTCTCCTCCTTTTGCTTGGCATTTCTTGGTGCCACCATGTGAAGAAGGACGTGTTTGTTTCCACTTCCACCGAGGTTGTAAGTTTCCTGAGGCTTCCCCAGCTCTGCCGAAATGGAGTCCATTAAACCTCTTTCCTTTATAACTTGCCTAGTCTCAGATATTTCTTCTTAGCTGTGTGAGAACATACTAATACAGTAATTTGGTACTGAGGTGGTGGGGTGCTGCTGTAAAGATAGCCAAAAATGAGGAAGCAACTTTGGAACTGGGTAACAGGCAGAGGTTGGAACAATTTGGAGGGTTCAGAAGAAAACAGGAACAATTTGGAGGGCTCAGAAGAAAAGTTTGAAGCTTCCTAGAGATTTGTTGAATGGCTTTGACCAAAATACTGACAGTGATTTCAGCAGTAAAGCCCATCTGAGGTGGTCTCAGATGGAGATGAGGAACTTGTTGGGAACTGGAATAAAGGCAACTCTTGCTATATTTTAGCAAAGAGACTGGCTGCATTTTGCCCCTGCCCTAGAGATCTGTGAAACTTTGAACTTGAGAGAGATGATCTAGGGTATCTGGCAGAAGAAATTTCTAAGCAGCAAAGCATTTTAGAGGAAGCAAAGCTTAGAAGTTTTGAAAATTTGCAGCTTGATGATGTGATAGAAAAGAAAAACCAATTTTTCTGGAGAGAAATTCAAGCCAACTGTAGAAATTTGCATAAGTAATGAGGAATCAAATGTTAATCACTGAGACATTGAAGAAAATGTCTTCAGGGCATGTCAGAGATCTTTGCAGCAGATCCTCCCATCACAAGCCTGGAGGCCTATGAGGAAAAAATGGTTTTGTGGGCTGGACCCAGGGCTTCCTCTGCTGTGTGCTGCCTAGGGACTTAGTGCCCTGCATCCCAGCAGCTCCAGCCATGGCTAACAGGTGACCAAGGTACAGCTCAGGCCATGGTTTCAGAGGGTGCAAACCCCAAGCCTTGGCAGCTTCCATGTGTTATTGAGCCTGTGGGTGCGTGGAAGTCAAGAATTGAGCCTGGATTTCAGAGGATGTATGGCAATGCCTGGATATCTAGGCAGAAGTTTGCTGCAGGGACAGAGCCCTCATGGAAAACCTCTGTTAGCACAGTGCAGAAGGGAAATGTGGGGTTGGAGCCCCCACTCAGAGTCCTCACTGAGGCACTGCCTAGTGGAGCTGTGAGAAGAGGGCCACTGTCTTTCAGAACTCAGAATGGTAGATCCACCAAAAGCTTGCACCGTGCACCTGGAAAAACTGTAAGCACTCAACACCAATCTGAGGAGGCAGCCAGGAGTGGGGGTGTACCCTGCAAAGCAACAGGGCTGGAGCTACTCAAGGTTATGGGAGCCCACTACTTGCATCAGCATGGTCTGGATGTGACAAGGAATCAAAGGAGATCATTTTGGAGCTTTAAGATTTGGCTGCCCCACTGTATTTCAGACTTGATGGGTTCTGTAGCCCCTTTGTTTTGGCCAATTTCTCCCATTTGGAATGGGTGTATTTACCTAATGTCTGTACCCCCATTGCATCTAGGAAGTAACGAACTTGCTTTTGATTCTACAGGCTCATAGGCAGAAGGGATTTGCCTTGTCTCAGATGAGAATTTGGACTTGGACTTTTGGGTTAATGCTGGAATGCGTTAAGACTTTGGGGGACTTTTGGAAAGGAATGATTGCACTTTGAAATGTGAGAACATGAGATTTGGGTGGGGCCAGGATGGAATGATATGGTTTAGCTCTGTGTCCCCACCCAAATCTCACCTTGAATTGTAGTTCCCATAATCCCTGTGTGTCATGGGAGGGACCCGGTGGGAGGTAATTTAATCATGGGGGCAGTTACTCTCATGTTGTTCTCATGATAGCGAGTGAGTTTTCATGAGATCTGATGGTTTTATAAGGGGCTTTCTCCCCTTTCACTTGTCTCTTCTTGCTGCCACCAAGAACGTGTTTGCTTCCCCTTCCACCATGATTGTAAGTTTCCTGAGGCCTCCCCAGCTTTGCAGAACTGGAATCAATTGAACCTCTTTCCTTTATAAATTACCCAATCTTGGGTATTTCTTCACAGAAGTGTGAAAATGGACTAATACACCAAGTTTCTGGGAAGGTGATTGCAATGAAGAAACCCTGAGACTAGGTGCCACTTTTTCCTTCAGGGCATTTGTAGTAACCAAATTTTGAGAATCTGAACAGAGCTCTCAGCAGCCTCCCAGACCTGGAAAAACAAATATCAGATATCAGAGACCACTGTGAAAAAGAGATTCTGGGAAATACCCTATGCTTTCAATTGGAAATCTTGCAGAATAACATGTAAGACTAAGGATTAACCATAAATGGATCAGGCCCCAGAGAGACTGAAGCCCAGCTGGGAATCAGCTCAGTCCTCTTTTGGATTAAGGCCATCTTGCCCTACCCTGACTCCCCTTCTAAAGCAAAAATAAGTGTTCCCTAGGGAATGATAGCATAGATCAGTCCCTCACATGGTTTCTAATTTTCCATACATAATGTCCTAAATAAAGTTAAAAATAACAGATAAAAACAGATAAGAATAGACCAAAATCAAAGAGAAAATACTAGACATCAGGAACAGAAGTACAGGAAATCCAGATATCAAAATTATCAGAAACAGACTTTAAAGTAACTATGATTAATATGCTCAAGAATTAAAAGTCAAGTTGGAGAATTTCACCAGAGAACCAGAGAATAGGTAAAAGAAAATAAAAACAATGAATCATAGAAAAATATAAACGATGAAAAATGTGGCAAAGAATAAAGAGAAATATTGACAAAAATGAAAGATCTAACATTCATAGAACTGAGTCCCCAAAGGTGAGAAAACAGAGTCAATGGCAGTCTTAAAAGAGATAATGGCTAAAGATTTTCTTTTTTAAAAAATATTCACCCACATGTTTATTTTATTTTATTTTATTTCATTTTAAAAACTTTTATTTTAGGTTCAGGGGTACATGTGCAGTTTTGTTATATAGGTGATCTCATTTCATGGGGGTTTGTTGTACAGGTTCTTCCATCACCAAGGCACTAAGGCTAGTACCCAAGAATTATTTTTTCTGAGCCTCTCCCTCTTCCCACCCTCCACTCTTAGGTAAGCCCCAGTGTGTGTTGCTCCCTTATTTGTGTCCATGTGTTCTCATCATTTATCTTCCATTTATAAGTGAGAACATGCAATATTTGGTTTTCCTGTTCCTGAATTAGTTTGCTAAGGATAATGGCCTCCAGCTCCAACCATGTTCCTGCAAAGGACATGATCTTGTTCTTTTTTATGCTGCATAGTATTCCATGGTGTATATATACCACATTTTCTTTATCCAGTCTGCCATTGATGGGCATTTTGGTTGCTTTCATGTCTTTGCTATGTAGAATAGTGCTGTGATGAATATATGCGTGCATGTGTCTTTATGAGAACTATTTGTATTCCCTTGAGTATATACCCAGTAATAGGATTGCTGGGTCAAATAACAGTTCAGTTTTTAACTCTTTGAGGACTCGCCATACTGCTTTTCACAACAGTTGAAATAGTTTGCACTCTTACCAACTGTGTATAAGCATTCCCTTTTCTCCCCACAACCTCACTAGCATTTGTTATTTTTTGACTTTTTAAATTATTTTTTATTTTTTTGCTTTTTATTTTTTTGAGATGGAGTCTAGCTCTGTCGCCCAGGCTGGAGTGCAGTGGCGCAATCTTGGCTTACTGCAAGCTCCGCCTCCCAGGTTCATGACATTCTCCTGCCTCAGTCTCCCAAGTAGCTGGGACTACAGGCGCCCGCCACCACACCCAGCTAATTTTTTGTATTTTTCATAGAGACGGGGTTTCACTGTGTGAGCCAGGATGGTCTCAATCTCCTGACCTCGTGATCTGCCCGCCTCGGCCTCCCAAAGTGCTGGGATTACAGGCGTGAGCCACTGCGCCCGGCCTTGACTTTTTAATAATAACCATTCTGACTGGTATGAGATAATTATCTCATTGTGGTTTTGATTTGCATTTCTCCAATGATCAGTGATGTTGAGCTTTTTTTTTTATATGCTTGTTAATTGCACATATGTCTTCTTTTGAAAAGTATCCGTTCGTGTTATTTGCTCACTTTTTAATGTGGTTTTTTTTTCATGTAAATTTGTTTTAAGTTTCTTATAGGTGCTGGATATTAGACTTTTGTCAGATGCATAGTTTGCAAATATTTCCTCCCGTCCTGTAGGTTGTCTGTTTACTTTTTTATAGTTTCTTTTGCTGTGCAAGAAGCTCTTAATTAGATCCCATTTGTCAATTTTTGCTATTGTTGCGATTGCTTTTGGTGCCTTCATCATGAAATCTTTGCCAATTCCTGTATCCAGAATGGTATTGCCTAGGTTGTCTTCCAGGGCTTTTATGGTTTTAGATTTTACACTTAAGTCTTTAATCCATCTTGAGTTAATTTTTGTATGTCGTGTAAGGAAGGGGTCTAGTTTCAGTCTTCTGCATATGGCTGACCAGTTTTTCCAGCACCATTTATTGAATAGGGAGTCCTTTCTCCGTTGCTTATTTATGCCACCTTTGTTGAAGATCAGATGGTTGCAGATGTGGGACCTTATTTCTGGGCTCTCTATTCTGTTCCATCGGTCTATGTTTCTTTTTTTGTACCAGTACCATGCTGTCTTGGTTATTGAAAAATGGCTGAGAATTTTCTAAAACCAATGCAAGACATCAATTCCCAGACACAAGAAGCTCCTTAGCAATGATCACTTTGTGATATTTATCAAGCTGTGTACCCCTCAACTCTGGTTTTCCTATATATAGATCATGCCATAATAAATTATTAAAAATAAACAACTGCAAGGCACTGGAAAAAGAAAGAACTAATGGTGAATAGTAAAAACAAAGTGATTCAAAGTGGTATGCATGATACAATGGCATAGAAACTCTAGGGCAGTTGTAAGATATAATGGCTATATGTCAAATCCACTTTTTTTTTGTTTTTGAGACAGGGTCTTGCTCCATCATCCAGGCTGGAGTGCAGTGGTACAATCATGGCTCACTGCAGCCTCAAATTCCTGGGCTGAAGCAATCCTCTGCCTCAGCCTCCAGAGCAGCTGGGACTACAGACAGGCATGTGCCACCATGTCTGGCTAATTTTTTTTTTTTTAATTTTGTAGAGATGAGGTTCTTGCTGTATTGAGCAGTCTTGTTTTGAACTCCTGGCCTCAAGTAATCTCCCAGCTTTTGCCTCCCAAATTGCTGGGATTACAGGCATGAGCCACAGTGCCTGGCCTAAAATGCAATTCCCTATCAAGTAGTGGAAAGATTAATGGCTTTCAAGTCAGCTAGATTGAGATTTAAATCCCAAGTAGGTATCTCACTAGCTCTGTGACCTTGGGCAAGTAACTTAACTCATTTTCTTGTCTTAAAGAAAGAATACTACTTCTCAATCAGTAAACCCAACTGCGTTTTTCCTCTCTGTCTGCATCTCACTTCCTTGGCAAGGCCCCAGTCCTCTGGCCATGCTGCCCCTTCCCCTGTGCAGCGGGAGGCTGGACAGAAGAACACCATTGCGCTGACCCTGCTCTTGTTAAATTTACGGCCACTGATCTCAATTGGGCCCTGAGAGCTGCCTGGTCATCACATTACATGTATAGATGACTGTCTCACACCTTCTCCTCTCTCGAAACCCACGTCAACTCTTCCTTCATCCTTATATCAGCTGATTTGTTTGCTGCTTTAGTTTCATGGAGGAAATCAGAGGGATCAGAAAAGAATTGTCGCCAGCTCTCTCCCCGTCATCCACCCACCTCCCCCAGCTGTGTCGACTCCTCCATTTCCTCTCCTGTTACTAAGGATAAATCCTACCCCTTTCAGCTGCTCAAGGACATCACCCGGGTAATTCTCTCCTCTCTCCTTCGTGATCAATTTCCCCCTCCCTTGGGTCATTTCCATCAGGAAATGAACATGCCATTATTTCCTTCCATGTTACAAAATGACCTTCCTTTCTTTCCACTTTTCCTTGCAGCAGCTGCCCTTGTTTTGCTCTCAAAGTAACTCAAATTAGGCCTTTGTTCCTACCGCTCCTGGGATCTCTGGTCAAGGTCACAGGTGATAGGCCCAAGGTTATATCCGGGGGTTAATTCTAAGTGTTCCTCCTTCCCCCAGCAGCACTGCCCACAGCTGGTCCTCCTTTCTTGTGAAGCGTCCTCTTTACTTGGCTTCCAGAACACACAACTGGCTTTTCTCCCACCTCCCTGGATTCCCCTTTGGTCTCCTTTGCAGGGTTCCTTCTCTGTTTTCTTTAAACCTTGATACACTTCAGGTTCTATGCTTGAATATCTTCCTTTCTCTATGCATGCTTAAAGCGTCTTGGTTTTAAATATCCTAGGTTTGCTGTTGCTTCTCAATTTACATATTTAGCCATGATCAGCATCCTGAACTCCAGACACTGTATCTAACTTCCCATACAGCATCTTCACTTATAAGCCTAACAGGTGTCTGAAATTTGCTATGTTCAATCTAAAATTTGCTATGTCTGGAATATAACTCCTGATCATCCTTTTGCAACCTGTTCACCTTGCTCTTGTTATCACAGTAAATGGCAGCTCCATCCTTCCAGGCGCCCAGGGTCGAGACCATGGAGATTGCTCAGTGCTTTCTCTTGCCCTCTCTATCCTGGTTCTCAGTATATCCTGAGAGCTCTACCCCTAACCCGTATCCCAAATCCAGCCACACCTCCCCAGGCCCACCTCTACAGCCCTGGGCTGAGCGAGCATTTCTGTCACTTAGGCTTGTGCAGTGCCTGCCTGGTTTTCCTCCTGCGCCCTGCTCCTCACCCATTTCATTCCAGCAGCCAGGAGAGCGTTAAAACATAAACCAAGTCATGCCCGCCCTTGGCTGTTGAACCTCTGCATTTCCTGTCTCACTTGGCATGAACACAGACTTTCTAAAGTTGAACCGGGATGCTCTGCAGTACCTATGCCCTCCCTGACTTCATCCTCTGTGACCCTTCCCTGCCTCACTCTGCTCCAGCTTCTCCGGCCCTGAGTCTCCCTGGTGGTCCTCAGCCCTTCCAGCTCTGCTTGTGCCTTCAGACCTGGGCTCCACTCTCCCATCTGCCCCGGATGCCTCCCCAGACAGCATCACGGCTGCCTCCACCCGCTTCTCCTTCCGTCTCCACTTGGCCTCCCCTCCCAGTGATACTTCCCTGCCTACTTGTTCTCTTTCCCTGCTTCACTTTTCTCCTGCCCATCTTCACCATGTAACACATGATGGAGGTTTAAATTTACGTTGTTTATCGTCTCCCCTCTCTCACTAGAACAAGAAATTCATCAGGGTGGGCATTTCCTCTGGTTGGCTGCAGGCTGGAATTCCAGGGAGAGGGCAGCACACAGCAGCTGCTTGGGAAGGGTGTGTTGAGGGATGAAGGGTGGCTGCAAAGTCCTGGCCGTAGAAGCCACCTATGGGTTCCCTCCTCTCCGCTCTCCATTCCTCCTCACAGCACATCCATGGGAGCTGAGTATGCTGGGCTACAGTGACTGATGGTCCTGACTCTTAGCGCTTCCTCCATCCCTACCCCAGCAGGAAGTGTGGCGAGCGTGGCGAGTGCCAGTGTCCACCCTGTGTCATGGCAACAGTGGCTCTGTGGGGAGGTCGGTGGCACAGTGTCAGCAGACACTCAGTGGCCCAGCCGGGACTCTAATGGCCAAATTGGCAAACTGAGAAATGAAACGTGTTTCCCTCGGGCTGTTGAGCAGGGGCTCCTCACTGCCAGCGCTGTTCAGCTCACCCAAGGCGGTGACCTGGGCTGTGACGTCAAGGGCTTACCTCGAGAAACATCAGAGTGGTTGGGGCCATGGAACCTGCCTGATGTGAGCCTTGGGCATGGGCCGGTGCCCTCTGCAGGAGAAAATCCTTCCTCCAGTCTATGCCCAGGATTACAGCTGACCCCTTGACCCCTGCATACTGTGGGCCTTTGTCCACATTGGAAGCAAAGCCTGCTTTGGTCTACATAGACATTTTCTAGTTAAAAATTTAATACAGCCTCAAGGTCCCACAATTAAACACAGTCTAGTCTTTTCATTTCACATTGCAGGAAACTGAGGCCTAGAGAGGTGACAAGGTCCCCAGGGCTAGGAGAACCCAGTGCCTGAGCAACTGACTGCCTTTGCCATGTCCTTAGGGTGCTGCTGCTGGCTGTCTCCCTGATCTTTCTAGAAAGCAGGTGCATGCAGTATGGGTGGTGTGAGATGCAGCTCCTCAGGAAGCCAATGGCAACTCCAGCACCACTGCACCTGCCACAGGAGCAGCCTCCCCACCCCACCTGAACTGGCAGGTGTTTGAGGCTCAGCGTGCTGAGACCACACGGTCACCGGCACCTGGGGCCAGCAACCAGTGGGCAGCCCAGCGATCCAGGAGCTCCAGCTGTGGTCCTGAGCCCCCACCTGCAGCTCCAGGGCAGGCTGGATCCAACTCCCACCATCAGCACCGGCTTCTGCAGCAGCCTTTCCTGCCTTAGAGAACTCTTGGCCAGCACATGTGCTCCATGTGTGGGGAGAGGAGAGGGATTTGCAGCTGAAATGGCAGCTCTCTTAGTAACTGGATATTGTGACTGTTAGAAACAATGCTGATGGAAAGTGCCCAAAGCTGGCCATGTTTAGGGGATTCAAGTGTAGAAGGCACTGCGTGAACATTGCAAGATCAAACAGTTGGCTGCAGACCTCAGCTCTGCCCTTGACTTCCTCATCGTGCACCTGAGGGTGTCACTCCACCTTGCGCGGTCACAGTTTTCTCATTTGCAACAGGCGATGACAGGCCCACCTCCGGGCTGTTGTGAGGTTTCACTAGTCTGACCAAGGTGTGTGCTCAGGTCTTTGTGACGTTGTGACATTACCCTGCAGTCATGAACACTTAATGACTGGAAGCTGATTTTAGTATCTATTGTTGCACATTGGCAAAGACTCTCTGCCTGACCAAACTTTAGACAGGTGCCTCTGAGCATCTTTTCCACCAACCCTGTCTTCAGGTTGCCTCGCCAGCCTTAACAAAGGACCCTGCTAAGCCAGCCCCCATGGTGATACCTGATCCCTCCCACACTCCCCTGCATTCAGCAGGGATCCAGGCAAGCTGGCTTAGCAGGTAATCCCTGCCCTGATGTCTCCTCTAATTTCCATGGACCAACTGAGCCCCTGGCACTGCCCCTTGGCCACAGAGCCCCACCTCTTTTTGTATTTGGAGTGGAGCTCAGCTCCATACTGAAGTCTCCTTTCCCCAGTTGCAGCAGCACTGAATAGAATCTGTTCTTAGACTAGAAGCACAAACTGAGGGAAAAGAGAAAAGAGAGGTGGGCGGCCTTCCCGATTCACAAAGGAGCAAACAGGGTTTGTCCTGGATGACTGTTCATGTTGTATGATTATCTGAACACTGTACAAAATTTGGGCTGTGCACAGGGGCAGCCTCGAGGGCAGCCTTCTGTCTGAGCCTGGAGACTCCTTCTTCAGGATGATGGGAGACAGGGATGGTGGGAGGCAGGGAGGCTGGGCGCTGTGGAAGCTGATGGAGGACACCATCCCTTAGGTAGACTGCATGAAGGAGTCACTCATGGCTTCACTCAGACTAAAGCTGTTCATCCCAGGCCAAGTCTACCTCCTTTGTGAAGATCTCTGAGGGGCCAGGGGCCTCCCTCCCCAGTCCGCACTCACTCGAGGCGGAGGCTGTGGTGGGCACTGACTGGGGAGGTGGGGCAGGCATGGCCAGGACATAGCCTGCATTGGCACAGCTCCCACTGAGGGAGGTCCTGCATCTTAAATGACTATTTTGTTTTGAAATATAGATTTGTTCCTTCCAGAAGTCTAAAGCCAGGGGCTGTTTAGCCTGTGGCAGAATCTCCTTTAGCTGCTCTGTGGCACCTCAGTCTGAGGGCTCCAGGGAACCCTGACCGGAGAACTCAGAAGCTCCAGGTGCAGAGGGGCACCTCCGTCTTCCGAGGGGAAAGGAGCTGAGAGTATGTGGCGGGGACTGGCTGGGGTTTCTTGACTGTTCTGGATAGTCAATCTTCTCACTTGGAAAAACAAAATGTACCATCAGAAACAGTAGACACTTTTCTCTGAGAATCTCAGCCTCGAAATGTAGAAACATTGCGTGCTTTGTGAAATTGTTTGGTCATTGACCCTTGTGATGATGTGTGAGTGGGGAGGGCCAGGGAGGGGAAGAGATACTGCCATTCACACACTTTTGTGCTCCGTGCACGGTCAGTGTGAGGGTCTTGTTAGCAACTAGGAGTGCCAAGATGCGGCAGAAGCTCTGCAGGTGCCGATAGCCGAGGGGAGAAGCAGACGGACAGACATTTCCACCTGGCTGTGCCATGGGCTGTGATGAAAGGTGCCCTGGTTCTGGGAACTCCGGGGCAGCCACACGGCCCAGCCTGTGTCAGGGCAGGAGCGACGAGAGGCTTCCTGCAATCAGCCCTGCATGTAGTCTGATGACAGTGAACCAAGAGTAAAAGCAAGAGCATTCTAACCCTCACTCTCAAAATAAAGACAGAGGATCAAAAGCGTACCAAATGAAACACGCTGCCCTGGGCTTGGGTCTCCACATTTCCTGGATCATTAGTGTAATTTTGGATGTTGTTCCAGATGAGGCGAGAGGTGGTAGGCAGGGCCTGCCTTGGGAGAACGGTGAGAATCAGGCTCAGAGGTTCCGACTCTCCGGCTGCAGCAGGAGCCTTGGCTCCTGAGCAGGTGAGGGAGGTGAGTGAGTCTCTGCATTGAGAGGTCCCTCCAGCTGCATTGCAGAGGACAGACAATGGACAGCAAAGAAGGAAGGCTGAGGAGCCCATCGGGACCTCAGCCAAGGCCAGGCTGTATGACAGGGGGAGAAGGTGGAGAAATAGGTGTGATACTCACCAGACCACTGTGGGGGATGGGCATAGAACTGGGGCGGTGTCCGTGGAGGACAAGGAGGCCAACTCAAGCTGCTTCCACAGGTGGGTGCTGTCAGTGGAATTGGGTCTCCCAGGAAGATCTATTGAAGTCCTAACTCCCAGTTCCTGGAATGCAACCTTGTTTGGAAATAGATCTTCGCAGATTGGATCGAGTTAAAAACGAGGTCATACTGGATTAGGGTGGGCCTTATTCCAGGAACTGGTGTCCTCATAAGGAGAGACGCAAAGGGAACAGGAGGCACAGGGAGAATGCCAAGAGATGGGGGGGCAGCAATCTGCATGATGCAGCCGCGAGCCAAGGAAGGCCAGGATGGCTCGGAGCACTGGAAGCCCAGAGCCAAGGACTCTTTCCCAGAGTCTTTGGGGACCCTGACAGTACCTGGATTGCAGAGTTCTGGCCTCCAGAGCTGCAAGAAGATAAGTTTCTGCAATTTTAGCCTCTCCATTTGTGAAACTTAGTTCCAGCAGCAGCAGGGAACTAATACATTTACCTCGGAATGGCAAAGAAAAGGCATGAAAGGAGGAAGGTGTGGGGGTTCTGGGAAGCCTCACCCACAGGGAAATACAGCAGGGCTGTGTTCAAGGCTGAGTGGAGAGGGCTGTGGGTGAGAGAAGCTGTGGGGAGAGGAGGGAGACATATGGAAGTGATAACGGAGGCAGTGGTGGCCTGAGATATGAGGTGAAAATTCCAGAATCTCCACTAAATGCCATTTACCATCAGTGAAGGACATCCCTCGCCTTTGAAAATCCAGGCTTGATGATGAAAGACATGAGGCTTTCCGGGAGTCATTTGGAGAATAAAAGGAAGGCATCCATGCCAAGGTTGACAGAATGCATGTGGCTGCACGGCAGAAGGAGTCAGTGTCTGTCAGTTCCGATGCCCCAGTGACCTCCCTTGAGGATGTATTGTTTAATCCACTGCTACAGCTTCTTCCATTCACAGATTCAGAGGGTATTCAGATGCTCTGTGATTGTGAGTTCCTGGAAGGGAGCTGAGTCTGTGGAATCCATTCTCTAGATGACTAAGGGGCTTTGAATTCGTTTCCTAGGACTGATAAAAAAAACAAAGTGCCACAAACTTTATGGTTTAAAACCATGGGAATGGGATTCTCTCACAGTTCTGGAGGTTGGAAGTCCAAATCAAGGTGTGGGCAGGGCCATACTATCTCTGAGGGCTCCAAGGGGGGTGGGTTCTTGCTTCCTCCTGTTTTGGGGGGTCGCTGGTGGCTCATGACATTCCTTGGCTTGTAGACACATCACTCCAATCTCTGTCTTTGTCCACACGTGGCATTCTTCTCTGTGTGTCTCTGTGTCTGTTTTCCCTTTTTATTAGGACACCAGTCTTTGGGTTAGGACCCAGCCTAATGCAGCATGACCCCATCTTAACTAATGACGTCTGCAAAGACCCTGTTTTAAACAAGATTATATTTTGAGGTTCATGGTGGACAAGAATTTCAGGGAGACACTCTTCAGCCTGGAGGAGACCTCCTAAGTATTTAACTTCTCAAGTTCATGTCCTGAGGCCTGACACCCTTATGCTCTGCTCACCTTGCTGGTCTCATTTGCTCATTTTGCAATTAAGACTTTCTTCAGTGTCTGCTCTAGTATAGGGCTTGTAAAAGGGGTCTCTTCTGTGCTATCCAGTCACATGTCCACCTTTCCTACCAAGGACAAAAGCCGAATTAAAAATTGCATTTCACTCATTAAAAAAAAAAAAAAAGAATACTTTCTTAGGGCATGAATGGCTTTGGTGGTAAGAGTCATTTGAGAATGGTAAAATATGAGTATATACCTAGAAGAGGAAAAAAAAGAGAGTATGGTAAAACAGCTAAAGAGATGGCAAAGTTATGTCTGCACCCACACAAACCAGTTTTGAAAAAATAAAATTGTTCATGAGCAATCAGTACCTTGGAAATATGTTTTTTGGGGGGTCTAATTGGGTATAGAAATCACATTAGAAACCCAGTGACAATATATGTTTTCTGTATATTATCTGTCTTTTATAGAGTCATGAAACCTTATCTGTCACAGGAGTAGAGAAAAAAAAGTCATGAAACCTGAATATTTTAGGAACTTGGATGATTTTTCTTAGCAATCTCATTGAACACATAACCTCTCTCCCCTGCTCGGTATGAAAGTTGTGCTGGGTGTGCTCGGCTTCTGCCTGGAATGGAGTTTCTCCTTGGGCATTTGTCTTTCAGGTTTCTCCCTGAGAGGACACATAGAGGCTGGCATGTTCCTTGTTGTTTTTTCAGCACTATTATCCATTTGCCTTTAACATCCATTGCTCTTGTGTTGGATCTACTAGGTGCCGGCCACTTAAGCCTCTATGTGTGGCTAGAACGTCTTCTCTGACAGAAGAAAAACCTACCATATCACCTCCGCAGATGTTGGGTTTTGCTCTTCTATTCATCCTGCTGTGTTTTCACGTTTTAGTAATTGTTTTGTTTATATTTCGCCTACAGACATGTTCTTGTGTTTATAATGTAGAACCAAATCTTTTCTTGGCAGCCTTAGAGCTTGGTAGTCTTGCATTCAGCATGCCCCAGCATTGCCTTCCAGGGGCTGTGTGACAGTGGCAGTTCTTGCGTCCCAGCAAGCTTTGTCCTTGCCTTTCTTTTCTGTACTGATTCAAAATAAACCAGAACTATTCAAGTATTTTATTGTGAAATTAGGAACATATAGCTTGCTTTTCAAGAATGTTCTCTTTTCAAAGGAATGTAATATTAAGGTACACACATCTGCAGTCTGTAAAAGGCCTTGAGGATACATCTTTTCAATAAAAAGATTGTCTTTTTATTTGCTTTGATTAAAAACAGCAGCATTCCCTGCTGCCAAATAATTCACCTGGGTTTCATCTCACTCATCACTATCAATGAGCGGAACAGGCATGCATCACAATGAGCTTCATTCAAAACATCAAGGCAAAAGAGTCTCAAAAAGGTTCCCTGTGGGGTGCGAGTGGGTTGCACGCTCAAGATCACAGGCAGCCAGTTTCTTAACATCTCTATTCTCAGCCATCTGGTTGGACGGCCTCCTGGGGCGAGGGGGCCCTCCTGCTCTGTATCCCTGGAGCATATAGCCACACATCTAGGCTTGTCCATGGTGGGTCTGGATCACGCAGTGCTCAGTTGCTGTTGACACGCATCCCTGCCATTTCATGTGGTCAGAGAGAGAGAACATGCTGCTTTACCAGAACCTCTATGATGGGCATGGTCAGGTGCATTCTGTTCCAAAGGTCTCAGGTGGGACACTCAGGGGTGTGGGAGTTAAAATTTTTTTAAAAAGAAGACAGAAGCAGCCTACCCATTCCAGAATGATGTAGTTAATGGTGGTGGTGATGACAATGTTGGTGTTGCTGGTGATGACAGTATTGGCAGTGGTGGTGGAGAGGGGGATGATGATGATGGTGGAGGTGATGATGATTATGGTAGTGAAGACAGTGATGGTGATGATGATGGTGATGATAATGATGATGATGACGGTGATGATGATGAAGAGAATGATGGTGACGGTAATTCAATGATGGTAATGAAGATGGTGATGATAGTGATGATGATGGTGATGATAGTGATGATGATGACGATGATGATGGTAATGGTGATGGCTATAACTATCATTTATAGAGTTTACTCTGTTTTGGATGCCTCCCTCTTATTTAATGTAATGTAAGTCTGAAGTCCTGGGATGCACTTACTATTATTAGCATGATTTGAAGACCTGGGAATTCTCCTTGGTGGAGTCTCACTCTTCTTGTTTGGGACAGTTCTTCTGGTAAAGCCATTATATGGCCTCTTGGAAGGGCCTGCCATGTTCCTCTCCTTGCATGTGTAGTGGTGAACTCAGGACTCCATCCAAGTCATGTGATCCCATGAAGTACAGAAGTAGAGAGTGAAGACAAAAATGTTTAGGAGTGGGTGAGAGTAGATATTTTCAAAAAAAGGGCTTAATGTCCCAGCCTTTGCCAGAAGCATGACAGTGCCTTATGTAACCAAAGTAAATGGGCATTCTCAGAGTTACTGGTGAAGACTGATGCAAGAATATTGCTGATCGTAATTGTACTGTTTTCTGAACTGGGCAGAGCTTCTACTGATAGGCCAAAAAGAAAGAAAGAAGCACATGCTCAGGTCAGTGATTCTCCAGAAGACCTCAGCAGACCCAGCGCTACATATTTGCTCTCAGCCTAGAGCCATGAGATGCATTCTGTCTCCTTAGGTCACCTCTCTGAAGACATCCTCAGTTACTCAAGATCTCAGAAATGCCGAATGTTGGATATCTTCTAAGAAAGTGTATGAACCACCTGATTTCTCATCAGATACCTGTTTTTCTGTGGTTCTTCCACTTCCATTGCCAATGGGAGTTCTGCACATACAACCACTTACATTTTATTTAAAATTTATGTAAATAAAACTCTATAACTCTAATATTTTATGCTTTCAAGAATGATAAAATAGTCTATATTTTATCTTCCAGATTAAAATGTCTGCTAAAACAACATAGTTTAATGGTTGACCTGGGTCTAAACTATAGATATTTTGACTTCAAATTCCATGTTATTTTTTCTACTTCTTGGGAACTTCCTTTATATATACTTCAACATAGCCCTTCTCTGGCAGAGGTCAAGAGTCCACCTTTTTAAGTACCCAGGATTCTCTTATCAGGTGCTGGTTTCTGGGCCAAAAGACATACCTGGTCTATGATTAATATGTGGTGGGCCCTTAGTGAATAACTTCAAGAAGGGCCTCTTTCTTCACAGTTGGCCTACCCTTACTCCCATAGAATAGCAGTATTCTTTTTTATGCTCAAAGTTCCATTTATTTATTCCATACACCTTTGTATCTTTTAGAACACCAAGCACAGGTACCATAAACAGAATCTATTTTAAACAAGCATATCAAAATCTGGCCCAGAAGCTAAGTTTGAGGTTCTCAGGAAACTTATTTCCAACTTCAGCTACCAAATTTTACAGTTCTTATGCTTTCAAGTTTGACATTTAAAAGTTCACTATTTTTCCTTTTTGGGGTGAAATATAATACAGGTACACAAAATGCACAAATCACTAGTTATAGCCAATCAACTGCTGGCACTTGAATATCCTTATTAGCACTACTTAGACCAAGGTACAGAACATTGTCAGGACCCCAGAGTGCGGCTCAGGCTGCCCCCAGTCATTGTGACCCACCATGTGACTTCCAACATCTTAGATCAGCTTTGCTGGTTTTGAATTTTGCATAGGTGGAATCATGTAGTATCATTCCCTCATTACTGGCTTTTTTCATTCAGCTCCACTTGTGAGATTCAGCCATGTCATAATCCATAGTTATGGTCTGTTCATTTTTATTGCTTCATGACAGTTGTGTTAGTTTTCTACCATTTATTTCACATTCCGCTGTGGATGAACATTATAATTGTTTTCAGCTGTCGGTTATTTTGAATAATGCTGCCACAAATATTCTCATCCATGTCTCTTGGTGCATTTGTGCATGCATTTCCTTTGGGTATAGACCAAAGAGTTTAATTTTTGGGTCACAAGGTAGGCATTCATTCAAAATCAGTAGATAATATCAAACAATTTTCAAAGCAGTTGTGCTATTGCTTGCTACCATCAATCTTTCAATTTATCCATTTTGAATGGTGTGTCATGGTATTCTATTGTGGGCTTAACAAAATATTTCCCTGGTTGCCTAAAAAAAATTAAATACATTTTATGTGTTCATTAACCGTTTATTTAAATGTGCTCTTTTGTGAAATACCTCTTCAAGCTGTAGGGGAAGAATAAATCCCATAGGTGCTTAGTTGGAATGGACCCTGTAACAAAAGGCAGATTCAAAAGAGAAAAACAAACAAAAGTGCATTTCACGTGTACCTGGGAAGTACCCAGGGAATCAGTAGTTCTCAAAGATGTGACTTTGAATTCCAGCTTACGTGGCGTCTGCAATAAAGGACAGTAAATTTTTAGAGCAGTGACAAGACAAAGAAACAGTCCATCGGTCTCCAGAGACGGCAACTTAGAAGATGGCAGATAACTGTCAGATAAAGGCGAGCTGGTGAGGCTTGCTCACGAGACTCCTCTGGGGCCATCTCCAGGCAGATAAGGGCCTACTTCTTGTCAGTGGATAACTTTGTTTCTTCCTGGTAGAGGGGTGGGCAGGATCCCCTTTGTCTTTGTAAATCTATGTCCGGCTTTTAGGCAAATACAGCGCAGAGAACTTCTCTGTTTCTGCTTCTTCTTAATCACCTTCAGCTCCACAACTCTTCATATATTGGGGTCCATATTCTATTCTCCCAACAAGTCTCTTGCCTGCTTTTCTCTACGGGGTTGTCTTTTTCTTGTTGATTTCTAGAGTTTCTGGATGCTAGTCCTTTGAGGTTGTCTGTGATGTGAAGATCTTTTGTTACTCTGAGGCTTGCCTTGTCACTCCCTTATTAGTGTCTTTTTTGATGAACACACTTTCTTAAATTTAACACAGCTCCATTAGTCTTTTCATTTATATGCTTTCCAAGGTCATGAAGATATTCTATGTCATTCTCTAGAACTCTTTTTGCTTTATGTTTCACAGGTAGGTCTTTAATCCACCTGGAATTGATTTTATGTCCTGTGATCCATTTACTTCCCTATGCGTGTCAGCACCATTTACTGGAGAGACCATTATATCCTCATTGCGTTTCAGGACCACCTTTGTGATGCAGCAAATGACTGTATGTAGTTGCTAATGCCAGTTTTCCAGAGAGGTTATTCCATTTTTATAAGATTGTTTGTCCTTATGTCAGTATCAGAGTGTCTTAATTATGGTCTAGTAAGTCTTGATGTTGGGAAGAGATGTTCTTCTTCCTTGTTTTTCTCCTTAACATTGCCCTTTTTATTGAATTGGTTGAGTATTTTTTTATAATAATTATTTCATTTCCTCTTCCTCCTCCTCCTCCTCCCCCTCCTCCCCCTCCTCCTCCTCCTCTTCTTCTTCTTCTTCCTCTTCCTCTTCCTCTTCTTCTTCTTTTTTTTAGACAATTTCTCACTGTCACCTGGGCTGGAGTGCAATGGCATTATCTCCACTCACTGCAACCTCCACCTCCTGGATTCAAACAACTCTCCTGCCTCAGCCTCCCCAGTAGCTGGGATTATAGGTACCCACCATCGCACCCTGCTAATTTTTTATATTTTTAGTAGAGACGGGGTTTCACTATTTGGCCAGGCTGGTCTCGAACTCCTGACCCCGTGATCTGCCCTCCTCGGCCTCCCAAAGTGCTGGGATTACAAGTGTGAGCCACTGTGCCTGGCCTAATTGTCGAATTTCTTAGTCTTAGTTGGTTGGGGCTGCTGTAGCAACCAACAGCATTGGTTGGCATTTACGCCACCATTGACTGGCTGGCGTAAATAGCAAACATTTAATTCTCACGGTTCTGGGGCCTGGAGGTCTGAGATCAGGCTGTTGGCATGATTGGGTTTGGGGTGAGGGTCTTCTTCCCGGTTCACAGGTGGCCACTTTCTTGCAGTGCCCTCACATGGCACTGCCCTCACAGACGGAGAGACTGGGGGGCCGGGGGAGAGAGAGACGTGCTCCTTCTTATAAGAACATTTATGGTGAGGACTCCACCCTCCTGATCTAACCACCTCTCAGAGGCCCCGCCTCCTAGTACCATCTCATTGGAGATCACTGGGGGTGCAGGTTTCAACAAAGACATTTTTCAGACACAGACATTCAGTCCATTACTCAGTCGTTATACACTCTTCTAAAACCAGCGATCCTGCTAAGAGAGTATGACAGGTGTCCTTGACCTACCAAGTCAAATATACACAAACTCCTTTGCACTCAGTGCAGGAAATTCAGGCTGCCCTAACTCCATTTGGCTTCCTCCCACCTTGTGTATTATTATTGCCATTTATTTTAATTCTGTATTATTGTTGTTTTAATCAACAATTCTGTTTAGATTTATTCACATATTTCAAGCTTCACCTTTCTTCCTTCTTTAGGTTTTAGTGGGAGTCATTTTCCCTGCAGATGAATACATTTGCTTGAGCATTTTCGTCAGTCTGGTTGCAATGCTGACACATTCTGTCAATTTTATTTGTCCCAATGTGTCTTAATTTTACTTTCGTCTTTGAGATATATTTTTATTGAGCTTAAATAAATTTAAAATCTTGTTTTTTTTTTAAACTTGAAGATATCTTTTTATTCTCTTCTGGTTTTTATATCTTTTCTAGTGAGACATCCGTTTTAAGTCTTATGGAGACCATTTTGAAAGTAATTTGCTTTTTTTTCTCTGTTTGCTTTTTCTTTTGTTTTTTTTTTTTTCTTCTTCTTTTTTTCTTTTCTTTTGTTTTTAGGAATTTTGTCTAGGTGTGGTGTTTTGCATTTATCTTGTTTGGGGTTTGTAGAACTTCTCGAATATGTGGCTTGAGAGCTTCCATCAATTTTGGAAAATTATCATTATTTTTTGCCTCTGTATTTTTCTCTTGTTTTTCTGGAAATTCAGTTATAAGTAATGTAGACCTTCTTACCATATTCCTGCATCTCTTCTGTTCTTTCTGTAATTCTCATTACATTGTCTGGATAATTCTTTCTGATCTATCTCAATTTAATAATTTCATCTTTAATTTTTTATAATTTTCTCTTAAATCCATTCACATGCTGTTATTGCAGTTCTAGAACACCCACTTGGATTTAAAAAAACAGTTTCTGGTTCTCTACAGGAATTCTCAGTGTAGCCTTTATTTCCTTAAATGTATTAAGCCTTGCTATTTTAAAGTCTGTATCTGATAATGCCATTATCTGACTCACTTATGGGTGTACTATTTCTCTTTATTTTAAATAACTTTTTCTTATCTCCTTATGCATAATAATTTTAGACTGGGCATAGGCATTGTATCTGAAAACTTGTAGAGCTAATTTGAGTCTCTGGATGATGCCATCTTTCTACACAGACGGTTTCAGTTGACTTCCAGAGGGTAACTAGGCTAGGGGAGTTCGAAAGCCAGGATTGCTTTGACTCCTCAGGGATCGGCATGGCTCAAAGCTTGGATACTGATTTTGTCTGAGAGTCAGTGTGTTTCTGGTTACTCTTAATTCTATAATATAACTCTTTGAAGTCCCAGCCTAAATCATAGGTGCTTACCAGAGCCACCGTCTGTGCCTGAAAGTACCTTAAATTCCAGTTTCTGTCTCTGTCTCTGGGAATCTGTCAAGGGCTCTGTTCATCTTCAGCTGTTCTGCAGCTTATTTCAGAATAAAGAGAAGCTTTTAGGGGTAAAATTGGCCCACATGCCAGAAACACCTGTCTATGTTTTATTTTTCTCTCAAACCTTGACTGGGTAAATATTTTATTACTGTATTAAGTTTCTGACACCTTTAAATACATTTAAACAGTTTTTTCTCAGATTTTCTTCTTGTTCACATCAAGGAGGATTCAACTGATATTAGCAGAGGTGGATCTCACTTGTACAGCAATATCTTTTTTTTTCTTTTTATTATTATTATTATTATTATTATACTTTAAGTTCTAGGGTACATGTGCACAATGTGCAGGTTTGTTACATATGTATACATGTGCCATGTTGGTGTGCTTCACCCATTAACTCGTCATTTACATTAGGAATATCTCCTAATGCTATCCCTCCCCCCTCCCTCCTCCCCACAATAGGCCCCGGTGTGTGATGTTCCCCTTCCTGTGTCCAAGTGATCTCATTGTTCAATTCCCACCTATGAGTGAGAACATGCAGTGTTTGGTTTTCTGTTCTTGCGATAGTTTGCTGAGAATGATGGTTTCCAGCTGCATCCATGTCCCTACCAAGGACACAAACACATCCTTTTTTATGGCTGCATAATATTCCATGGTGTATATGTGCCACATTTTCTTAATCCAGTCTGTCACTGATGGACTTTTGGGTTAATTCCAAGTCTTTGCTATTGTGAATAGTGCTGCAATAAACATACGTGTGCATATGTCTTTATAGCAGCATGATTTATAATCCTTTGGGTATATCCCCAGTAATGGGATGGCTGGGTCAAATGGTATTTCTAGTTCTAGATCCTTGAGGAATCGCCACGATGTCTTCCACAATGGTTGAACTAGTTTACAGTCCCACCAACAGTGTATAGCAATATCTTAACCGCATATTAGATAAATCTACTTCACAAGAATGCTGTACATATGCATGGGAAAGGAATAGGACCTACCCATGTAGCTAAGGTCCCGAGACCCTGCCCCTCTCCCATCAGCCCTCTCCTCCATGGCTGTGATCATGCTAATACATCACATAACAATGCCATCCTTTTGCTCTGAAATGTTCACAACATTGGGTTATCTGCCCACTTTGTTGTTTTTCTGTTATTAACTGCCTATGAGATCAGCATGGAGACTGTCATGCCTTCGACACTGCATGGACCACCTGAATGTTCCACTTGTATTCCCACCTGCCCTAGAACCTACAGTCCTGGCCACCACTACCCCTTCCTCCTTGAAGATGGCTTTCATGCTCAGGTGTCATCACAGCCCTCATCCAAGCGTGCCTTGGTTGCAGTGCACATGGCAGCTGATGATTGGAAACCACGCTGGTTCACTGTTACAGCTGTCATTTGCTGGGCCATTACCGTGTGCTTGACACTGCCATTAAGTGCTTTCCTTATAGGTCTTGATTACTTCTCACATCATTCAGCAATTTCATCTTTCTATGTCCACTTTACAGATTAGGAAATAGCCCCAGGAGATTAATTTGATTACCCGAGGTTATACAGGAAGACTGTGCAGGAGCCCAGGAGAGGACTCAGGTTGGGCTGACTCCAAAACCTTTGCTTCTGAGCCTTGCACCTTACTGCTTTGTTTAAGCATTTGGTGCAAAGAGAATCACTTCAGTTTCTAGAAAAGACAATTTAGGGACAGAGAGGGACTCATCCCCACATATGAACAATGTCCAACACTATCTACTTTGATTTTATTTAATAGCACTTTAGTCACGGAAACCCAAACATATTATCACCTGCAGGTAGACAAGCAGTACATTTTATAGACTTTCTTTACTGCTTTTGTTTGTTTGTTTACTGGTTTTTTGGGTTCCTTTTTGCTTGAAGATGGATAATTTCAAACTACCTGGATAAATTTTACCTCTGTATATGTGTGTGTAGTCATGTACCATAGAATGACATTTCAGTCAACAACAAACCACATACAAGAGGATGAGCTCATAAGATTATAACACCATATTTTTACTGTACCTTTTCTATGTTTGGATATGTGTAAATACACAGATGCTTACCATTGTGTTGCAATTGCCTGCAGTATTCAGTATAGTCACCTGCTGTACAGGTTTGTAGCCCAGGAGTGATTCACTGTTCCATGTGGCCTAGGTGTGTCGTGGGCTGTACCATCAAGATTTGTGTAAGTCCACTGTATCATGTTCACACAGCAATGAAATCACCAAATGACACATATCTCAGAACACATCCCAGTTGTTAAGTAACACATGGCTGTGTATGTGATGAGTAATCTTATGTGTCAATTTGGCTAGATCATGGTACCTAGTTTTTGGTCAACACCAAAATGTGGCTGTGAGCCTGTTTTTTTAGATGTAATTCACATTTAATCAGTATTCCTGAAACTGTAAAACTACTAGAAGAAAATAAGGGAAAGCTCCACAATATCGTCCTGTGCAATGATTTTCTGGATATGACTGCAAAAGCCCAGAAAAAAAAGCAAAAAATAGATAAATGGGATTAGATCAAAGTAGAAGTCCCTGCACAGCAAAGGAAACAATTAATGAAGAAACAACCCACAGTATGGTATGGTAGAAACTGTTTGTAAACTGTACATCTGATAAAGGGTTAATATCCAAAATATACAAGGAATTCACACCTCAGCAGCAAGAAAACAAAAAACCTGATTAAAAAGTTGGCAAAGGACCTGAACAGACATTTCTCCAAAGAAGACATACAGATATCCAATAGATTCACGAAAAATGCTCAACATCACCAGTCATCAGGGGAATGGAAATTAAAGCTACAAGGAACTGTCACCTCACACTTGTTAGTATGGCTACAATCAAAAAGATGAAAGATCACAAGTGTTGGTGAGAACTCAGAGAAAAGAGAATCCTTGTCCACTGTCACTGCGGAAGTGAATGAATGCAACCATTATGGAAAATAGTATAGACGTGCCTCAAGAAACTAAAAATAGAACTACCATGTGATTCACAATCCCACTTCTGGGTATCTATCCAAAGGACTTGAAATCAGGATCTAAAAGACATCTGCACCCCCGTGTTCACTGCAGCCTTATTTACAATAGCCAAGAATAAATGAATGAATGAATGAATTCATTCTTGAATGAATGTAAGTTTCCATTGGCCCATGAAAAAAGACGACGTGGTACACATACACAATGGAATCTTATTCAGCCTTAAACAAGGAAGAAGGTACTTCTGTCATTTGCAACAACGTGGATGGACCTGGAGGACATTAGGCTAAGTGAAATAAGCCAGGCAGAGAAAGACAAGTACTATGTGATCTCACTTATATGTGGAATCTAAGACAGCTAAACTCGCAGAAAAAGAGTGTAGAACAGTGGTCACCAGAGCCTCAGTGGCAGGAAACTCAATGGGGAGATATTGGTGAAAGGGTGCAACGTTTCAGTTAGGCAAGAAGAGTAAGTTTTTGAGATCTATTGCCCAGCAAGGTGACTATTGTCAATAAGAATGTATTGTGTATTTCAAAACAGCTAAGAGTAAATTTCAAACATCTTACCATAAAAATGATAAGTGAGATGTTGAATATGTTTATTAGCTTGATTGAATCATTCCACATGATATATGTAAATCAAAACATCATATTGCACCCCACAAATGTATATAATCATGATTTTTCTCATTAAAAAACTAGTAAAAAGTATTAAATCAGTAGACTTTGAGAAAAGCAAATTATCCTCTATAATATGGGTGGGCTTAAGCCAATCAGTGGAGGCCTTAGTTGGGAAAGACTGACCTCTCTCAGAAAAACAGGCAATTCTACCTCTCTATTGCCTTTGGACTTGAGCTGCAACATCACCTCCTCCCTGGATTCCCTGCTTACTGACCTGCCCTGCAAATTTCAGACTTGCCAGCATTTACAAATGAGTGAAGTAATTCCTCCTTAAAATAAATCTTGACCTGTATCTCTGTTTCTGTCTCTATCTTTATATGTGTGTGTGTGTGTGTGTATACACACATTACACATCCTATTGGTCTGTTTCTGTAGAGAACCCTGCCTAATGCATTTGTGTGAATAAGTATTTCATTTGTGGGTAGATTATTGAGTCCCAAGGCTTTGTAGATATACTCACATTTAATGCAGCTCATGTCCTGGGGAAAGTCTCTGTGAGCAGAGCATGATTTTCTGTGGGCCATGAGAAACAGTGCTCTAGTAGCCCGCCATTGAACACTGGAACAGTTTTCCAAAATCTCAATGCATAGTATTATTTTTAAATGGTCAGAAATACTCTATGGAGCACATTCAAGAATGCCGTACAATAGAATGGTTTCCGAAGCAATGTAGAAGAACTACCTGAACTCATGGAATCGTGAAAACTTTAGGTGAAGAGAAAAACTTAGGTTTTGGCACCAATCCCTCTCATTTGGAACTGAGAAAATGGAGAGCCATTTAGGGTTTGGGACTTACTCAAGACTTCTCTGGAGGGGACTTCATTTCTGAAGCTCCCAAAGTGGTCTGTGGGCCTGAAGGCCTCCTGTGTGATGGAAGCTGCCCAGAGCTGCAAAACTTCCTGAACAAGGCCTGCAGGGGCTGCAGGGGCTCTGCTGGCTTCAGGAGTATGGAGGACCAGGCCACAGATGGTGACCACCCATTGCTGTAGGCTGTAGTGAAGACCAGGGGTTGGGTGAGTGGACAAGGGTGGTTCTGGATCCTTTAGACACATCACTGTGGTTTGAGGGTACAACATTAAGCAATATTTAAATGTAGCTCCTCACACTAAATACCTAATCATAAGAAAAAAAGAGCATGATTTAGAATTTATGCCATGATGTTTAACTATGATTTGGATACATGAAAACCACTATTGGAAAAATAGTCATCTGTAGATGAATAATTAGTGTGTGCACTTACCAAGAACAAAACTTCTATCAGCATTCTGAACCCAAGGAATTCTTGCAGGTGAGAAAAAGCCATTGGATAAGGAGGAAACTCGCTGTTATTGGATATCTCGCCTGGGTCATGCATTCTATATTAACGATTACATGTTATTTTCACAAAAACTCAAAGAAATATGTATTATTATACCTGCTTAGAGATTGTGAAAATTAAGCTCACCTGGTTTAAGGAATTCAGCCAGGTTCTTAGAGCTGGTGAAGGCAGATCATTTCCACTCAACTTCAGGCATGCTAAAAGTAGGCCATCTACCATCTTTTTGGTATCACAGGGGTAGGGACACTTCTCACGTAAAGGACCAGACAACACAGTGTTCAGGCTTTGCAGGCCATACAGTCTCTGCTCAACTATCCAACACTGCCATTGTAACAAGAAGGCAGCCTTGTATTATATAAGCAATATATCAATGAATGAACTTGGCTGTGTTGCAGTCAAACCTTATTTATAAGAACAGGAGGTGGGATGAATTTGGTTTACCAACAGCAGTTTGCTGACCCTGATCTATCACCTTGTCCTTGAGGATGGTTGACTTAGCTGATGGGCTTTTATCTATCACTGTGTGAATATATATTATGTACATGTGAATGTTGGATAAACTCCAGCACGTGAATAATGACATTGCTAGTGTCCAGCCAACACTGTGTTTACAGCTGAGAATACGACACTTTTACTCACTTAAGTCTTACATTGAACAGAATGCTTTTTTGTATTAGTCAATTCTCACACTGCTGTAAAGCTACCACCTGCAAGCTGTCAGTGGATCTACCTTTCTGAGTTCTGAAGGATGGTGGCCCTCTTCTCACAGCTCCACTAGGCAATGCCCCAGTGGGCACTCTGTGTGGTAGCTCCAACCCCACATTTCCCTTCTACACTGCCCTAACAGAGGTTCTCCATGAGGGTACTGCCCCTACAACAAACTTCTGCCTGGATATCCATTTCCAAAGTCACTTCCACATTTTTAGATTATCTTTATAACAGTGTCCCACTCTGCTGGTACCAATTCTCTATTATTAGTCTGTTCTCACATGGCTATAAAGATACCACCTAAGACTGGGTAATTTATAAATAAAAGAGGTTTAATTGACTCACAGTTCTGCATGGCTGGGGAGACCTAAGGAAACTTGTAGTTATGGCAGAAGGTGAAGGAGAAGCAAGTAAGCACCTTTTTCACATGGTGGCAGGAGAGAGAGAGAAAGAAGGGGGAGCTGCCAACCACTTATAAACCATGAGCTCTGGTAAGAACTCACTCACTGTCATGAGAACAGCATGAGGGAAACCGTTCCTGTGATCCAATCACCTCCCACCAGGTCCCTCCCTCGACACCTGCAGATTGCAATTCGAGATGAGATTTGGATGTGGACACAGAGTCAAACCATATCATTTTTCCCTTCAGTTGAGGCATCCTTCAGCCTTATATTGGACTTCTTAGGATATGCAGTCATCCTAGTAGGGTTCCAAGTGTCTTTATTTTCAAAGTAATTTGTCTTTGAGATGCTCAGTGTGAATTCTCTAGGGCTGAATTCTCACTGAATATTGGACAAGGATGGGGAGTAAGTGCTTTGCTGACTGACAGCCACTGCAGCTGTCATAACGGGTTGGGAGAGGCCTGGTGTCACAATACAGAATGTGCAGCAAAATTAGGCAGGCGGCCCAGGGGACACGACAGACAGGGGTGGAAACAGTATTGAAACAACCAGATGGACAGGATGAAGCACTTGATCTTCAACAGTATCTCTTTAAAAGGCTGGGTGAAGAGGGAGTGGGGGCCACCATCAGCACCATCAGGCAAGCAGATGATGAAATCAATGCTTCAGGTACCTTCATCTGTTGGCTTTTGGACAACCGTAATAAGGAGTATTTACCTTAGTTTGGCTGCTGTTTGTCTTTGGAGTCAGACAAGAAAGTGATTAAGAACAATGTTATTTTACTGTTTGGATGTGAGAAAACCTGCAAGCTTCCAACATCATGTTTTATACAGCTTGAATTTCCCGACCCTCAGTGTCATGATGGCCCTCTGAAGCAAAACAGGATGGGTTGCCCCTCACGTGGAGCTCTCGTGCACGCATTGTTCTCAGTGACAAAAGGAGGCTTAGAGGTTAGCGTAGACACCTTTGTGCAGAACCAGCCACTGCCCTGGAAGGCAATCAACATTCTTCAGGGAGAGGATGCATGCACCCCTGCTTGGGGGGAAAGCCCGCCTTTCCAGCTGCCTGCAAGGTCCTGGTTGGTCTGACTTTTCTCTCTACAGTTGGAATTCTCAGATGTGAGGTGTGGACTTGTTGAGGTATGGACTCTATATTTTTATTTTTTATTTTATTTTATTTTTTGAGGTGGAGTTTTACTTTGTTGCCAAGGCTGGAGTGCAGTGGCACCATCTGAGCTCACTGCAACTTCTGCCACCTGGGTTCAAGTGATTCTCATGCCTCAGCCTCCCAGGTAGCTGGGATTACAAGTGCCACCATGCCTGGCTACTTTTGCATTTTTAGTAGAAACGGGGTTTCACCATGTTGGCCACGCTGGTCTCAAACTCCTGACCTTGAGTGATCTGCCCATTTCAGCCTCCCAAAGTGCTGGGATTACACTGCACCTGACTTCTTTTTAATGACAGCAGTGGCAGTGTGATAAATCTTTCCTATTTACAAGCCACTCATTTGAGAAACTTTGGAAGTACATTGTAAATCATGGGGAAACATTCACCTTTCAATGACTTCCATTTTGAAGGAGAAATCTGTCTTTGGTTTAGGAGCTCATCAGAAGATTTATATAAATAGTAATAGCGGAACAAGAGAGTAAATAAAGTTATGCACTAATACTGACTCAGTGATGCACAATGTACAGAGTTAGACTTGAAATTGGTGTTGGTTGGGGTTGGCTTTTAAAAGGAAAGCAGAGGCTGGGCGCAGTGGCTCATGCCTGTAATCCCAGGATTTTGGGAGGCTAAGGTGGGTGGATCACGAGGTCAGGAGATCGAGACCATCCTGGCTAACAAGATGAAACCCCGTCTCTACTAAAAATACAAAAAAAAAAAAAAAAAAAAATTAGCCAGGCATGGTGGCGGGTGCCTGTAGTCCCAGCTACTCGGGAGGCTGAGGCAGGAGAATGGCGTGAACCCAGGAGGCGGAGCTTGCACTGAGCCGAGCTCATGCCACTGCACTCCAGCCTGGGTGACAGAGTGAGACTCCATCTCAAAAAAAAAGAAAGAAAGAAAAAAAAAAAACAGGAAAGCAGAAAGGTTACGGGGCTATATGTCTGGGTACATACATGTATTTGCATACATTCTGTAGTTGTGGAGTTGTTACCAATTAAATTGTTTCTCCCCAAATTCATATATTGGAATTCTAACCCCCAGTACCTCAGACTGTGTCCTTATCTGAAAGCAGGGTCATTGCAGGTCTGTTAGTTAAGATGAAACCTTATTGGAGTAGGGTGGGCTCTTAACCAATATGACTGGCGCCCTGATAAATGGGGACTCTGGACATGAGTACACGGATACAGGGAGAACGCTGTGTGAACATGAAGGCAGATACAACAGTGACACTCCCACCAAGGTGCTCTGCTAAGACAGCCCTGGCAAACTTGTCCTGGGTGCTCTGTATATTATATACCATCTTTATATACATGTTATAGATGTGTGTGTGTGTGTGTGTGTGTGTGGTGCAGCATACATGTACATGCTCATTGAATGTGTCTCCCAAACATATAAAGAAGATCTGTCATGCCCCCACCCACACTCCAAAGTCCTTGTAGCCTTCCCTCTTCACAGGCCCAAGAGCAATCTGGGATTATAGGCAACCTGTATTAGTTCATTTTCACGCTGCTGATAAAGACATATCTGAGACTGGGCAATTTATAAAAACAAACAAAGAAAAACCCAAGAAAACAAAAATACAAAACAAGTTTATTGGACTTAAAGTTTGAAATGGCTTGGAAGACCTCACAATCATGGTGGAAGGCAGGGAGGAGCAAATCACATTTTACGTAGATGGTGGCAGGCAAAGAGGGAGGGAGCTTGTGCAGGGAAACTCCCATTTTTAAAACCATCAGATCTCATGAGACTTATTCACTATCATGAGAACAGCATGGGAAAGACTGGCGCCCATGATTCAATCATCTCACACATGTGGGTCCCTCCCACAACATGTGGAAATTAGGGAAGTTACAAGATAAGATTTGGGTGGGGACACAGAGCCAAACGGTATCACAACCCCAGCTGACACACTTACCCCTCTTTTTCTCTTCCCATTTGATGCTGAAGACGTCCCGCTTTTACTTCTCAATGGTCTGCTCTGAAGAGCCCTGGTGGGACATGAGCAGACTCCTGGGTATGTACCTTGTCCTGTGCAGTGTCCTTGGGAACTCTGCTGAACCTTGTCTCCACCAGTTAAGAAGTGAATATTTGATCCCTTAAAAATATTCAGTTCCTAAGGAGGAAGTAGCATCAGGATCAGGAATGGTTTCAATCAGGAACAATTACTGTTCTCTCCCTCCTCCCAACTTCCGTCCTCCAGTAGGCCCAGTGTGTGTTGTTTCCCTCTGTGTATCCATGTGTTCTTGTCATTTGACTCCTACTTATAAGTGAAAATGTGCTGTATTTGGTTTTCTGTTCCTGTGTTAGTTTTCTAAGGATAATGGCCTCCAGCTCCACCAATGTTCCTGCAAAGGACATGATTTCATTCTTTTTTACAGCCACATAGTATCCCATGGTATATATGTACCACATTTTCTTTATCCCTTCCACCATTGATGGGTGTATGCAGTGCCAATAATCCCTGTTGTGTGCTCTTAATCAGGGGTCCCAACCCCTGGGCCATCGACCAGTACTGGCCCGTGGTCTATTAGGAACCAGGCCACACAGCAGCAGGTGAGTGGCAGGTGAGCGAGAGTGAGCATTACTGCCTGAGCGCCGCCTCCTGTGAGATCAGTGGTGGCATTACATTCTCATAGGAACTCAAATTACATTCTCACAGGAGCTAATTTTACCCCATTGTGAAATGGGCGTGAAGGATTTAGGTTGCATGTTCCTTGTGAAACAGTTTTATCTTGAAATCATCCCCCCTTCTCCGTCCACGGAAAAACTGTTTTCTATGAAACCGGTCCCTTATGTCAAAAAGGTTGAGGACCACTGTTCTTAAGCACACGAGTCAGGCATTAATAGACTGCCTCTGTTTACGTGACAGTGTGATCAGCACAGCCCAGGTGCAGCGTACAGCCCTCTATAACTCTGTGTGTGTATCCGGGTAAGCATGCAGTTGTACACCAGATACGCCTAAGAGGAGGTTTATATTATTTGGACCTTTATACTTCAGTAGTTTTCTTTTCCTTTGCAGTTTTAGTGAAGGCTTCTGCTGTATGTGAACATTTACAACAAAATGCACTCGAGCATCTAGAGTCACCTTAAGATGGAAATTATTTTTCTTCATAGTTCGATAGCTTTAAGTTGGCTATGGTGACTTTTACATCCCATGTCCAAACAAAGAAGAAAATAATCCATTCTTCCAAAACCCAAGACCATGTCCACATGCACTGGAGGCGCAAGACTGAGCAAGAGAAACTGTGTTAAAGTCAGATTCCGTGGGCGTGTCTGTCCGCTTTTGAAAAGAACATGTTGGTGGAAACATGCTCCACATGTCAGCGGTTACCCTGATTCTTTGAATTTAATGGCGGAGCTGGCAAAGAAAGCTGGAGCATTAGGGAAGCCTGAAGCCTGCCCTTCCTGGCAGCAACAGAAAGTAAGGAGAGACGTTGGTGTACAGGCAAAAGTCAGCTCTCAACACAGGTGATGGAGGACTGTGTATGCTCCCAAGGATAAAGAATCCAGGTGGGGCCTGAAGACGGGTGGAACCAATGAAATGAATCATCCCAGGTCTATCACCTCCTGTTTGGAAATATCCTAGCCCATTCCTATCATCCTTTTGCTTAAACCGCCTCCTTTTCTGAATGGCTGTGCTTTTTCCTTCTTGTCTTCTGATCATGCACAGACTCTGGCTCCCAGCTTGACCTGAGCCTTTGCAGGAAGCATACTATAGTTTGGGTAACTCAGTTGCTGTTTCTTGCTCCATGTGCTGTCCAGCATGCTACATGCTGATCTAGCAGGTGACATTGTGCTCTGTTTCTTCACCAGGGCTCTCTAGAGACATGGTTTTGACTCCAGGACTGGAGGAAACATTAATACCAGAGGTGGATGTATGTGTGGAAGAGGAAGGTCTTGGATTCCCAGGGAGTAGGCGGTCATCTGTGCCACAGGTTGGTGTTGTCCATGATCACACCAAGTCTCACTGAGTCACAATGAGAGGAAGCTACACAGAGAGATAACAAATGAGAATGGCAAGAGAGTGCCTGGCTAACGACAGGGAGTGGCATTTGTTCAACGGCACACATTCATTTATCCCATTTTAAAACTGTGCCACCAAGCTGCAAGGAAAGGAAGCTACTGAACTTACCATCCACAAACACCTGGTGTTCTGATACTTTTCGCTGCTTGCTTAACTTTGTTTTTCCTAAGTCAGTAGATCCAGAATAGAAGGCAGTTCCCCTTCCCTTTTATTCAAAAGAATTCATTTAATCAGGACTTCTGAAGTGAAGTTTTCCAAAAAACTTAAAAAATATTCATTTTAAATTTTCGTGGGTACATAGTAGGTATTTTATATATATATATATATATATTTATTTATGGAGTACATGAAATGTTTTGATATAGGTGTACAATGCACGATGATCATCAGGTAAACAGGGAATCCATCAGCTCAAGCATTTATCCTTTGTGTTACAAACAATCCAATTACACGCTATCAGTAATTTTAAAATGTACAATTATTTTTGACTATAGTCACCCTATTGTGCCAGCATATGCTGGGTCTTAATCATTCTTTCTTTCTATGTTTTCGTACCCATTAACCGTCCCCTGCCACTTCTCCCACCATCTTTCGCAGCCTCTGGTGACCATCCTTCTACTCTCTATCTCCATGAGTTCAACGGTTTTAGTTTTGTCACCCACAAATAAGTGAGGACATGCAAGGTTTGTCTTTCTGCCAAGACATGTTTTTAAATTGAGGTAAAATTCATGTAACATAAAATTTACCATGTTAGCAACCTTACAGTATACAATCTAGTGGATTTTCATACACGCCCTATGGTGTGCACTATCACCTCTACCTAGATCCCAAACATTTCATACCCCCTCCCCCAAAATGAAACACTGTGCCCATCAGTAGGCACTCTTCATTCTCCCACCCAGGCCTGGGCAAGCGCCAATCTGTTTCTGTCTCACTTCACTTGTGAAGTCTGGACATTTCATGGAAGTGCAATCAAACAGTATGTGGCCCTGGTGTGGCGTTTCTTTCACTCAGCACAGCAATTTCAAGCTTCTTTCATGCTGCAGCATGTGTTAATACTTCACTCCTTTTAATGGCAAAATAAATCCCGTTATCTGGATCTACTGGGTTTTGTTTATCCATCAGTGCTTGATGCACGCTGGGACTGGACTACTTCGACCATTTGGTTAGAGAGATACATTAAATACCTTTCTTTTGTTCTTTTTGCCACACATCTTCAAAAATAGACAACTCATTCTTCTGAGTGCATCCCAGAAGACACGTTCTCAGTAGATCCTTGTCTAGGATTAAAAAATGGCCTTTATTTTCTTAGTATCCTTTTTGACAATTGGGATAAGGCAGCCAGAAGGTAACTGACATCTATCTAGTTATGGAGCAAATCGTACGTAGATGAATGTAGGCCTTTCCAATTCTCATCCCCAGATGGACTTGTGTGACTCTGCTGAGGTTAACTCTTTGCAGCACACCCGTCCCTCATGCATGCACAGAGCTCTGGAACTCTCCCCTGCTGCATGTCGCTGTGTAATTGTGGCCTGACTTATCCACCATGAGCAAAAGAATGTGACTCAGCAGAGATCAGGGCCACAGCGGGCATCCTTATACACCCATGTTGAGATGTGCAGAAGCTGGGAGCCTGTGTTTGTGAGAAGGAAGACAGGCTTAGGGGGTGAGAAATACCTCTCATTGCAGAGGTGGTGTCCAATAGTCTGATTCATGCCTGTCCCTCAGTTAATCAGGGTTTCCCAAATGCTGCTCTATTGACATTTTGGACCAGATAATTGTCCTGAGTGTTCCCCTGTGCATTATAGGACGTTGGCAGCATGCTGGCCTGCACTCACTGGATGCCGATAGCACCACTCTGCCTTTCTCTCCCCATCATGATCATCTAAAGTCTCTCTCCAGGCATCGCCCCATGTCCCTTGGCAAGGGACAAAAATCATTCTTGTTTGAGAACCACTGGGTCAGATAAAATTAAACAGACTTTCTATTCCTCAGACTCTAAGACTGGTGCTTGATGGGAATGCGGGGACAGATAACACCCAAGGAAATTACAGGAGTAAGAGGGTTATCTGGAGCAGGGAAACGTGCCAGGTAAGATGCGTGTTTGCTTGGGTTCGGGATTTTCTTATCTGGGGACTGAGTGGCTGATTACAGGCTCAGGGCTCATTACTCCCAAATTGCCCGTCTGTCACTGCTCATTAGAGGAGTTTTCATTTGAAATCTGTTTCTGGTTGTTGCCCTCTTTGAAGAGACGAGTGAATGAGGTCACAGGGATTAATGGCTGCTAAAAGCCATTCTGTTTCAATATTTCTCCAAGGAAAACTAATCGTCATGTTTTCTGAATGCAAAACTCCGAAATAAAGACACGGGGAGTAGCAGGCCCTCTCCAATCAGACAGGCTAGGGAAAGTTTCCCTTACTAAAATAGAGCCGCTTAGAACAAAGTAGAGTGGAGAGAGGGTGCAAGAGGGAGCTCCCAGGCACCTGCCTGGAAACTGCCTCATCACAAGAAAAGCCTGCGGTCCCACACGCCACACGTTGAGCATGCCTTGTAGCAAAACCTTTCTCAAGAGCCTCCTGGAGACTTCAGGGCTCTGGACAGGACACTTGCTGACGGACACTGACCCCAGCAGCGGTGTCTCCACGAAGAAAGGAACAGCGAGCAATGAACAGCGCCGATTCCTGCGCTGAGCCTCTGTGACCTGTGGACTTTGTTTCAAAACAGCTTGCGTGAGCTTCCTTTTGTCCATAAAATCTTACCCTTTGTCCTGGCCCCCTTGCTATGACTGTGATCATCGTAGCATGCACATCCCAAGTTGTGGCTCCCTTCACTATTTCCAAATACACTTTCTGCTTGGAAAGTTGGTCTGGTATTCATTTTAGGTTGACTGTCTCTGTAGAAATCTTTTCATGAACCTCCATGCCCTTTTCCCAAAACCTCCCTGGCAGGAAGTTCAAATAGGAAAATAAGGGCTACCAGCAGAATCATTTAACCCAGCATTATACATTTTAATCAAAGTCTTTGACGTGAGCATTGCCTCTGCCAGGTAATGCTAAGAGTGGCGTTACCCGTTTCAATGTGCAATTAACATTTTCCTCTGCGGTGGTGTTTTGCATGATAAGTCTTTGGGGGTGGGGGTGGAGGTGGGGGGTTCTGCACTTTTCTCTTCCATAAAGCGATCTCTCCTTCACGTGGTTGCTTTGGCATTTTCCCTTATTACCTGCTGTGTCTGCTGTTCTCCTTTTGACTTTTGGTATCTGTGCTTTCAACCAAATCATTCTGAACTATGTTCCCCTTCATCAGCTGTTATCTTTCCTAAGCTCCGTGCAGCCTGGGAACTGCTGTGAAATCCAGCTCTGTTTTCCCACCCCAAACTTTCCTGTTTTGACTCCTTTCTGGGAGAGCCTTTCCCATTCATTTCCCTCTGTGATGTGTAAACACTACCTCTGCTGCAAGTCACTCAATCACCTCCCTCTGCTCTGCTTCACATCCGGGCTCTTAAACATTTGTGGGCCTTTGTCTTTTTTGCATTAGCCAATGAGCCAGCAGGAGTGAAGAGACCTGGGTCAAGTCTACCTTCTACCACTAAACAGCTCTGTGTCCTTGCTCAGGCCACGGGGTGGCTCTACCACACTGCTTCATTATAAAAGCACATCTGATGCTGTTTTTCCCTGTGGTATACCTAGGAAATTATGAGATGATCATATTTAAAATGCTTGGTGAAGTTAAAGTAAAAATGGAAAGTTGTGTCTCTCTTTCTACTTACATTATTTGCTGAGTTCACCACAGACTTCTCCTTCTATCACTCTCCCTAGTGTGTGTGCATATATATATATATATATATATATATATTTTTTTTTTTTTTTTTGAGACGGAGTCTTGCTCTGTCGCCCAGGCTGGAGTGCAGTGGTTGGATCTCCACTCACTGCAAGTTCCGCCTCCCGGGTTCATGCCATTCTCCTGCCTCAGCCTCCCGAGTAGCTGGGACCACAGGTGCTGCCACCATGCCCGGCTAATTTTTGGTATTTTTAGTAGAGACGAGGTTTCACCGTGTTAGCCAGGATGGTCTCGATCCCCTGACCTCGTGATCCACCTGTCTCGGCCTCCCAAAGTGCTGGGATTACAGGCTTGAGCCACCGCGCCTGGCCTCTAGCATATTTTTTAATCCTATTTGATCCTGGCATCTTCTACATTTCTCCAGGTTTCTAATTTCTCATGTGCTCCGGGTAATGTCTTTTTTTTTTTTTCCCAATTAACCATCTCTTGGCAAAGGAGGCACATCACCAGTCCCTCCCACACACCAGGTCTTGCGGCGAGCACTTTATATGTGGTTTCTTTTTTCCAATTTTTAATTTATTTTTCCATAAGTTATTGGTGTATAGGTGCTATTTGGATACATGAGTAAGTTCTTTAGTGGTGATTTGTGAGATTTTGGTGCACGCATCACCAGAGCAGTATACAATGCACCCTATTTGTAGTCTTTTATCCCTTGTTCCCCCATCATGCTTCCCTCAAGTCCCCAAAGTCCATTGTATCACTCTTATGCCTCTGCGTCCTCATAGCTTAGCTCCCACATATCAGTGAGAACATACAATGTTTGATTTTTCCATTCCTGAAGTTACTTCATTTAGAATAACAGTCTCCAATCTCATCCAGGTCACTGCAAATGTGAATAAATAAACTGGTGTGTGTGTGTGTGTGTGTATATATATACACACACACACACACATACATACACACACACACACACACAGTGGAATACTACTCAGCCATAGAAAGGAATGAATTAAGGTCCTTTAAAGGATATGAAAGTACATGTGAATTTCAGGGTCTCTTTCCTCTGAGATGCTTCTGGCTTTGATGGCTCAGCTGGAACCAGGGCTCCTCCAGCAAGTGTCTGCTTAACTCAAATAGGCGGTCTCCTTTCTGGAGTGGGAAACTTTCCTACCTACCTGGCCTCTTCTCACCTTCTCCCCAGTGGGATCATTGTGCAAGAAAATAGACCAAGATTTCCCGCACTGCTCTCAGCTTCTGCTTTCTCATTCTCATGTATCCCCTTTTGAGAAAGGGGTAGAGGAGAGAAAGAGACAAGGAGCCATAAAGGAGAGACTCGACCCTGCCTGGCCTGGAGAGGGCAGTGTTCAGCCCAGACAGGACAGACTGGGCTCCCCTCCTGCGCTCTGGGAATGGCAGGGGCAGATGCCTGGAGCACTGCGCAGAGTTCCCGAAGAAGGCGAATGGAGTCTGTCTGCACCGTGCAGGGTGGGGAGCCGGGGCAGTAATGCCGGATTCCAGGCTCCCCTCAGTTCAACTTTGGTTGTTTTTTTTTTTAGGGGCTGTTCATGACTCAACTACATAACTGGCTTCCTGGTACCTTTTACTTTTCTGTCCTTTGACTCTAAAAAAAGAAGGATTTTAATGTGCTTCTATTTTGCTCAAGGACCTTGGTGAGGAAACTCTTTTGGTAGCCCCTGAGCTGCAACACCCGTCTCAGAGTCAGAGACGTTTCAAATGGGGAGGTTTTATTGTCTTCCGGATTCTGCATGGCCATGGCCCTGCCTTCGATTCCCTCCTGTGCTGTTCGCCAGTCCCCACGCTGAGTTCATGGGCAACAGAAGACGTTTCCACCTCGGTGAAACTTCACAGTCCATGTGGCTTCGATGACATGTCAGCCACAGTGGAGAAATTTTCAGAACGGTTTTGCTTCAACGGTGCAGGGAGGAAGGGCTGTCTCCCAAGTCAAATGAAGCATTGCTTCTCTCTGTCCTGTCATTCCTACCTAGTGGGCCTGGAGGGCCTTTGCTAACCAGCATGACTTAGTTTGGAGACTAGTAGCTTTATTTACGTTGGATATCTTTTGCCACTTGTCACCACTGCACCATCTCTATGCTAAAGCTAATTGCCAAGAGATTATGTTGTTATATTACTCTATCAGGGTGCAGGACCCCAAGGAGTTAATGGCTAAGAGCCACACTCGCCACGCAGCAGAGTCCTGACTGCATCCTCACATTAGGAACAGTGTTTTCAGGTCTTTTCAACAGAGCTTATCTTTTTTTTTTGTTTGGGAGGCAGCGGAAGATGTAGTCTTGCTGTCATCCAGGCTGGAGTGCAGTGGTGTGATCCCGGCTCACTGCAACCTCCACCTTCTGGGTTCAAGTGATTCTCCTGCCTCAGCCTCCTGACTAGCTGGGATTACAGGTTTGTACCACCATGCCCAGCTAATTTTTATATTTTTAGCAGAGACTGGGTTTTGCCATGTTGGCCAGGCTGGTTTCGAACTCCTGACCTCAGGTGATCCCCCTGCCTTGACCTCCAAAGTTCTGGGATTACAGGCGTGAGCCACCACACCTGGTCTGAGCTAATCTTTTTTAATCTTTGGGATGAAGAAGGAAAAATGATAGCATTACAGGTTCTGATGTTCAATTAACTTTAAAACAGTGAAAAGAAGGAGGGTTGATATTCAACAAAGTTGTAGATAGGAGAGAAGAGACAATTATTCAATTTACTCGGGTAAAGAGAGAGGGGAGTGCAGGAATCGGGCAGGCTCTTCCAGGCTGAAGAGAGGCTGCCAGAGCTGTTCCAGAAGGGAATTTGGCAGTAGCTACAAAAGTCTGGGAATTTTGGGTATCCTTTGACCCAGTGATTCCACTTCTAGGAAGTTATCTGAAGAATATTTGTAGGTCGACTAATTCATTAAGCTGCAAATGTATTTACAATGGTGCTCTTGATGACAAAGAAATATGGAAAAGCTAAACATAAAAAGTCTCGCTTAGGCCGGGCGCGGTGGCTCACGCCTGTAATCCCAGCATTTTGGGAGGCCGAGACGGGCGGATCACGAGGTCAGGAGATCGAGACCATCTTGGCTAACACTATGAAACCCCATCTCTACTAAAAACACACACAAAAAATTAGCCGGGCTTGGTGGCAGGTGCCTGTAGTCCCAGCTACTCGGGAGGCTGAGGCAGGAGAATGGCGTGAACCCAGGAGGCGGAGCTTGCACTGAGCCGAGCTCATGCCACTGCACTCCAGCCTGGGTGACAGAGCGAGACTCCGTCTCAAAAAAAAAAAAAAAGGGGGTCTCACTTATTGGGATGTTAAGTCTTGTAGAAGTTATTTCATTTATTAAGTAAAACAAAAAAGTTTCAAAAGCAGTATATGTAGCTTTAGTAATCAAAACAGTGTGATATTGGTATAAAAATAGACATATAGACAAATGGAATAGGATTGAGAGTCCAGAAACAAACCTATATGTCTATAGCTGACTGATTTTCAACAAAGGTGCCAAGAACATTCAATGGAGAAACAGCAGGTTGGTGGGGGCCAGAGGCTAGTGTGGGGGAAGAGTGGGGAGAAACTACTTAACGGATAAGGGATTTTACTTGGAAGTGACGAAAATATTTTGGAAATAGAGCTGTGGGTTGCATAACATAAGAAATGTGCTAAATACCACTGAATTTTTCACTTTAAAATGGTTAATTTTATGTTATGCAAAGTTCACTTCAAAATTATTTTCTCAAAAAAAAGCAGCATATGTAATGTCTCATTTTTGTAAAAAAAATACATACCCCCCCACACCCACACACAGGGGAAAAGGCTGGAAGAGCAGCACTCATTTATAAATGTGCTAATGGTGGTCATGTCCAGGTGGCACAGGGGGACACAAGCCCAGTGCTGGAGTCTGGTTCAGAGTGGCTTAGTGAATTCCTAGATGTGTGACCCTGGGCAAGCGACCTGACCTCTCTGTCTCATAGACTTGACATGAGGGTTAAATGAGATAGTGCAGCACACAGCATATATCAGTAACAGATAGCTATTATTATTTTTAAAGGTTTTTTAAAATTTTTCTTAGTTTATTTGCATTTTCTAAATTCTTAAAAATCAAAAAGGTTTTATTTTAATATCTGGCAGAAATGCAGAGAGGACCGGACTCAGACGCCCCTATGTGTGGGTGGAGGAGGGTATGTATTTTGAACAAACATAACAAATATGGGTTATTGCATCAGCTACTTAAAAAAAAATTCCTTTGGGTTGGAGCCCTTAGCTCTGAAAAACCAGGGCAGAGATGGAGGGGGACTATGGAGTCAGTGTGATGTCATATAAAGAAGAGAATTGCAAAACAGAGCTAGCGATCCATGCACACAAGCTTTTAGTATTAATGTGCAATGTTAAATGTTGAGAAATAACAGCTATTAAATAGAGACTCTTTAATGGGGCTTTCTTGTCTGGAAGGCCCCACCCTCCCTACTCTGCGCCTCCTCCTGCCCATCCCGCAGGTCCATGCTGGGATTTTGGAGCCTCCTTAATTAGAGTCCCCTGGTACATTATCTCTTAGCAATTCCCACTTTCCCTTCCCAGCTGTTATTGCAGATCTTCATTATGTATCAAGAATGAATGCATCAGATATATTCAATGAATGGCTTTCCATGAGGCAAGTGTGATGGATATTTTGTTCACTGTGTTTTCCCAGTTCCTAGTAGGAAGGCTGGCATACGGGAAGATTGTGGTAAATATCTTTTGAATAATCAGAATGATCAGGTAGATACAGTTCAATAATCATTACCAGACAATCGGCTTCCATTTTCATTGATTCCATTAGACTATTCTTCACAGGACAGTCCCACAGGAGGGTAAGCAGCATGGATGGGTTGGTCCTGGTGCTGTTGGAGGGGATCAGCAGAGAATCTTACAATCACTTGGGGGAAATACAGGCCCCCCTTTCCATACTCCGTCTGCTTTTGTTTGGTTCTCTTTTCCATCCTGGTAACTGCTTTATCACTGTACAACCCACCTGTTCTCTGGGATGCTGGTGAAGTGTCACAGGGCCTCATGGTACCTTTTATACATAAAGAGCAACGGGAGATAGTTTGATTCTTTTTTTTTCCTTAGTGCTTTTTGTACCTACTCGATGTCCATCACAACAATAGGTGGAAATAATCTTTAGCAAGTTCTTGGGTATCTGCTTTTCAGCATGGTAACTCTTCCTCCAAATACAAAAGCCATAACTTAAATTTCCAAACTCGTGTGATCACAGGTTCCAACTGATACTAAAACTCTAAGTCAGAGTCTGTCACTCAAGGCCTGTGATTCTGAATCTGAAAACATTCTCAGGTGATTTTCATGAGCGGATAAGTCTAGGAAATGCTTGCTCAAATACATAGTGCGACTAGCAAGCTATTTTATGAACCTTAGAAGTTGCTGCTTACAAGGGAATCCAATCATGGATATGGAGGCTGGAGCTATGCCTTCCATCTTCCTGCTTGGTTTCTCCAAGCTCCTTCCTTCCTGGAGCTTGAACTAAAGGAAACAATGGTTTAGTCTCTAGTAATGCCTCTTCTGCACTCCGCCACACCCCCAAAGAAGTAGAGAAGCTGGCAAAACTCAAAACTCAAGACATCATTTGCTCTTGGATGAAGAAATGGCATCAGAAAGGGGAGTGCTCAAAGGGTATCATTTTGTTGAAAACACAGATATTGGCAAACATGCCCACATGAGTCTACTGCCCTATAAGCTTGCCTGATTCCATTCCAGTTTATTATACTTGATTAATATCTACCTGGAAGTCTCCTTTCCTGGTGCAAAGAGAAACAGAGAGTCTGTGAAAAGCAGACTGGGAAGTGTTGCTTTAGCGACTTAACATTTAGGATGCTCAGATTATATGGAGCCCTCAGAAAAGAAAGATGCAATTCAGTTATGAAGGGGGTGTTTTAAAGCCATTTGCTGAAATGTCACTGGAATTTGTAGTTGAACCCAGTGAACAGCTGGAGATGCTGTAGCAAGTGACAATGTTGCATCCATCTGTGATTGTTTCTAACATCACTGCAGTGGACAATGACAGGATGAAACCCTATGCTGATCCATCAGGAGGTGGACTTTCTTGGCATACTGGGGATGCCACCAAGACACTTTATTTGGTTTAGTTCCTGCTCTGGGGGTCAGAATTTCTCCATCACTCTCTGATTCTCTGTGTTTTTCTTGGAATGCATTTACTTGGTTGGTCTTAGTTTAGTGATGCTGAGCTCCAGCTATACTGCTCCACATATCTATCGGTTCCTAGAAACACCTGGTTCTGGGACCTGCTCCACTGGCAAGGGATGAGACATTGAAACAGGTTCTCACATGAAATAGCCTCAGCTCACCTATCAAATGTAGGTCATTGCAGGCTCATATGTGGAAAGACCTCCCCAAAGATAAGGAGACAATAGAGGTAGTGCAATTAAGACCCCTAAACCCTGATTTTTCCCTTCCATACTGTTATTTGGAAGTGAGTCACTAAGTCCAGCTCATAATACAAAAGATTGGTGGGTTGGAGGAGGCCCACCGATCCCAGAGGGGAAGTGTCTACAAGGGTAATCTTCAGAATCAACACTTGCTTTGTTGGTTTTCTCCATGATGTAAAAGTCCAGTTTTAATTAGCTTTTCTGGACAATCCTGGAGTCTTTTTACTCAGGTTAAAGAAAAATCACCCAATTCAGGACTTTTTTTTTCTTTTTTTCACTTTCCTGACATCTGAGGTGTTGGATAGCTACTATGACCGCTTCCTCCTTCTGGAAAGCGTATCTTGTTTCCCAGACCCTGAGACACTTCTCCAGTTCCTTTGGTTTGTGATCTCAATTCTCACTTGCAGCCCTGACACCAAGTGCCACGTTTTCTGACCTATGGAGAGGCGCCTGCAGCATCCCCTGCCCAGCGTGGCTCAGCTGCTTGTCTTCTCATCTTTTCCCTGAGGAACTCTCACCCCTTAACATCCCCGTTTTTATACATTGATTTTTCAAGCTATAGTCATTTTTATTTTCCTTCTTTTTCTTGCCCTCCAGATTAATTTACCATCAAGTCTTATACAGAGGTCCTTGAGGAATGACATTTAGTTTAACGTTTTGTGATAATGTTGACAAGGAAAAACTCAGTTCTGGCCAGGGCCACTACCAGTAGAGTTTGCACACTCTCCCCAGGTCTGTGTGAGGTTTCCCCATGCACTCTGGTGTCCTTCCACATAGAAAGCTGTGCTCGTTAGGCAAAACGGCATGACAATCTAGTCTCTGTCTGGTCTCTACATGGCTGCATCTGAGCTGCCCTGTGATGGGACAACGTCCTGTCCAGACTGGAGCCTGCTTTGCACCCTGAGCTGCTGGAATAGGTTCTGGCCACCCAGCACCCTGAACTGGAGTAAGTGGGTTGGAAAATGAATGAATGAATGAATGAATGAATACAAATTATTGTAAAATAAAAACCCATAAAGTCTGCGATAGTCATTCAAATGTGCAACAATGCACCATGCAGAACAAGACAGCATTTGGTGAGCCCCCACGTCTGTGACTGCTTGTGTTTGAGCTGCATGATGGCAGGTGTTCCTGGCCCTGCTCTCTCTGCAAACGCTCATTGCTGGACCTACTGCAGCAGCACTATGGCTGCCGCCATTCACTGGTTCACGAAAAATTGAGTAAATAATTCTCCTGCTTGTTTTCATTAATCTTTCTTAAACATAGGCATAGTTCACATTTATGTCAGTGCTTAACATTAGAAGTGTTTTAGGTCTTTAGTTAGCAATTTGGCAGTTTTTTTGTGATCAGAAATAATATACCATCTCAACTCTTGTGTACCTCAATTGCTTATTGTAAAATTGATTTTGTTATATGTCGTTTCATGGAAAGTCCCAATTTCTAATAACCTATGGACAAGGTTAAGTGAGGACTTATTGCAGATTTATGCTTTTTTTTTTCTTTTCCATTTCTAATACCTCACTATGCAATAATGGATGGGACATCGTCTTTGGGGTCAGACAGATCCATGCACAAATTCTGGGATGTGACCTGTGTTTTCTCTGGCCTCTATATGTCTCTGTTTTACTTGACTTTTATATATCTGTGTCCTGGTCTCCAACATGAGGATAAAGCACATAGCTTTTAGAGTCGTGAGGATGCAGGAAGGGCCCCAGGAAAGGCCTGCTGGAGTATCCGCCTGTGGGGGCCTTGCGCATGCTCATATCCGGCCTGGCAATCTCCTCCATGCCTTTCTCTCCTCACCTTGCCCTTATTGGTCCTGCTCCACATCAGCCCACACCGTGTAAGAAGCCATCCCTGTGATGATATCTATCCTGTGTGTCACATCCGCTTCACAGCTTTCTGAGTCCAAACATCTTCGGGGGTTCAAAGCCACCCTGGCTGGTCCCCACGATCATGTCCTGTCTGATCTGCCATCTCCCGAACATCCCAGGCCCTGCGCCTTCCTGTCAGCCTCATTCCCAGTGCTCTCCAGGCTGCCTCCTCACAGCCCAGCTCCACATTCCTAGGAAGCCACAAACACCTCCCTCTGCCCGTGGAGCCTCGGCTGCCCTCCAGGGCCTGCTGTGGCCCTGCTCTCTCCGGTGTCTGTGGCTCCTGGGGACCCCGGCACTCTCTGCACCCCCAGCCTGGAGGGCAGACAGCCAGCATGCGGGAGGAGTGTGCAAACCAACATCATCCGAGGAGGTGGACAGTGAGCCAGGCCCCGCTTTCTGCGTGGACCCAGGACTGTGGAACAATCACACTGTCCTTAAAAAGTCAAACAGTGCCTTTTCTTTTGACTAACCTTCCAAGTGGGGTTTTGAGAGAAAACAAAATCACCCCTTTGAACCACATTAAACAAGCCAGGTCTCTCTGAGTTTGAAAGAAAACCAGGACACTGGAAGGAGGTCACCATGGGGCACTGGGTTTCCTGCAAGGACCCCTCGGGGGCTGGGAATGTGTGTTCCCAAGCAGCGAGCTGCCTCTGGTATAGTTAGCTGCAGAATGTCCATTCTGAGGGAGGCCGGGGTTTTTGCTTCTTTACGAACTTCACAGAATGCCGCAATAGTCTGGCTGGGGTTGTCAGGGCAGGCCTGTGCTTGCGGGCCCGGGGACCCAGGCACAGCTGAGGTTCCAGGACCACATGCCAGGGCCCTAAGTCAGTGAAGGTGATCACTAGAGTGAGCAACTGCTGAACATGATGTGGTCTCTCCTTCCTGAGAACCAGACGCCAATGTGAAGACGGGATTCTGTGACTTCCCAGAATGGCGGAGTGAGCTGGGGTGGCAGCTGGCAGCCGGGCCAGCTTTCTGGCCCACCCCAGCCTGGAGCCTGAGCTCTCAAGTGGGGCCGCCCCACCTGCCGGCCTTTGTGCTGTCCACTCTATTACCTCGGGGGCTAGAGGGCACACTGCTGGTGGAGAGGTGAGGCTGGGACCACCCAGCTAGGGAAACAGACTGGAAGGACCCAGGGCTATTTGAAAGAGAGATTCTGGGGCTCTGGGCTCTGTAGAAAGTTCCAGAAGCAGCATGCACTGGCTCTGATAGGCACAGGCCCTATTAAGACTCCACAGCCTTTTCCTCCTGGAAAGACTCACGTGGCTCAAGGAGGGACAGAGGGAGTGTGTGCAGGGCAGGGCCAAGGGCAGGTGGGACTGTTGTGCTACCACGGACGGGAGGAGGACGCCAGGAAAATGCAAAGCTCCTCAGGAACTCCATCATGTTGGAAAGCAGAGAGCCCCTTCTTGTTGAGAAACGGCCCAGTTCTCCCCCCAGAGACACACTGGCCTGCATCTCAGCCAATGACACAGGACTGAGACCCGGTGTCTTCACACAGGTGCCTGCTCTGTGATGCAGCCGGCTTCTCCAGTGACTCAGCTGCCTGGCCTGGGCCTGCTAGAGATGCAAACTGAGGTCTCATCAGTTGCCCCAGCCCTGCCAGACACCCTGCCTAGTGTCCGACCGGGCCTGCCTCAGCAGGTGCTTGGAGGGGCACGAATGACTCAGTGGGAGTGGGAGTTGCCAGAAGCCAGGTGTCTCTCCAGGGCTGATGCCAGCTTCGCATCAGCTTGGCTGCACCGGGAAGGCCACGAGGGCAGTGCAGAAAGTGGTGCACTGTCAGGTCATGCTGTCAGGTCATGCCTGAGCCACAGCTGGGCCGTTTCACTTCAGAGTGAGAATCCTCCACTTCCTTGGCAAGGGGAGGCGGAGGGGCTGAGATTGAGGAGTGGGAGGGCGTCCACCAACTCCCTGACACCCACTCGTTGTGGGGCCTGGGGAAGTTCCCCAAACCCTCTGGGGCCTCGGTCTCCTCATCCATAAAATGGGGATGCTTAGAACAGCACCTGACTCCGGGTGGATGTGAGGAGCTACGCCCTGATGCCAAGAGGAGTGCCCAGAGATCCCAGGATTGGGAGGCAGGATGTGTGCCGGCTCTTCCCAGTGGGGCATCCGAGGGGCACAGCCCACTCTGAGCCTCAGGGTCCCATCCAGTAGAGGGGTATATCCATGACTCCTGCCTCCAGGCCAACCAGGAGCCCACACATCAAGAAATAGGAGACCCTCACTGGCTTTTGCTCAGCTTCCAGGGAGAAAACGTCAACCACAGACCCTGCAGGAGAGATTGAGCTACAACCCAGCGCTGGAAAATAAAAGCCCAGGAATATGGAAGGAGTGGAGGCCCACGCGTTGGAGAGCCCTGGGCCGTAGGAGACATGGCATTTCATGTCTCGGATGGAATCCCTTCTGCCTGTGTCCCTCAGCACTCCTGATTTGTGTTGGGTGAATGAAACTGCGTATGTGAAGTACTTTTTAATGGCAGGGGTCTCCTGCAGGCCTGCCTTTTCCCCATGCTCCTTCTCCTGGTTCTCTGTCCAGTGCTTTCCCCCATCTATCTCCATTTTCGTCCCCTTCCCGACAATCATATCTTTCTTTTCCCCTTCAGTTTCCCCTCTGGTATCCCTGCCTTGGGAGCCCAAGCCCCCAAGCTCTCAGCGCTTCTAGAGTCAGGAATCAAGATCTCTCGCTATGACCCATGAGCCACAGCACATCCACGCAGACAGTGGCTAGCTTGCTGTGGAGCTAAGGGTGAGGCACGAGGTGTGGTGGCTGATTTGCACACCGGTCACGCTGTCTTAAGAAGACTTACTTGTTGACATTAATTGCTGAATAACATAGGAAAAGGTGTGAAGGGCACTGTGGACTCTAAACAGAGAGGCAGCCCCATGCAAAGTGAATGGGGGCTTGGACCCCTGAAACTGACAAGCATCATGGGCTTCACCAGCCTGTTTCTGTGAAATTGCTGAAGAATGAGGCTGGTGACTCTGCCCAGAACCCCAGCCCCCGCCCTCCCCAGTGAACAGAGGAGAGCTGATGGCAGCAAGCAGTGGCCACTCCCTTGTAGCAGATTCCTTTAGAGCCTCTGCCTTTCTTGCCCAAATGTGGTTCAGCTCAGTTCTAGCTACATAGAAGAAAATTGCATTCCCGGCTGGGATTTTGAACGGTGATTTATTTTGGTGGAAGTGCCTATAATTAAAAGCAGCCACAACAAAAACGAGGCGTGAGAACACATGAGTCCCAGACAGTTGCCGAGCCCAGGAGGCCCTGCCATCGTGACGGCAGAGGTGACAGCAAATTAAATTTACAGCTCCCTTCTGCCCCTTTCCAGGAGTGTGCTCTCAAAAGGGGTCGGTTTTTGCAAGGGATTAGGAAGGGTGAGATGCCTTTTTTGGAAATGATGATGTATATGCATTTTCGAATGTTGAAAATACCTAGGCGTGAATACCAGGAAGACGTGGAGGGGGACTGTGAGGTAGAGGCGTCCCTCATGTGGAAGGACAAAGACTAGGGGAACTTCTGTGCAGATGGCGCCAAGGTTAACTCAAGGTAGGAACGTCAGAGCAGCATCCCAGTGACATTGGCTGAGATGAAAGGGAAAAAGAAAGCTCATTTCCATGCCTCATAGCCCACACTGCGCTTCCAGCTGAGGTCGGGAGGGAAGGGGCAGCGAAGCCCTGGGTGCAGAGGCAGAGACCAGAGGCCAGTGCCCCGCGGGGGCCTGCCGGGTTCCTATCCCTTTGCCTGAGGTTGATGTTCAGCCCCACAGCAGCTCTGTGGGAGCTCCAGGCCAGCTCCTTGGAGAATCCACAGAAGCCCTCAAAGGCTGCGGAAGTGCACTTGTGAGCATTTTCTATGCATTCAAAAATCACATTCTTCTGAATTATTTCCAGCAGCCTGCCCACATGGCACAGTCCCTGTATGGTGGGTCCTCAGGTGAAAATATTTCCTGAGGAGGTGCCTGAGTGCTGAGATTCAGGCATTCGGAAGGTACAGGTCTAACTCACTCTGGCTCTGAGTAGGAGGCCGGAGCCAGGCACAAAGGGCAGTCGTCTGCCTCCGGGCTGGTGTGACTGCCCGCCCCGGCGTCTGAGGATGCCTTCCCGAGGAGAGATTCCACTCTGCTTTCTCCTCCTCCTCCCACACTCTGGCTCTCAGAATTTATAGCAAACATGGGCATGAGGGGCTCAGGCTGCCGATGGGTGGGTCCCAGAGGAAGGAGAAGACCTCCGCGGAGGTTAGACAATGATTGTTGTTGAAGAAGAGAGGAATGGCCTCAGGACTGGCCTGGGTCCAGCTCCCACTTAGGGGTCTGCCAGGTTGGGGAAGCCTGGGACCAGCTCCCACTTAGGGATCTACCAGGTGGGGGAAGCCCCAGCAGCTGCTCTCACGTGAGACGGGCAGCCGCGGGACTCTGCTCCTTAGGGCAGAGCCACACGGGGGCCAGGTGGCCAGGCAGGTGTTCTCACTTCCCACCGTTGCAGATGTGGCGTCCCCACCTGGCTGCTTGGGAGACTCTTGGCCGCAGGTGTGCTGGGATCTGAGCTGTGTGTCTGCTCTTGCAGGTACTTGAATTTCCTAAAGCGGGTGGGAGCTGCCAGGACTCCTAAGCAGAGCTGAGATGGGGCGTGAGCACCAGGCTGCCCAGCAGAGTCCTGGTCAGGGTGGGTGAGGCTGTGCAGCGATGGCTGAGCTTGGGTATCGACCGGGCCTGCTGCCCCAGCTGACTCTGCTCTGTGGCCTGCACCTATGTCTGTCCTGGGTTTCCATCCTCAATCCCTGTGCAGGGAGCAAGCAAGGACATAGGCTTTCTATCCCTCCAGGCTTCTAGCCCTCATTGCCCTTTCTGTCTAAACCCCATAGGGAGGCTGCAGAGATTCTTAATCTTGGCCCTGCTCTGAGCCATCTGTGGCAAGGACTGTTTCCTGCCTCCTTTGGGAAGCCCAGCGTGGGCTAAAAGCAGTAAGAGGGGCTAAAAGCAGTAAGAGAAGCCAGGTTTAGGAATCTCAGGAAGTGCCACGTAAGAGTTTGCTAGGGCTGCTGTCACAGAGTACCACAGCCTGGCGGCTTAAACAACAGAAATGTATTGTCTTGCAGCTCTGGAGGCTGGAAGTCCCAGAGCATCCCAGAGCAAGGTGCTGGCAGGGCTGGTTCCTTCTGAAAGGGCTGTGAGGTGCCTCTTCCCTGGCATCTGGTGATGCTGACAATCTTCAGTGCTCCTTGGTGTGTAGAAACCCTGATCTCTGCCTTCATCTTCCCATGTTGTTTTCCTTATGTGTGTCTCCCTATATGTGTCTGTCTACAAATTTTACCCCTTTTATACTGATTCTGGTCATATTGGAGTAGGGCCTGCCCTACTCCAATATGACTTCATCTTGACCAGTTATATCTGCAATGACCCTATTTCCAAATAAAGTCACATTTGAAGTACTGGGGTCAGGGCTTCCACATATGAATTTTGAGGGGACACATACACTCAACCTGCGACAAGCCAAGCCTGACTTTCAGGGCACGGCATTTCCTGCCCAAAATGTAACAGGACGGGATGGGGCTACCCTGGCTGAACTGGTCTCAGGAGAGAGAAATGACATCACTTTCAATTTCCATAAGAGCAAGAATGAAGTACAATGTAGATTAGCTTTCTGAGCATGAAATAACTTGAAATTTTAAGGAGTTGATTGAGGGATTCTGGGACTTGTGACTGTTCTCCAAATCGAGTAGCAAATTACTCCAAAAATAGTCGAGTGCCTCAGTACCTCATTCATTCAGACTAATTAAAGGGAAGACTAGCCTTTAGAAGTTAGAGTTCTTTTCACAGATTTCCTTGAGAAATGTACTATCCTTTTATTTTTTTTAGCCTGGAATCAGCTCTGCTCCCCACCCCATGTGACAGGAACCCTGGTTAGAGATGGGAAGGGGGTTTGGTGAAAACAGGAAGGAACGGTTGTGGGGGGCTTGGAATTGGTCTAACAATGGCAAATACTTAGAACTAATTGGGGGAAGAGAGACTTTTAATTACCTTGGGTTGTTTTCAATAACTTCATAATTATTTCCTCTTAGAAAATGACAAATGTCCAAGTCCCTGATTTGTGGACTCTGCCTGCAATGAGATTTGGTTATATTTTTCAGTGAGGCACACAGAGGACAAAACAGAAAGTCAGAAAGAGGTGGGGCTTTGTGGGGAGCTGGACAAAGGGTTATCCAGTGCAGAATTTACCCTTGTTGAACTAAGAACACTCATGGCTATCCTGAGAAGTGCCCTGCGCCTGTGATGTGGAATGGCTATTGGTTCCCCATATCCTTGCTCCATGTCCTGTGCTCCATGGAGACCTGGGTTTAAATGGCCTTAGTATAGATATAGTTAATATTAACATTTTCATTAATGTTACTTTCACATCAAGAAACTGTAGCATAGCCCATTTTCTTTCCTCCAATCTTTCAGAATATATTATATATTCTGCTTCTAAATTAGATTTTATAAGCATTTCTTAAGCACCTACAATGTGCTAGGCAACCTCTTTGGGTCCTGAGGATGTGAGCATGCATGCCATAGAAGTGAATAGATTTCCATGTATTGGGAAGAGTGCACCAGTAGACTTCCTGGGAAGGTGGGAGACATGGAGAGGAGTGAATAATCCCTGTGATGGTGAGAGGAGAGCCTGGAGGTGTCAGGAAGTTTCCACCATGGGAATTTGAAGGGAAATGAGGGAAAGAAGATCATCCCAGGAGCTCACTAGGATAATCCAAAGCAGAGAAGAAGGAGGTAAGTGCTCTAGTTGATTCTCTGAATGCAATTTAACTCATCCCTAGACAATGTTCCAGGTTGGCCAAGGTGTATCCCATTCCAAAGTTCCCATCCAAGGTGAGCAACAGGAAGGAAGATGGCAGAAGTCATCCGTGCAGAGTACTGCTTAGCTTCGATCACATCTGTTTGATAAAGGGATATGTCAACTAAGCATTTTTTTATCCTTGGAAATGTTGCCCTATCCTATAAGCCCTGAATATTATTATTAATTTTCATTCAAGCCCCTCAAGGAATATTTTTATGCCAACATCATAAGACACTTATCAGCCACTGAGCAAGCATCCGCATCTACAGATGAGGTGGTTTGAGTTTCCTGTTTGTGGGCAAGGCACCAGATACCCAGAGGCTTCTAAAAAGAGCAGGTAAGCACCCTCCCTGTGGGTGCCCTTCTTTGCATTTATGGCAATGGCTTGGCAGAGGCCCCTTCTCACCTTCTAGAGAGATGGGAGGGGTCAGAACTTTGTGCAGCTGCCTTTATCTTCCACTGACTCCCCCATGATGAGGGTGACTTTTCAGGCATCTCACAGAGAAGATTAACTGCCAAGGTAATAAAGCAACTGCATTTAATCATTTTCCTAATTAATGCATTTATTGCAGCTCCTTGCTGCTTTTCAGGCTGAACATAATGAGCATGAAGGAAGTGAGTGTCGCAGGGATCCCACATTTTCACCTGAAGGTTAATTAACCTGCAGATTATCTGGGAGATGACACCCACCCCATGATGGCAGAGGAAACACAAAGTTAGTGCTACGTGTCTCCAGGCCTGAGTGCAAAGCAAGGTCACAGAAAGGGAGAACTTTGGCTGAGGGCTGTAGCCTTTGAAAGGATGTTAATGTGGATATTGATTTAATTCAACATGGAGCACGCTGTGCTTGGAAGTTTCTACTTGGAAGCTTCTAGTAAACGAAAAATGAAAGAAAAGAGGTGTCGAGCAGGAACATAAATTGAAAAGGTGCCTCTATCCTGGAGCGTGAATGGAAATAGACTGCATGTCTGTTCACATATTGATCTGGGTTTGTATCTTCCATCTACAGCCATGCTGAGGCAAGGGCTGTCTTCAAACAAAGGCATTGATAGACCTCCGTGGGGAGGTCCTTTGAACAAGCTGTGGATCTTCCCGACCAGTGCGTTTGCACGCGGCATTGATGAAGGTCCGGTTTCAGATTTCAGAGGGCACAGTGCCCTCACTTTACTAAAACACTCCCCACTGTTTATCAGCAGCAATGTGAAGTCAGCTCGGCCCACCGTGAGAAACTCAAGAAGAGAAAGAATCATGCCTCTCTGGGTGGGAGCTCTCAGTTGTCTGAAAATTAGTTTCCCATGGTGCAGAATCAGATTTGTGAAAGTAAAAATGACAGTATTCCCTGCTACCTCTCACCAGTCCACAACATTAAAAGACAGATGGAGGGCTGGACACGGTGGCTCATGCCTGTAATCCCAGCACTTTGGGAGGCTGAGGCGGGCAGATCACGAGGTCAGGAGTTTGAGACCTGCCTGGCCAACGTAGTGAAACCTGTTTCTACTAAAAATACAAAAAATTATCCAGGCGTGGTCGTGGGCCCCTGTTATCCCAGATACTCGGTAGGCTGAGACAGAAGAATCGCTTGAACCTGGGAGCCTGAGGTTGCAGTGATTCGAGATCATGCCACTGCACTTCAGCCTGGGCGACAGAGCGAGACTCTGTGTAAAAAAAACCCCAAAAATCAAAAAACAAACAAACAAACAAAACAAAACAGATGGAGCACAATTTGGGAAAATGCACATCAAAGACCTTTGATGTGCACATCAAATGCTAGAAAAACAATCACAGATACGCATAAATATTTGGCCAGGAAGATAGTCATTGTGTAATCTTTATTAAAAAAAAATCAGAGAAAGCCTCACATATTGTCTGTGTAATTTTGGTCATGTGACCACTTGGTGCCTCAGTTTCCCCAGTTGCAATTTCACAGGGTTGCTTTGAGATTTAAATGAGACGATGCTTGTGAAGTACTGAGGACAATGTCTACTCCGAAGGATGCCTTCAGCACAGTTGTCTGATTACTGCTGTTGTGATGACTGGTTACCGACAGAGTGCCGTAGGGACGGGGCATTAACTTGTAATTACAGTGATGTTGACTGTTTGCTGAATGGAAAAATGCTCACAGTAAATTAAACAAAGCATGAATGAATGATTCTATTTTTAGACAAAGGTATAGTACATGTGTGCATATATATCTACTGTAAAAATATAACATTTTATACCGAAATATAAATATTAGGAGACTAAGTGATAAAATGTTAGCAGTGATTCTCTTGGGATATGGGAATAACAGTGATTTTAAATTTAGTCTTTGTGTTTTGTCAGGCTTTCCACATTTTCTACTGTGAAAATACCTATTTATTTTTTCAGTTAGAAAACAATCTTTCAAAATAATATCTACTTAATTTAACCAACATCAGATTCTGAAATTGAGGGTTTACGATTGAAACGGAGATCCATTTGTTGTGGAGAACACTGTTCACATACTTACATGTAAAACTATAGCCTCTGTTTTAATATTGTTTGTGTTTAGTGATGTCATCAGACAGAAGACAGGAGCGTGTTAGACAAAATAGGCACCCAAAGAACTGAGATAGAAGTTGGTCTCTAAATCTCTAACACTACCAACATCTTGAGCATGTTTCATCCCAGGGTGCCAGTGGTTCTCAGGATGGAGAGGCTGGGACCATATAGGCTGCCTTGCAACCCCAGAAGGCAGTGTCGTGGGTCTGGGGACAGAGGGGTTGATGCAGCGTAATGCTGCCTGGACCACGTAGTTGGTATTTTTGGCCCACTGACAATGACTCCTTAGCTGTTGAGAAGTCAAACAGTACAGAAAGATGTGAATGCAGGAAAGTCAGACAATTAGCCACCCTTTTCAACTTACTCATGCAACACTAACTAGAGACTGGAAAAGTATCCTGTTAACATTTTATTTTCCTTAAAACTTAGTTTGCAGTATTCAACGTGCTCAAGGCTATTCCTTCATTAACAACGAACAAACAAACCAAACCTGAATGGGTCCTGGAGTTTGGAAATACCACTAGCTTTTCTCTAAGCCGGCCACACAGGCCAGGCTTAATCTACATCTGTTCCATGATGGGGTGATCTAACCCGTGTGTGGGCAGAGGAAGGAATGGAGGGTGGCAATGAGTAGAATGAGGTACAGGAAAGAGGAGCGCAAAAGAAATTTTGCAAAGTTAGCTTCCCCTTCAGTTTAATCCTCACTAAATGTAGCTCTTAAATGAAGATAGTAAAGTAAGAAAAGACTTTTCTCTCCTTTTCACTTCCGCTATAAAATCACATCCTTAGTTTGTGGTCACATGAATAAGATACGAAGTGCTGGCACTGGGAAGGGGATCAATGAGTTTGTGAAATCATTTTATAAAACCTTCTCTGCAAACACCTCATCACCTTGGGAATCTTCCAGCAAATTTCGCTCCAAAAGAAGGGATTAGAAAGTGTAGTTTTTCCGCATTCCTTAAAGTGCCCGTATATATACATACATTTATTAAACGGGTATTCTTTGCTTAATAAGGGGCACTGTTTTGGTCAAAGGAATTTATTGGCTCAGGAATATTTAATGTATTCAGCTTTTACTTTTCTAGCCTCCTTCCATTAGGAGAGGTTGTCCATTACTTTAAATGTTTACACTTTTTATGTTCTCACATATTTATTTTATCTGTACTCTTTATAAAAGCAATAAATGTTGACTCCTTCTCAGCTGTCCTGGGGCTCCACCCCTGTGTGGCAGTAGAGAAATCAATAGCCCTTTCTTGACAACTGTGTAAGTCTTAGTTTCCATTCCCTGAACTCTGGGGGCTTTTCTTCCTTACTGATGTAGTGTGGCTGTGTCCCCCCACCCAAATCTCATCTTGAACTGTAGCTCCCACAATGCCCACGTGTCATGGGAGGGACCCGGTGGGAGGTAATTGAATCATGAGGGCAGGTCTTGCAGTGTTATTCTTGTGATAGTGAATAAGTCTCATGAGATCTGATGGTTTTATAAAGAGGAGTTCCCCTGCACAAGCTCTCCCTCTTTGCGTGCTGCCATTCATGTAAGACTTGCTCCTCCTTGCCTTCTACCATGATTGTGAGGCCTCCCCAACCATGTGGAACTGTGAGTCCATTAAACTTCTTTCCTTTATAAGTTACCTAGTCTTGGGTATGTCTTTATTATCAGCGTGAGAACAGACTAACACACCCATCTTGACCGATCCTTCTCAGGTGTATTTTTCTTTCTTTCTTTTTTTTTTTTTGGTGAGGTCTTCTCTGAGGCTTTCTGTCTGTGCTTGCTGTGAAAGCTCATTTCATCCAGCGCAGTCAGCTCTCAACTGCGTAGATGCATCTTTCCTCTGGATTCTGGCCCTAGTCTTTCTCCTCAACTCCAGGTCTGCATTTATCTTATGTAGTGAACACTTCTATCTGCATCCACCAGCATCTTCAACTTCATCCACCAAGATAGAATGCATTATCTATTATTTTTTTCAGTCCCACTCTCCCTAATTTTTCATCTGTTAATGTCAGTGCCGTCATCCCCAGTCTTCCAGATGGTTACTGGTTACATTTACAATTATTATGCCCCTGTTGAATGCCTATTACGATGTAGGCACTGGGCTAAGTGCTTGGGTTTTCTATTTTTCAAGCTCGTGCTTTCAAGCGTGACACCCACAGCTTTTTTTTTTTCTTCTTTTTTTGAGACAGAGTCTCGCTCTGTCGCTCAGGCTGGAGTGCAGTGGCGCGATCTCGGCTCACTGCAAACTCTGCCTCCCAGGTTTATGCCATTCTCCTGCCTCAGCCTCCCGAGTAGCTGGGACTACAGGCGCCCGCCACCCTGCCTGGCTAGTTTTTTGTATTTTTTTAGTAGAGACGGGGTTTCACTGTGTTAGCCAGGATGGTCTCAATCTCCTGACTTCGTGATCCGCCCGTCTTGGCCTCCCAAAGTGCTGGGATTACAGGCTTGAGCCACCGCGCCCGGCCACCCACAGCTTTTTAATTCAGTTCAAGTGCCAGAGAATTCTATTAGATTCCTGATTATGTTACTTCATGATTCAAAGTCTCCACTTCACAGCTGACCACTAAATTCTGGACAGCCTGGCCTCAGGTGTTAACTGCTCCACCCCCTCCTCTCACCTTGTGTTTCTGCTTACCCCATGCTCTGGTCAAATTAAACAACCTGCTGTTCTCTGCATGCCACATGGTTTCTCACCTCTGAAATCTGTCTCACTTTCCCTTTCTGCCTAGAGCTTCTTCCATTCCATCTGTATGCCCAAATCCTTCCTGGTAGTCAATGTGCTCAAAAGACATATCTAGGAACTACTCTATGGTCTTCCCAACCGAGTCTCACGTCATCGTCCCTGCCATGTCCTTGGAAGCATCAGGACGTCACATATTGCTTCTCAACATCCACTTTGTATTGCAAAGATTCTCTTATCTACTTAGAAGTAAGTGACTCAAAAGTAGAGACTGCATCTCACTGTGTTTGCATGATTGAAGGGAGGCATTATTTCACCCAAGGAGTTTCTTAATGAGTAGCACTGAGAGAAATAATTAGGTAAATGCACAACTTAGGTCATAGGCCTACTAATTATCTTTCAGTCCCCAAGATCAGACACTGAGTTACACAGAAAAAATAAAAGTACAATGAACAGGTGGAGGATATGTAGTCTATTGCAGAAAGGTCCTTTTGAGGAAGCAGTTCATTGCTGGAAGGTCCTTTTGAAGACAAGTGGTCTATTGCGCGAGGGTCCTTTCGAGGACATGTAATCTATTGTTAGAAGGTACTTTTTGTTATGAGGTGGTATGTATGTATATTTGTGCTGAGAACCAACAAGGTCCACTGATTTCTTTCAGCCACTGCCTCTCTGGGGTTTAGAATAAGAGGAAAATGAAAAACAAATGCGTCCTGGTGTTTTCTCTCTGACAGCCAGCATCTCCTGAGTGGCCTTCTAGCATTTGGAGGCTATTCTCCTTCTCTGCCCTTGACAGTCTCTGACAATGCTCAGTGTGGGTCCAGACCATGACCTGGGGTTCTCCCTTGGCTGGTACCTGATTTAACCAAGAAACACGAAGCTGCAGTTCTCACTGTTGTCTATTACCCAGGAGTCTCTTTAATGACAGGATGTGAGGGACTTGAGGGGACTTAATTAGCATTTAAAAGAATAAAATCTTGACATGGTGATTTAATGAGCTTAGCAAAGCTATTGCTCTGAGCATTGTTGCAAAGGTGGTGTTAACTGGAGTTGAGAGTGTGTAGCTAATCTAAATATATTAGATCCATTGAACTCTTGCTTAGCCACGGAGTTACTGATGACATGTCACCATCTATGGATAAGACCACAGTCATGGAGTCAGACACATGAGACAGCTGCAGATTCGATTCCTGACTTTTTTTATTTCTCATTCCCCTCATCCACAAAATGGAACATTAGCATCTGCCCTTACAGGTTGTCCTGATAATTCACAACACAGTGAAGCAGTAAAGGGTCAGCACTTAGCCCAGTGCCTGGCATGCAGTAGACACTAAAGAAATGTAAGGGAGTAATGTAAATAAAATACCAAATATTAGGAGAGCAGTAGGAGATATCATGTGAATATCAGGCTAAGAGATAACACACATCCCAATAGGCAATGAACAGCCATTGGTGGTTTAGCAGTGGCAAACTTGTTCAAAGCAGGGTTTTATGATGATTACTTTTGCAATAGTACAAAAAAAAGTGAACTAGAGTAGAATAAGGGTAGAAACAGTGAGGTTATAATTTCAAAAGTCCAGGCATGAGGAATAAATATGGTGATACAAATAGAAACAAAATGCAGATAGAAATGACTTTTTTTAAAAAACTAAAAAATTAACTGGAAAAAGAATGAAATAAAGTTATCAAGGAAATTATTTCAATCAGGAGACTGAAAAAGAGTGGAAATAGGAATATTTGGAGGCAGAGTTAATTGGGGAAATGCTAAGTTCTACTTTCAACCTATTGAGTCAGTCAATAATGCAATATCAGTGGAGATAAAATTGGGGTGGTCAGTGATTAGAGAGGCTCCAAGCCAGGACCTTCTGATTGAGAGTTGTCTGCATGAGCTGGATGGCTGAAGCCATGTGAATCAATGAGAACTACAAAAGAGAAGAGTGAGAAGTGCAGAAACTGAGAATTCTACATCAACAGCATAGTTGGTAGAGGGAACCCAGCAGGAAAGAACTGTGTGAGAAGGGAGGCAGTGCTGAGTGATGCCAAAGACTACAGAGAGAAGAGGTGAAATGAAGACTAAGCACAAGCCATGGGCTGGTCAGAAGCGACTTGAGGGCTGAGCTGCAGGGTCACCCTCAGTGCAGTGCTTGTGGATGAGAAGAAAGTCAGATGGAGCCTTGTAGGTGAGAAGGAATGAGCAGCTGGAGCTGTCTGAGGTGCTGCCCTGTTCTCTAGCTGCCAATTGTTCATGGATATTACTATGCTTTTTCAACGGTGATGGCGTTTTTCCCCCGCAAAGTTGAGTTTTGTGACCTTGAATAGGATATCCATGCTATAAACCTTTTAAAGCCCCTGTGGAAAGATTTCCAATACTCTGTTAGTTTTCTGAGTAAGAAGGTGGGTCGAGATCCATCCCCTTTTGGAAAACTGAGCTCCCCATAATGTTTTCAGAGCCAGTTTTCCCACTTGGGAATGTTCTCAGAGTTATTCATGCAAACGGAGGAGAAGACCAAGTAGTCAGAAAATGGGAGACCATGTGGATGCACTTGCATGATCTCGGCTTCTCTGGCCTTTTCACCTTATCTCCCATTAGCTGCCCAGAGAGATGCTGGGCTTCAAACATCCCCAAACCCAAGGCACCCTAACAAGGACAGATTTTGCTCCTACCAGTTAAATGGAAAATTCCCAAGAGTCTGTTTCATTAAATTGCCACAGCAAGGAATAAATAGGTCACCAAGCTGTGCCTACATTCATTGTATTTTCATTGTGTACTTCTTGCATCTTTCTAATGTCATTACTGTGCAAAGACCCAGACAATGTCTGTGGGCAGCTTAACTGTGTCCTCTAAAATTCTTTGTATTCTGCTTACCAGCCATATGCTAAGAAGCAACACCTTCTAACACAAGTGCCATTATCCTGTGGCAGCTATTTCGACCCTGAAGACACAAGACTTGCAGAGCTGTTCCAGTGTGGGTGAGACAGGGAGAAGGCCACCAAGTCCCATTATCACATTCACTGAAGGGTGCTTTTGGATGCATGAAGGGTCTGCAGATGGCTAGAATTTGAGGACCAGCCAAGGGATGTCCAGGTGGTGTGTGTTGGCTGCTGGCTGCCTCTCAGACTTTTGGTCCTAGGTGCAAAGGGAAGCTGAAAGCAGAACAATAAAGCCATCTGGGGGGAACCTGCTGTCAGCAGCCTGCAAGGACAGGGCAGTACAGTGTGACCAGGATGAGCTTTTCTCCAGGGAGACCTCACCAGCTAAGAGCAGGGGGATAGATATTTTGGTTGGTAGAACTGTAAATAAGCAAATATTTCTAGGTTGTGAGAGGCATGCAGGTCTTGTGAGCTCAGCAGCTTTTCTGGCTGCAGATCCTGTCCTCTGGTGCCATGGGCTCCAGCTTTACATACATCTCTCTGGACACAGCCCTTGGCTAGCAGGTGGGACTGAGCCATGCTAGCTTTGGGCACATAGGCTTCTGTCCAGCCCGCTTCTCACATCTCTCAGTGGGTGGGGAGCACAGATGTTCAAAACTCAGCTTCTGGGAGAGTCAGTCTCAGTTGTATCCCTTCTTGGCCGTGTCACCCTGGGCAAATTACTTAACCTCTCAAGGTTTGTTTTCTTGCCTGTCATCTGGGAGTGATTCTAGAACCCCTTGGTGGTGACGTGGGGACAAATGAGATAAGCCACATAGAGAAGTTTATCTGTCACTTAGCCATTGAAGAAATGTTATGTCCTTTAATTCTCTTCATCCCTCACTCACTGGCCTATTGACACTGTCCAATGAATGGCTTTTTTTTTTCTTTTTTTAACCTATATAAATAAGCCTCTATTACCGAATTGTTTAACTTTGTTAAATTCTAGTCATTCTTGGCAGTAGCTCAAGATATAAGAAATTGTTCTCACTACCAAATAATTAACTCCTAAATATCACCCTTAAGCAATTTAGTGCTACCATTGAAATGCAAATGTTACTTTTATAAGCTTGGCGCTTTTATCTCGCTGATAATTTTTTTTTTTTTTAACCAGAGAATCTCTAAAAGGAATATAATTTCTGTCCATCTCTAGAAAGGCTCCTTTGAACTAAAATGGAAACTCAAGGCCTCTGTAAAACCATGTAGGCTAACCTTTTCTTTTTCTCTTGAGATGCCCAACAGACTAAGGAAACAATCTGACAATTACGGAGTTTCAGAATAGAAAGAGATTCAAGAGGTACATGGGTCACTGTCCAGGAAATGAAGGAATCCTTAAGGCCATGGCTCATGGTCTTGCTGACCATTGGAATCAGTCAGGGACTTCTTAAAAATCCTGACACCCAGAATGCACTCCAGACCTGTTAAATTAGAACTTCAAAAAATGTCATAAGGTCCAAGTGACCCTGATGCAACATTCTGTTGCAAGATTCTGATGCAAGAATCTTGCGACGGTTCTTGGCTTCACCCAGGAAAGAATTTAAGGGCAAGCCTGTGGTGTTCGACAGAAATCTTTCATTGAACCAGAGCTACTCCATGCAGAGTGGGGCTAACTCATAGGCAGTGTGCCCAGAGCAATGTTTGGGCTCTTGGCAACTGTATTTATACTCACATAAACCCACTTTCAATTACATGCAAATTAAATGGTGGGTAAATGCAAATTGAGGTCCAAGTCATTTAGATCATTCTAGAAAAAGGGTGGAAACTTCTGGGTGCCATGGAAAGCAGTGGCAACTTCTGGGTTGTTGCCATGGCATTTGTAGACTGTCATGGCTCTGGTGGGAATGGGAATATCTTGTGCCATGAGCAATAAGAGCAGCTGGGGATCATCTCCCTGGCCATCTGCTGGTTTTCACCAGTTTCTTTATTTTATCCTGTACAGACCAGATCATGTTTTGGTTAGCAGGGTTGTGACCAGAAAACAAGTCCTGCTGGTTTCCTACCTTAATCCTGGTGGGTACCTGACATGGGCCTGCACTTCAGAGAAGCGTCTCCACTGCTCATCAGTCCCTCTTTGATGAAGGATCCTACCTGTAAGGAGCTCACTACTTTGCCAGATGGTTGTTGATTTCATTTGTATCTTAGGCCATTTAGGCTGCTGTAACAAAGTACCATAGATGGGTGGCTTATGAACAACAAATTTATTTCTCACTGTTCAAAAAGTTGAGGGTCCAAGATCAGTGTCACAATAGCTGATTTCTGGCGAGCACCCTCTTCCAGGCTATAGACAGATGACTTCTCAGTGTATCCTCACATGGAGGAAGGAAAAAGCAAGCTCTCTGGATTATTTTTTCTTTTTATAAGGACACTAATCTCATTAATGAGGTCTCCATTTCCATGACCTAGTTAGCTTTCATAGATCTACTTCCAAATACCATCACACTGGCCTGGCAATTAGATTTCACACAGGAGTTTTCTGAGGGGAGCACAATCATTCAGTCCATAACTGTAAACCATGCAGACTGCCGCTGGTAAGAGTAAACCATGCAGGCTGGTTTACTAGCATGGCTAGTAAACCATGCAGGCTGCCGCTGGTAAGAGGAGAAGGTTGCAAACTTTAAACAGGGTCAGACATATCCAGTGGCCACCCCCTGGCTCCAGCAGGTTGGTGTCATGTGGAATGTGGATAGAGCATTGCCAGATATCCTAATTTATGAAGAAAAGCTGGAAATTCACATATTTATATCCTTGATTTTAAATGGGGGCAAATAATTTACAGAGTTAAAGCCCAGCAGGAAAAAACGCACTGCACTTGCAGGCCTTGGGTTTGTGGCTCTTCTCTGCAGGGTTGAGCATCCCTGATATAGGGAGAGAAAGGGAGTCCTGGGTGCTGTCTAGAGAGGAAGAAATTGGAGAGAGTGATGTATACAAACATGATGGAAAAGGAAGATGGGAAGAAGAATCAGAAGGAAGAGACACGAGGCATGCTTTGAGAGCAGAGGCAAGGGCCACTGACACTCTCCAGCGTTTGTACTTTGGGTTGTATTTATGTTTTCTCTCCAGTGAATTATGCCCAATTGGAGAGAGGCAAAAATCTCACTGCTAAAAGTCCCATGACAACCTCCCTTATCTTGCCACGATCCCTCAGAACCACTGCGAGTTAAGGAAACAGGAAGATCCCTACGCTGATCACAAGAAAGGCAGATGCCTTCTGTCTACACTGGCCACCAGAGGAGGACGGAGTGCTGTAGTGTGGGCTGGGGTGGGAGGCAGATGAGAGGCGGTTGGTCAGAATCTGCCTGGTCAGCTGGTGCTGGGAATGTCTCAGCCGGAAGTCCCTTCCTGCGGCTGACTCATAGACGTCCAGGGCCTGAGCGCCAAGCAGCAATGACTCTAAACGCTCATGGATTCCGGTAAGCAAGGGGACAGACTAAGGCAGGGGTGCACCTGGTGTTGGCCTCCTCACAGGCACCCAGATGACAGGGCAGGGGCCAGTGCAGGACTCCGGAGAGTCACCCTTTCATAGAGCGTGGGGGAGCCCTAAGGCCAGGGCAAGGAGCCCGAGCGGTCATGAGCTCTGGAGGAAGGAGGAGGGAGTCAAAGGCAGGCAGCTGGTAGAGGCCAGGAGTGGGTTGGCTGGGAGTATTGATTTGACCATCCCTGAATCATCTGAAACTTTCAATGGCTGGAGTGAGAAGCTTAATCCTCATGATCCTTTCTAAAAATGACATTCTTTTATTGAGAGCAGGTTAAACAGAACATGGGAAGAAGAGGGAAAATAGAAAATAAAAAAGCAGTTGAAAGGCAAGATCACAAAATAGGTGCAGTTCGGGGAGATAACACTGTAGAAGGTTAAAGAGAAACATCACCTTCTCTGCTGTTTTCTAACCTCAATCCAAGTGTCTATGTTCAGGTCAGGTTTGACTCAAAGACTGTGTCAGTGGTCTCCAAAGATATCCAGAAACCATTAAAATAGCAAACATGTCTTCAATTTGCTGTAGTTTTGTTTCCAACCCATGAAGGGTAGTGAGAGTGAGGAATCCAGGTGCCCATCCTGAGAACAGATCACACAGCCCAGTGTTTGTGCCCTAGTATCCCTGGATACTTTGAGAAGCACTCGAGGACACACAGAATGATGTGTTCTGGGCATGATGGGTTTGCAGGATCCAGGCACCCCCAGAAGGGCCATGGGTGTTTGGAACTGAGCCCTGATGTTCAGGCGGGAGGCGAGATTAGGGACAGCTTGGTCTCTTGGCCCATGCAGCTTCCCAAGTGTCAGCTTCCTTTGGGAGGCGATTTATAAGCTGGTACAATCTGGCATGAGAGCTGTTTGCCAGTTCCTGCTCACCAAGGTCAATAGTGACTCTCGCTCACATATTTGAGATGAAAGGAGATTTTGTATTTGGTGTCTAAGATTAGGACTTTCCATGCAAGGGTTCATAAAGATGATGGGTATTTACCGTCACTTTGATAGGCCACATGGGGCTCAGACCCTCCTTGATAGTGCTCACCTGACCCTTTTCCTTTTGGCTTCTTTTCTTTGAGAACAGGGTGGTTGCCACCGCCAGAGCCACCACCAGAGCCCAGTGTCCAGACAGCATGACAGAAGCTGCACCATCCAGGGTGCATTCGCAGCCAACACAGACAGAGAGCGGTGTGTGAGTGGTGATGCAGTAGTAAACCGACTGAGAAAGGCAGAGGGCACCTGCTCAGCAGAACACGTCCTTCGTTATCTGCCTGATCTCCTTGGAAACTCATGAATAAGGGGAATTAAAAGACACTTGCCCACCACTCTGGCTCTCATCCAGTAAAAAATATTGGCGGATGCTTGGTTTTAGTGCCAGCTTCCCTGCAAACTATGTGCAAACAGTGAATGAGGTATTGACGTAACTGCAGTGGATTGCATCAATCATCTTGAGATTTGTACACAGAAGGTAGAGTCTGACATAGTCACAATAAGGAAAGGGCCTTCAAGAGTTGAAGGACTTTATGAGGAGCACCTGGAAGGATGCTGGGCAGCAGCTCCCTGGTGTGAAGGGCTTTGGGGGATATGCCCTGGTGTGATGTAGGCGGGTCGGACTTACTACCTAGCAAATTGCGCAGATCTGGGGGTCCGGGTGACTTTACAGAGATTAATGCAGCTGTGGGGGCATCAAGAATCTGTGTCAAGAGGAGGCAGTGTCATTTTCATGCTGGACATGGCTCCTCAGCTCCTGAGTGTGCCCTGCCTCCTCCTATCAGGGATGACGGCCCAGCTCCATGTAAGACAAAGTGACAGACGAAGGTGACTGAGCGCAGGGGACAAACGTAACTCACTCACTCTGCCTTCAGTTCCAACTAGAGGAAGGGAAGCGGCATATTTAGGAATTGGGCTAATGTGACTCAAACCCCTCACAGGCCCCGCACCAGGACACTTTGAGAGAGGCGTGTGACCTCACTGCCTCTCGATCCCCATTTGCAGAACGAGGAGCTCATTAGCTGCAACAAGTTGTTGAGACAGAGTAGCTGGGATTCTGCATAGTCTGCAAACTTCCAGGTGTGTAGTCATTTATAGCAAATGGAAGAGGCTACCATTGTGGTCTGAAGTCAGAGGCAAGGAGGATTTAAAGTAGCAGAAACCAGGCCAGTGAGGGTGACCATCAACAGGTATTTTCTGAGCATCTGGGATGTGCCCTGCGCTGCACAGTCACTGATAAGACAGCCGCAAGGGGTGCAGGCGCTCCATCATGTGGGGGGATTGTGTGTGACCAGGTGGTAAAAGATGACCAGGGTGACAGGGTGAGGGGGAGTCTGTCCCAGGCCCCGTCCCTGCCTTCTGGTCCTGCTGGCAATTTTCAGTGTTTGTCACCTGGTGTTCTCCTCTTGTATCTTCTTTGTTTCTTTGGAGACAGGGTCTGGCTCCAACACCCAGGCTGGAGGTGCAGTGGTACAATCATGGCTCACTACAACCTTGACCTCTTGGGCTCAGGTGATCCTCCTACCTCAGCCTTCTGAGTAGCTGGGACTACAAGTGTGCACCACTATGTCTGGCTAACTTTTGTATTTTTTGTAGAGGCAGGATTTCACTATTGTATTAGTCTGTTCTCATGCTGCTAATAAAGACATGTTTGAGACCGGGTAATTTACAAAGGAAAGGAGGTTTAAAGGACTCACAGTTTCACGTGGCTGGAGAGACCTCTTGATCATGGCAGAAGGTGAATGGCACATCTTACACGGCATCAGACAAGAGAGAATGAAAGCAGGCAAACGGGGACACCCCTTATAAAACCATCAACTCTCATGAGACTTATTCACTACCATGAGAACAGTATGGGGAACAACGCCCCCATGATTCAATTATCTCCCACCAGATCCTCCCACAACACGTGGGAATTATGGGAGCTACAATTCAAGATGAGATTTGGGTGGGGACACAGCCAGACCATCTCAGCTGTTTCCCAGGCTGCTCTGGAACTTCTGAGCTCAAGCGATCCTCCCACCTCAGCCTCCCAAAGTGCTGGGACTACAGGCCTGAGCCACCACACCTGGATTCTGTGTCTCCTTTTCTGTCTCTTATAAGAAAACCCGCCATTGACTTTAGGGCCCACCCTGATCCAGGATGATCTCACTTCCAGATCTTTACCTTACCTGCATCTGCAAAGGCACATTTGGAGCTTCCAGGTGGAAACGACTTTGGAGGAGGCATCATTCAACTCCACTGCACGTGGGAGGCCCTGGCGTCACCGAGGAGGTGCTGGTTTCTCAGAGAGGCAGCTTCTCAGCTGAGGGGAAGCGTCCACAAGGCTGGTAGAGATTGGAAATGAAAGTGAGCAGGCTTTTCACAGTGAACCAAACAGCCTGGAGGCCGGGAGGAGAGAGAGGACCAGGAGTGACGCGACCTGGTAAAGCAGCTCCTCTCTACACGCCCCTCTGGGGAATCTTAGTGCTGAGAGGAAACCTCGGAGGTCTTATTTCTCTATACCCTGGAATTATATGTAGCTGGTATCTTTCTGAATTTGGGGAATAGGTCTAAAATAGTGGCTTTTGGAGGCAGACAGATGAGTTCGTATCTAGGTTGTGCCTGGGGCATGTCCCTTGATCGTTCTGAATTGCAGTAAAACTCTCCTGCAAAAATAGGGCTCCTGGTTCTTACTGACCTATCAGGCTCAGAGGATGGCATGGGATAATGAAAGAAAGGCAGCTGCCTGCAACAGCATCTCATTTCGGGTCCATTTCCTTTCGTTTTCTGACGGAGCCTCATTGCTTCTAAACTCAGGCAGCCTCTCAAAGTATAATTTAAGTTTAAAAATTCAAGTATAGATATTTTCAGAACATTTCCTCCTAAATACAACCCAGCCTGAGCCATCAAATCTTACGTTTTTAACCTTATCCCAAGAACCAATTTCCGAACCACCACTTAATGAATGTTAGACGAAAAGGGTTCCAATAGAGAGCAGAGAGCCCCATGCATCCCGGAGTGAGGCTCTATGAGGGAGGAGTGCTGCTGTGCCCAGGGTCTAAGCCAGAGATGCCTGTGCTTAGGGAAAGAAGATCCTCGGCATTTGTTGTAACCCCAGGTCTTATCCCTTCCTTCTTTAGAATGGATGGTTCTGCCTCTTACGCAGGTTTAGGTCTCATTTCTTTCCCCTTATGATAATATTCACCATGTCTCTTGTGCTTGTTTTGAAGTAAAGACCAGGAATCCTCCTTATTTTTCTTTTATTTTTTTTAAAGATTAAATTTAACAGTTTTTTTTTTGAGGCAGGGTCTTGCTATGTTGCCCAGTCTGGAGTAGAGTCACATGATCTCAGTTCATTACAACCTCCACCTCCTGGGTTCAAGTGATTCTCATGCCTCAGCCTTCTGAGTAGCTGGGATTACATGCATGTACCACCACGCCCAGCTAATTTTTGTATTTTCAGTAGAGACAGGGGCTTTATCATGTTGCCCTGGCTGGTCTTGAACTCCTGGCTTCAAGTGATCCACCTGTCTCTGTCTCCCATAATACTGGGATTACAGGCAAAAGCCAGTACCCCAGCCCAGGAATGTTATTTAGTTTTATCTGATTTGTGCCGAGAAGGAGGTTTGGTGAGAAAAAGAAAGGAGATGGACTGGAAATCAGCTGCTGCTACGTGCAGCTGCCTTTCCTTCATCATACCATGTTATCCTCCAACCCGATAGGTCAGTAAGGACCAGGAGTCCCATTTTTGCAGGAGAGTTTTACTGCAGTTCTGAAAGGTCAGGGGACTTACCCCAGAGGATGATTTCAATGTTCCTGGGAGGATAGGCTCTGTTTTCAGGAAGAGTCCTTGCTCTGGTTTCACTATCAAGTAGCTGATAATACAGATTCCTCCTCCCTTAGTCACGGACTGTGGCTTTGTGGCATCTGCTTGACCATCTTAGGAGCAGCTCCCGGGGCCCGTCCATGGCAGAAACACTTGCAGCATACTGGGCAAGGGTCCCAATATCAAGCCTAACACAAGCACCCATGAGGCCTGGAGATCGCTGCCTAGCTCCTTCCACTGCCTGGTTATGTGGTGGAGACCACGCTTTGCCTATTAATTGATGGGTAGTTTACATTGGACATAACCATAAATTTTAGAACTTCAAGATAAACACTATCTCTATTGGAATTCATCGCATTGCAATGAAACATTTTATTTCAGAATTTCTCGGCTGGTCTTGGAACTATTTAAAAGGACAACACTGAAGTCAGGAAGTGAGATGTCTCCAGCTTCGTTCTTTTTTCCTCAAGATTAGTTTGGCTATTCTGGGTCGTTTGTGGTTCTATATGGATTTGGGGTTTTTTTTTTCTATGTGTGTAAAGAATGCCATTGGAATTTTGATAAGAATTGCATTGAATCTGTAGATCGTTTTGGCTAGTATGGGCATCTTAACAATATTAATTCTTCTAATCTACAAACATGAGGTATTTTTCCATTTCTATGTGCCACCCATATTTTTTTGATCGATGTTTTATAGTTTTCAGTGTACAGGTCTTTCATCTCCTTGGTTAAATTTATTCCTAGGTATTCCCTTCTTTCTGATGCTACTGTAAACGGGATTGTTTACTTGATTTCTTTTTCAGATAGTTCAACATTCATTTATACAAATGCAACTGATTTTTGTATGTTGATTTTATACCTTGAAACTTTACTGAATGTATTAGTTCTAACAGTTTCTTAAGGAGTTTATATGTATAAAAAACTATAATTAAAAAGAATATGTATAAAAAACTATAATTAAAAAGATTATGGTACAGGAATAAAACCAGACACATACATCAACGGAGCAGAATAGAGAGTCCGGAAATAAACCCAAGCATATACAGTCAACTAACTTTTGACAAAAGCACCAAGAACACATAATAAGAAAAGACAGACACTTCAATAAGTACTGTTGAAAAACTGAAAGCCCACATGCAAAATAGACCCTTTTCTTACACCATGCACAAAAATAAATAAACTTAAAATGGATTAAAGACTTAAACATAAGCCCTGAAACCATAAAAATCCCAGTAGAAAACGTAGGGGAAAGTCTTTTTGACGTTGGTCTTGGCAATAATTTTTTGAATCTGATGCCAAAAGCACAGGCAACAGAAGTAAAAATAAATAAGTGAGACCACAACAAACTGAAAAAGCCTCTGTACAGCAAAGAAAGAAAACAATCAACAAAATGAAAAAGCAACCTGTGGAATGAGAGGAAAGACTTGTAAACCATACAGACAATAAGGGATTAATATTCAACATGTATTAAAACTTATAAAACTCAGTAGCAAAAAGAAATTAAGCCAAATAACCTGATTAAAAATAGGCTAAGGATCTACATAGACATTTTTCTAGAGAACGCATACAAATGGCTGACAGTTACATAAAACAGTGCACAACACGAATCATCAGGGAAATGCAAAAGAAAACGACAATGAGATACCATCTCATGCGTTAGGATGGCTATCACAAAAACCACGAAAGATAAGTGTTGGCGACGATGTGGAGGAAAGGAACCCTCATACACTGTGGTGGGAGTGTGAATTGGTGCAGTTATTATGGAAAACAGTGTGGCGATTCTTCAAAGTAAAATAAAAATAGAACCACCACATAAGATACAAATCCTACTTCTGGGTACAAACAACCTAAGTGTTCATCAACAGATAAATGGATAAAGACAATATGGTATATTTGTGTTATATGTGTATGTATGTATGTGTGTGTGTGTGCACGTGTGAATGTGAGTACATATATAAGGGAATATTATTCAGCTTTAAAAATGGATGTCTTGCCATTTACAACAACTCAGATGAAATGTGAGGACATTATTCTAAGTGAAATACCAGGCAGAGAAAGAAAAATACTGCACGTCTCACTTATATACGGAATAAAAAAAAATTGAATTCAGTAACAGAGTAGAATGGTGGTTACTAGGATCTGGAATGAGGAGGAGGGGAGAAAAAAAGGTACAAATGCTTAGTGACGAGGTAAATACTGAAGACCTAATGTACAGCTTGGTGACATAGCTAATAAAATGTACTGTATATTGACATTGCTGAGATAGTAGATTTCAAGTGTTCTCACCACACACAAAAAACGGTAACCATGTGAGGTACTGAATATGTTAACTAAAAATGAAAAAAATTAAAATGTTTGCCTATAAAATGGCATCCTTCTAGTGCTTCCAGTAATGATAGGATTAGCTGGTCTTTTCCTGGGACTGGGTCTTGTCTACCAGAACACCACCTGACATGGCTTGTTCTGATACTTCCATTGACCCTATACCAAATTCTGATGTTGCCCTGCACTCTTCCAGGTCTGTGACCTGACATGGCTTGTTCTGATACTTCCATTGACCCCATACCAAATTCTGATGTTGCCCTGCACTCTTCAAGGTCTGTGAAGATATGATGTGATTATTTTTAATCCTGTTCTTTTCTGAATATAGAAGACTTTTAAATATTGTAGAAAACACATTCTTTGCCTCTCTAATATAAAAACTCAAAATCAGTAAATAACATGCAGATAAAAACAGTCATGGATTGGAAATAGCTGTTAACACACTTTTATTTACCTCGTAGGTCAAAAAATAAATCATAATAAAACTTAAGAACTTTGGAACCAAATTATTATATAAATGTTATGTACTAAAACACTTATGACTCATTTTAACATATTCCTATAGGAAACTTTATTGTCTCAAATCTACAGTGAAGAAAGATGACAAATTAATGAACCAAGCATTGAGTCTGAATTAGAAAAAAATAGTGGAACATACTAAATGGAAGAAATAAAACAATAACAAGATAAGATGTTAATGAAATTTATGATAAATACCCTTAAAAAGGGTGAACAACAAGTGTAGCTGGTGCTTTGTAAAGAATGTTTGAACATTGGCTAACCTCAGGCGAAACCAATCAAAGGCAGTTATAAATTAAAATTGAATAAAAATAGAAACATAGCTAAAGATAGAACAGAACTTAAAAGTTATAAGCCAATATCAACAAAAAATGTTATGTCAATGGCAATTTTTTAAAACAAATCACCAATATTGGCACAACGAAAAACCAAAACCTAATATAAGCCCTAGATTAATTCTCAAAACTACTCACAAAATGTACCGAGGACAAATGACTTTACTGGTAAATTTGCCAAACCTTCACAAATTAGATAACTCCTATCATGTACAAATTATTTCAGAACATTAAAGGAGCAGGAAAACATCTCAACATTTAGGAGGCTAGGATAGTCTAGCTCTAAACTAGACAAGGACAGTATGTGCAAGAAAAGTAAAGGCCAGTTTCAGTAAACACCATAGACCTAAACATCTTAAACAAGGTTAGCAAACCAAATTCAATTATAAATAAATATAAATGTTAAATAAAATCTATATTTGATAAGCTTTGAATCTCTGTCCCTGCTCCAATGTCATGCGAAATTGTAATCCCTAATATTGGAGGTGAGGCCCAGTGGGAGGCGATTGGATCATGGGGGCCGCTTTCTCCCTTGGAGCTGTGTCAAGATAGTGAGTGAGTTCTCATGAGATCTGGTTGTTTAAAAGTGTGTGGCACCTCCCCCGCACCCTCTCTTCCTCCTGTTCTAGCCATGTGAGATGGCTTTCTCCCTCTTTGCCTTCTGCCATGATTGTAAGTTTCCTGAGGACTCCCCAGAAGCACATGCTGCTATGTTTCCTGTATAGCTTGTGGAATGGTGAGCCAATTAAACCCCTTTTCCTTATGAATTACTCAGTTTCATGTATTTCTTTATAGAAATGTGAGAATGAACTAATATGATATATAAAATATAAATACATGTGTATGTGTATATACATGCACACATATATATTACTTGATAAATATATAGAATACATGTTACATGTTAATATATATTATTGTGTGTATGTATATACACAGAGAGATATAGATACATATATCCTCAGTAGAATGTATTCCCGATGGGTGGTAAATATTAGAAAATTGTGAATATACTAGTATAAATAATTCTATGTTTTGAAACAACCTAATTTTTTTCTATTACTAGGGAAATTGCTAAAAAATTGGGATGCACCCATGTGATGGAATTTTTATGGAGTAGTTAAGATGAATAAATCATATCCACATATATCTACATGAATTTCTTAAAAATAATTTTAAAAATTGCTTTTCTGTTCTATTGAAATGGAAAAACATGTTGCTAAAGAAAACATTCAGAATAATTTGTCATTCATGTACACTTAACATCATACAAGACTACTCTATTATTTATGTACATGAACACATACAATAAAAAATTTAAGTGCCAGGAATGATAAACATAAATGAAAAGTAGTGATTTTTAAAAAATGAAATCAGAGATCAGTCGTAAAAGCTGGCATTTGAAATAATTATGGTAACTAGCCAACTTTTCAATATTTTGTAACAAGGTGATGTCTAATTAGGTATTTGTTATCTTTTTTGTTCTTGTGTATTTTAAATATTTCAATATTAAAAAATAGAAATACTAAAAATTCACATAAACTTGGGCTTTTTCCTCACTTTTTCCTCGTTTTGTAATGGGAAGAGAGGCTGTTTGATTAACATGATCCTTGGCCATGTTGGTTTTTCTTGGAATCTAAAAAATGATGAAATGTGGCTCGGCAGTGGCTTCAGCCTGATGTGTCAATTCCATATTGTATTCATCTTCCCAGGCCTTGGATACAGGAGATGCCCCATTAGGACCCTTGGGTGATGGCTGTCATGGGCACTGCATCCTTGGATGCAGGGTGACTTTCTTTGGGATGTATAACACATATTCTGTGTATCTTGCACTCCTTGTCCTCTTCTCCCACCTTTAAATTATAACCTCAGAAAAGTCTAGCATAAGGTCAGAGTTTTCAAATTTTTCTCTTGGCCTTGCTTCTCTTTAATAACTGGGATCCCAGCTCTACCTCCAGGCACTTGTGTTGCTCCTGCTGAAGACCTCCAGGGAATGCACCGCTGTGCAGGGCCTGGGTTGGGGCTTGGAGATGGCAGATTGCAGAACTGATTTTAAGCATTTTTTTCTTAAATTAAGCCTCTACGCTGACATTTGGTTTCTGTTTGGGTGATTGTGACCTGGGTATACCAACCCAGCCTTTGATTTGTATAAAGTGAAAGCAGGTATACAAATATACAAACACAACAAAGGCTTGGCTTTGGGGGAAAGCTCTGCTAAGATGTCGATGCCCCTAAACCATAAGCGAAACTATGTGATTGACAAGTTGTCACAATTATGGTTGGTAAGAGAGAAATTATATATCTAACATGTAATTAAAATGCTCCTTGTAAGCTTTGATGACAAGCTCCTGGAGACCAGGAAGAAAATAATCTTCTCAGTCAAACCAGCAGATCTGGTTTACAGGTCTTGTCAGTAGAAAATAGGGGACATTTTTATTTTGAGACGATGGACCCAAGTATATCCCACATCTTCAGTAGGTTACAATTTTTAGCAAGTGACAACACAAATGAATTAAGACAATTTGTATAGACTGTTGGGTAATTAGGAAGCCGTTTATTGATGACTCAGTGTGATGCATAGGCACATACTGATTTTTTAAATAAAGCAATTACATCATTCTGGTAACTCTGCCATCTTAGTTGTTCAGAACCTTATAATTATTTATTTTACTCTTGTGCACTGTATGTGGCTATAGTTCATAATTGTATTAGCCCCAGCAGAACTTGGAGATGAGTTATAAAAGCCAAATGTAAAACCAAAAATTGTGTGTTTCTTCCTATGGGGATGGTGAGAACTAAATGTGGATTAACCTAACACCCAGTGGCTCAGGTTCAGTTCCTTCAGCATCAAGTGCAAAACAGGTACTCGGGAGCACATGATTTGCTAAGGGAGGGTTCTGCAGGAAAACATGGAAGGACACCAGTGGAGAAGAATAAGGAAAAGGAAAGAGCTCACCCAGCAAGTGGTACAGTCTAGCTGGAGTCTGAGCCCAGGGACAAAGCTGCAGGGCATAAATCAGCCTCTGACTTGTACCCCATTGAGTCAGAGGGGCTGGATTCTGTTCCTCATATGAATTGTTCATTGACTGTGGGTCACACTCAGGTGGGGGCTGTGTCACTTCCCAGTGATGCAGTTTCAATCAATAGAGGATGATTCGTCAAAGAAAGAGGGTAGCTCCACCTCCCTCTTAGCTAACAGCTAACACATCGAACAGCTGGGCGCAGGGCTGCCAGCCTGGTGAAGGGAAACTGGATGGGGCACCGCATTGTCTATGACACTCCACCTAATACAGTGTTCAAGTCCACTTATTCCTTTCATTAACTTCACAATGCCCATGATTCCATGCTCACAAGTCTTAGGGAAACATAAAAAGAGGATTGGTGGGGAATTTTATGCACCACTGTCACAGATGGCCCTGAGGCCATCACTGAAAATGTTTCCCTCTTCTATGACTCATGCTAAATTCCTTGCACTCTTAACTAGTACTTTGGCTGGTCTGGGTGGATTGCCTGGTGGTTGACCCAACTCTCATCCTTGATGGATCTGAAACCCTGGTGACAAAACCCTCCGCAGGCTCTGATTTCTGTATCTATCTATTATTGCTAAAACAGGGCATTGGACACTAAGAGACGCCCAGGTGGATTACCCGAGGGCGGCATCACTTAGCAGGAGTGCTGCATGGACCTTATGGCAGTCAGGGTGACATGGACTTCATGAATCAGCTACTGCTGTGCCTGATGATTTACTAGCACAAGTAGCCCCAAGTGATCTGCAACAACCATCGCTTCACATTGAGAAGGATTCTTTTTATTTGCCTTGTCAGCAGCATCCCCTTGCCTGGGTAAAAGAGCCCCTAGATTCATAATGAAGATTGGCGACAGAGCTAAAATTCTGGAGATGGGAAATACAAATTCCCCTAGTGGGGAACTGGAGTGGTGGAGAGTGGGGCCACTTCTAATCTTCTCCTTGTTTTTCAGACACAGCAATTGTACCTTTGAGGACATGACACCATGTGAAAATCACTGGTTTAATGGGAACATCCCATCTGAAGGATAGTGTTTCATCCTCATAGGCCATCAACTCCAGGCTGGAACCTCAGCTCACCTTTCAGAGGCCATTTCATCAGGCTTCCATCTCCTGGTGGTGGTATGTGGTAGGGTCAGTGGACCCAAGGTCCTGTTCCTACTGCCACAGTCCCTTTGCTGTCTGGGGGATTCCTTGGACTGGGATGACGTTACCCAGGATCCCATGTCAGTCAATCAGACTCATAGTGAGGCCTTGGGTATTATGCTGGGTGAAGCCCTGCAGGTAGGAAAGGCAAATCCAATCCCAGTAGGTGTCAAACTCAGTCAGCATGAATTGCTCCCCTTCTGGGAAGACTGGGTATGATGTATTAAACTTTCCCCCAAAATGGTGGGGTGGTCTTCTTGAGGGAGGTGCGTATCAGGGGATTAGAATCGGCTTTGGTGACTGACTCATTAGACATTCAGCAATGGTGATAGATAGATCAGCTTTAGTGAGAAGGTCCTTATGTGCCTGGCTCCATGACTAGCCTCCATCTCTACAACATGGCTATTCCATTCTTGACATCATTGCACAAGCACTGTGTGCCAAGGGCATGGGCTAGCTAGCATCAACTGCCTGAGTCATCCTGACTACTGGCTGTTGAAGGTCTCTTCCTCAGCAGTTGTCTCTGGTGTGGGGTGTGAAGGTGATCACACTTTCCCCACTCTCACAGATTCTCACACATGTCCCTTTCTGACCTTCTGGTTCCCAGTCTTCCAATATTTCTTCTTCCAGGACCCTGGCTAACCAGCTAAGCCATTTGCCACTGTCCATGGATTTATACCCATCTTTACCTTCAGTCATTCTTTCAATCAAGTCCTGTGCCTGAGCTTCAGCTCTATTTTTCCTCTTGCTATAGAAGATGGAGATATCTTGCAATGATACCCAGAAGGCCCTCTCACTCTCACACATTGCTTTAAGTGACTGATGGTCCTAGACTGTCATTTCCTCTTTTCAAAGTATCATTGGCACTCAGCAATAGTCACTCAATTCCGTAGTCTTCTAATTATAATCTCTCCATTGTCTTCCCAATGGCAAAGATATTGCACAAATCAGAACAACCCTCTCTACTTGTGTCTCATGTCAGTTCACTACAGGTGAAAAGCATTAGCAGTTTCACTGCTTCTATGTGCCACTATCATTAATCCACCGACCAACAGTGATGGGTTCATTGTTGCCAACTGGATGGAAAGTGATCACACATCAGAATCCAGTTCTTAATGTTTGCTTCTTGGGTCCAGTTTTGGTACCAACAGTCTTAGGTCAAGTTTCTAAGAAGCAGAGTCTGAGACAGAGGCTCAGGTACATATGACTGTGGAGACAATGCTCCTCAGGAAATACCTGCAAAGCAGAGAGTGACTCAGGACAGAGAAGGAGAAAGCTGGACAAGGATATATTCTTATGGAAATCTTCTCTTGGAATCTTAGTGCATTTGGGTTGCTATAACAAAATACCATAGACTGGGTGGCTTCCAAACAACAGACATTTATCTCTCACAGTCTTGGAGGCTGGAAGTCCAAGACGAAGTTGCTGGCAAATACAGTATCTTGTGAGGAACTGCTTCCTGGTTCATAGATGGCCATCTTCTCACTGTAATCTCCAATGGAAGAAGGGGCAAGAGATCTCTCTAGGGTCTCTTTTATAAGGGAACTAATTTCATTCATGAGAGCACCACCCCTGTTACTTTATTGTCCCCAAAGGGCCCCAAATCCCAATACTATCACACAGGAGATTAGGTTTCAGTATATGAATTTTGAAGGGGCATGAACATTCAATCTGTAGTATTTGGTTTATGTAGAGAGGGCTCTGGAACTTAGATCATACCGAGTTGATACCTGGTTGAGGCTGGGGTCAATCTTTTGTACCTCGTATCTGTGAACCATTGGTGATGGGCCTCATAACTTCCTAGGTGAGGTGCCATTAGCAGCCAACACTCACAGTAGTTGGTGGGCAGGTACCAGCCTGGTAGAGAGGATATGGGTGAGGCACTACACCCACATTGTAGGTTCAAATTCTAATTCCATCACATACTGGTGGTGTAAGTTGGGCAACTTAATTCATCTCTAAACTTTCAATGATGTTAGCTTTTATTATTATTGTTATCTTTTATTTTGTTGGCATTGTTGTTATTTACTATTTAATAGTGATTTTCAAGATGTTGAGTATGAACAAATATTTTGAGATAAAGAAATACAGTTTTACTAAGTACTGTTAAAAGGTATAATTAACAGTGACAAGGTCAGTTCTCAAATGGCCCATATTCATTTGTTCTGGTAAGATGATACAATTGCTCAATACTCGTGCTGTGTAAAATAATTAATGGCCTGTTGAATGAAATTTCTCGTTAGCTAAACATAGGAGATAAATATGAAATCTACCAACAGGTCTGGCTTATAGGTCAGAAGAGCTTGGTCCCATGCCCAGACCCATTCCTGACACACTGTAAGACCTTGGGAAGATGACATCCATCTCCATTCCCCTGTGGGTTTCATATCAAATGATGACAGGGAGGAAACCGACATCTAGGAGTGTGATCCTGACCTGAAGCTGGTCAACTGTAGGAAACAGAAATTCATTTAAGCCAGAGCAAGAAAAGAGTTCTGAGTTCATCAAATCCGAAGAATGGCTTAAAAATTGTCCCAGAGAAGTTGGAAATCAAGGTTGTTTCCAGGATTTTACCATCAGGAATGTCTGTATATACCTTTGAGACTACAATTCGAATTCTAACTCTCTCGGTCTCTGGGTCTCTTAGTTCCAATCCTCAAGAACAGAATCTGATTGGCAGCCACCCAGACAATATCTTGGCTCATGATGAGGCACTGGCCTGCCCAGGTCCAATCAGCTACAGCTGGAGATGGCTCAGGTGGTGAATGGCAAGTTAAGCATAGCAAGGGAAATGCTGGTTACCAGCTCTGCTTTGAGACTGCACCACATGCAGTCATGGAGCTGCCTGCTTTCTTCATGGTAACCTTGTTGATAGGTATGATGACCTCATCTTATAGATGTGGAGGTTGAAGAGATAAGATTACTTTCCAGCACTGCAGTTGGGAAGGCAAAGCTGGAATAACTCTACCTTATTTCATGCAGGGTCTATGGAAGAAAGAGTTCTTGCCCCAACACAGCTCTTCTAGGACTTGTCAATACTGGGTTTTCTTTAAAGGGGTAACAATGATTGATCCCCATGCTGTGATGGTGGATGCTCATCACAACAGCTTGTGTGAGCAAGTGTTTCTTCTGTGTGCCTAGGAAGCTTACCTTCCAGCTCTGAGGAGTCCTTGTCCACTACCAGAGAATACTGAGACAATGGCCCATGTCTCACCTTAGCCCAAGTTTCATTCTTGGGTCTCCCAAGGCAGATCTCCCCTGCATATGGGAAACAATTCTTCCGGCTTTAGCCTGCGGAAAATCAGAGCCCAACTGTCGGAGAGCCAGGAAGCGGAGCAGCTGTTCAACACATCTTTAATTAATTTCTCCATGGACAGCCCCATAATCATTCATGATGCCTCAAGTCATGTGGTCATTCTGGAATACTGCTGGGAAAACTCCACTTTTTAAATGGTCCTGCTTGATGCTTATATTGTGTAGGGAGCTCTTCAGTTCTGTTGGTTTTCTCTGTCAATCTCATTATAATTGGCTCACAGTTTCCAGAAATTCTTCAACATTCTGGTCTTCTAATGGGATCATTTTATTTTCCACTACTAGTATGCATTTATTCTTACTTTTGATATATCCTCTTTAATTTGGTAGAATTTTGATAGAGACAAAGGCAGATATGTGACCTCAGCTGTTTTGAAGAGGAAGCCCTGGACCTTAGTCTACATTATTGATAAATGCAAGAAACCAGGCTTAGCTCTTCAATATACATGGACTTTTCTGTTTATGTGCTGTATTGCAATGGTACTTGAGTTTTTTGGTTTGTTAGTTTTGGCCTTAGGTGTTGGTGGTTTCCATTCCTTTCATGTGAGGTTCCAACAGTGGATAACAATGTGGGTAACAGTTCCAACAGTGGAACCTCACAGGCACAGCCTCTGGAAAAAAGGCAACGTGAATTTTTGACAGTTGATCTTTTCATCTTTTATTAATCAATATATTTCTGATTAATAAAAGTTTCAAGAAGAAAGGTAGATTCTGTTGCAGACAAAATGACCAGAAAACATAATTTCTCTTTTCAAGAAACCTGTACACATTGAGTGCCACGATCATGTAGTAGTATGCTCTGAATGGGGAAATGCTTGGCTCCTTTGCATGTGAGAATGTAGAGATATTTTTCTAGACAGCAGAAGGTAAGTATTTAGACGAAGCCTGTATCTTTTAGTCCACAGGAAAGTTTATCTTGAGTCGACAGTATGATATGGCTGTGAAAAAAATCAAATGTGATCTTTAACTGCAATAAGTGAAGCACGATATAGTTAGAACACTTTGCTCAGTTTTGGGTCCTGCACTTGCATTTTTTTTTTAAATCTTAAATTATTATAAGACCAATAGCCCATCATTTCCAACCAATCAAAAGAACCTTGCCATTCTCCCCCAAAGCTTCTCCATTCCAAGCACAATCTCTCCTTCCCTGATTTTTTATAATAATCAGCTCCTTACATTTCTTCCCAGCTTATTACTCATGTGCATATCCAAGTACTAAGTATTTTTGAAATGTATTTTAAATTTCTCTTAATCTTGGGGTTCCTCGCCATCTCTTTTACTTCCTTACAATTTATCTGGATTTTGAGAATTGCATTTCTGCTGCAGTTCAACATATTCCTCTGTCCTCTGTATTTCCTGCAAATTGGCAACTGAATCCTGAGATTCCAAGAGACTCAATTCTTTCTCTGTAGCAGGTAGAATGAAGGCCCCCAAAGATATCCACATTGAAAGCTCTGCAACCTGTGAATATGCTACCTTACATGGCAAAAGGGACTTTGCAGATTTGATTTATTTAAGGACCTTGAGATTGAGGAGGTTATCCTGGATTATTCAAGTGGACTTCACTGGGGAACCTCGCTGGGGAACTAGACCTTTGAACTGTGAACAATTCATTTAAAATGGCTTGCATATGCTTGGAGGATTATAATTGTTTATATAATTTACATCTTATTTCAGGAATCTAGTAGCCAATTAAACTGTCTTTAGTATCAGATTCTTGCAGGAAGACATTAACAGTGACATTTTCACTTGCTTTCTAGGAGTTGCTGTGAAAATAATTAAAGGACTGATGTGTTTGCTAATCATATGTTAGGTGGAAAAAAATGACTGCTCTTTCAAAGAATTCCTGCACTAAGAAATGTACCTTTTACTTAACATTTAAAGATTCAATTTTCTCCCATCTTTTAAAATTATTAATGCTACGAAAAATAATCTAGGTGGGATAAAAGAATCTTGTTGATGGGGGCAAAAGTTCCCACTTCCCTGACCTTTTTCTGATAGGGAATTAGAATGGCAGCATGTTTTCTCAAAAGTCTCAGCCGGGATCATCCATGGCCACTGTCCTGCGGGTCACAGAAGGAGCCTCTGAGTCACTGTCACAGTACAGCTTCCCTTTGTCAGGTACCAGCTGTGAGGCTTCAGGAGGTGACTCAGCCTCCATGTTTTCAGTATTCTTGTGGAGCAACGGTTGTGAGAGTTAACTGGTAGGGTCACGGGGCCTCTCTCCCTCACACGTCATTGACTCTGACCACGTGATCATATTGTGCTACTTCTGGTTCCTGTTCGTGGAACATGTGGGTTCAGCCGTTCTCATTCCCCTGGCACCGCCTCCGTCCTGTCCTCTGTCCCTTCACTCAAAACCGTTCTTTAGAACTCCGGAGTCCCAGTGTAGCAGGATGAGCCGCAGACAAAACTCCTCACACACCGGATTATAGAAGGAAGAGGTTTTTTATTTGGCCGGAATCGTCCGCAGACTTGTGTCTTAAGAGCTGAGCTCTCCGAAAAAGAAATTCCTAGCCCTTTTAAGGGCTTACAGCTCTAAGGGGTCCACGTGAAAAGGTCATGACAGATCAAGAAAGTGTGAGGAACGTGACTGGGGGCTACATCCATCAGCTAACAGAGCAAAAAGTTTTACAGTGCTTTCTCATACAATGTCTGGAACTTACAGATAACACCAGTAGTTTTGGTCAGGGGTTAATATTATTATTATTATTATTTTAACCAGCAGGGCCAGGTGGTGGCACCAAGGTCGTCTAGCTATTTATCTTACTTCTGTTTCTTTCCAACTTTTTGCTTTCTCTCTTTTCTCTTGTCTTATAAACTAGGGAAAAGGGGAGGTGGGGGAAAAGCTGGGAAGGACAACAGGGGAAGTGGTGGTCTCATTCTATAGCAGCGCTGCAGGAAGCCTGGCTAGGGGAACCCCCTAAGGCAACACCCACTCTCTGGCTCGGCTGACTTAGCAGAGTACCTGCTCTTAGCCACCCCTCACGCTCTGCCCTGTGATTGTGCATGGTCTTGTCTGTCTCCACAGCTGGTCTGGAAGAATCTTGAAAGCAGGCACCTTGTTCTGCTGGATTCTGGCTGTGGTTGGATGTAATCAATGCTTGCTCAATGAGTGAACGAGGCAGTCAACCCAATGCCTGGACCAGAGGATATAACCCTTGATCTTAACCCTTAATCTTAGCATGGAGGACTTCTGTGACTGAAGAAAGGACTCCCCCTCCAATAAATGGTGCTGAGGTAATGATAAAGTATTTAGAAGCAAATATACTGATGTCTAAAATTTACTCTAAAATGTGTCAAAAATAAGATGGGTTGATAGTGAGATGTACGCATGGAAATTTACATATGTGATAAAATCCAAATCAATGTTTACAGTTGAAGCTAATAATATGCATACAAGTGTTTGTTTTAACATTTTTTTCCAACTTTCTTGCAGGTTGGAACATTTTCATAATAAAATATTAGGAAAAAGGAAGGTAAAGTGATATTTTAAGACAAACAAAAACTAGACAAATTTATCATCAGCAACATGCACTAAAAATATTAAAAGAGTTTTTCAAGCAGAAGGATAATGATTAAAATTATAATGATGCAAATGTAGAAATAAATGAGCACATGAAAAGGTAAATATTTGGACAAGAAGAAATCAATTTTGACTGAATAAAATAATAGTAATAGTAAGTATATTATAGAATTTAATATATGTTGAATTAAATGCAAGATGGCAATACCAACGGGAAGGGGTTGAAAGAGTTAAGCCTCTAGCACTGTGGGGTGGTGGTAAAAGTATAATAAATCAAGGATGCATGTTATGAACTCTTCAATGGTCACTAAAAAGTGTACAATTGGTAATCAAATAGAAGAAAAGAAAAAATTTAAAGCATTTGATTCATTCAGAAGCAGACAATAAAGGAGAGAACAGGAAACATAAAATACGTTGTTCAAATATTAAAACAGTAAGATGATAGAACATAAAATCAAATATATCAGTCATTCCTTTAAATATATATGCACTAAATACTCCAATTAAAATGCTTGACTTGTCAGACTAAATGAAAAACTCAATTGGTCAGGCACGGTGGCTCATGCCTGTAATCCCAGCACTTCGGGAGGCCAAGGCGGGTGGATCACTTGAGCCCAGGAGTTCGAGCCTAGCCTGGGCAAAATGGCGAGAGCCTATCTCTACAAAAAATACAAAAATTAACCTGGCATAGTATTTCCAGCTACTGGGGAGACTGAGGTGGGAGCATTGCTTGAGCCTGAGGCTCAGGTGAGTCGAGGCTCTAGTGAGCTGTGATCGTGCCACTGCACTCCAGCCTGGATAGAGTGAGACCCTGTCTCAAAGAAAATAAACAAGTAAAAATTTAAAGATAAGATTGAACTGTATTCTGCTGACAAGGAACATAACCATCAGAGTTGAAGAAAGTACAAAGGATGTGTCAGGTGTGTACACTGATATTTGTAAATCTTTACTTAGTGAAACTAAAGAAGAACTAAATAAACATCGTATGCCATCTTCATGGATGGATGAGATATAAAGGTGCCAATAGTCCCTGTATTAGTCTGTTCTCACACCACTATGAAGAAATACCCGAGACTGGGTAATTTATAAAGGGAAAAGCTTAACTAACTAACAGTTCCACATGGCTTGGGAGGCCTCAGGAAACTTATAATCATAGCAGAAGGCTAAGGAGAACCAGGCGCCTTCTTCACAGGGCTGCAGTACAGACTGAGTGCAAGCAGGTGAAATGCCAGGTGCATATAAAACCATCAGATCTTGTGAGAACTCACTCACTGCCATGAGAGCGGCATGGGGGAAACGGCCCCCATGATTAAATTATCTCCAGCTAGTCCTGCCCTTGACACATGGGGATTATGGGGATTACAATTCAAGATGAGATTTGGGCGGGGACACAAAGCCTAACCATATCAGTTCCCAAACTCATCTATGTGTTTGATGCAACACAATCTGATTAAGTTATTTCTTTTTTAAATGAAAAGGGGAAAATAAATTTTATGATGCTAAAATTTTAAAAGACAAAGCAGTATCAAGTTCGACAGAAATGTGTGAAGACTGGCTTTCTGTCACACTCAGGGTAGGAATGCAAATTTCCACCGCTTTGCAAATCCGTTCATCAGGATCTACTCTGACCACACCCACCCCCAACACTATGTAGGATATGTACACTATTATAATACTCTGTACCTGGAAACAATACACCTTAAGCAGAATGGATCAACGTACCTGGCACACTCACACCACAGAATACTACACAGCAATATGAGTGAATGAATTACAACCACACACAGCAATAGGGATGCTGCACTTGAGAATGGATGGCAGGCCGGGCGCGGTGGCTCAAGCCTGTAATCCCAGCACTTTGGGAGGCCGAGGCGGGCGGATCACGAGGTCAAGAGATCGAGACCATCCTGGCTAACACGGTGAAACCCCGTCTCTACTAAAAAGTACAAAAACATTAGCCGGGCGAGGTGGCGGAGCCTGTAGTCCCAGCTACTCCGGAGGCTGAGGCAGGAGAATGGCGTGAACCCGGGAGGCGGAGCTTGCAGTGAGCCAAGATCCGGCCACCGCACTCCAGCCTGGGCGACGGAGCGAGACTCCGTCTCAAAAAAAAAAAAAAAAAAAAAAAAGCATGTATGGTATGGACATAGAGTTGATGGTTCGATGGCAATTTAGAAGCCCAAAATATTCAGAGTCCTCAAAAAATTCACAGAACTGGATCTGCTTATTAGCTTATTTGCATTTCCTGTGGTTGAAACGTGTGATCATTGATTAATTACTGACCAGGTCCACAACTTTACAATCAATGAGTCCATTTACAAGTTTTAACTGAGCACCTACTCTGTTCGAGAATTATTCCTATATAGCAGCAAACAAATTCCTTCCACACAAAGTTTATGTTCTAGAAGATGTCATTGCTTGGAAGTAAAATTGGCATATGTGTATGTGTTACTGCAAAGTAGAAAGTATTCTCCAATTTTAGCTTCCTAGTCTGAGTTAATAGAATCGAAGCACCTAGAACTAATTAATAAATTTTATTTTTTTTGAGATGGAGTCTCATTCTGTCACCCAGCCTGGAGTGCAGTGGTGCAGTCTTGGCTCACTGTAATCTCCACCTCCTGAGTTCAAGCGATTCTCCTGCCTCAGCCTCCTGGGTAGCTGGGATTACAAGTGTGTGCCACCACACCCATTTAATTTTTGTATTTTTAGTAGGGATGGGGTTTCACCATGTTGACCAGGCTGATCTCAAACTCCTGACCTCAGGTGATCCAGCTTCCTTGACCTTCCAAAAATTAATTAAATATATTTTACTTGTCCAAGTTGACTTACCCATAATGATGCTCATTGTTCCAGAAACTACTTTTGCAACTCTCATAGGCTGATTTTATATGTATTTTAATCAGATGCCTTCAGTTAAATTTTTTTCACTGGAAGAGTACTTAATTATATGAATATCATGTTTGTTTTATGCTAAGTAATAAGGTCTACCAAATAGCAGATAAAAAAGAATTTAATATTGGTAAAATGAAAAGAAACAAATGAACGTAACAAAGATGAGAAAGGCAATGATATTAAACAGTAGTCTCCCTGAGTTGTAATATCTTCAGCTCATCTTCATTACCTTGTCTGCTTGTGCAAAAATTTATGCAATGCACATATACTATTTTGTAATAAGAACTAAAGTTATTTTTAAAACCAAGAACAAAGAGACAAATATTCATGACTAGTTCTATTTTTGAAAAGGAGCTTCCTATTATGAACAATGGGTCTCCTCTTTCATTTTTTAAATGAAAAACATAATCATTCATACTTGTAGCCATGTATGCACACAGTCATGCAGTCATTCACTAATTAAAAGACGTGTTTCATGTTGTTTTCTGAGGCCCACTATGAAATTAACTTCCAAGGATGAGGAGCAACCATTTTAAACAAGAAGGCAGCTGAGGGCACTAAGAAGTGAGCCAAGAGGGTTTTCCTTCAGTTTTGCTACCAGCGGGCCACTTTCCTGGGTATCCGCGATATTAGTTTCAAAGGGAAGCTGTTAATTCACGCTACACTCAATGTGTCCATGTATTGTAGTGATTTTCCACATAGATCTATTCACAGTGGTGCCAAAGATTTTCTTTGCTGTGTAAGCAGGTGTATCACTGCAATCCTAATACTGGCCATTCTCTTTTCTATTGCTGCCCTCAGAGGCTCTGCTTGATCTCTTCGATGCAGGAAGGGTCATGAACCCCCATACCACCCGGGAATCTGTGTGACTCATGGCAGTGGCTGGGGTGGCCATGTGATCAGTGGTCCTTGAAATGTGCTCTGTTTCTTGAGGCACTTTTTTCTCTTAAGAAAGGGGTGCTATTCACATGTTTGAAAACACTCTGCATAGGAGAATAGAGTCTACTGCAGTTAGGACAGTTGAGTAGTGATTTCTATGACACCCTCCCATCGCTGGCCAGAGGAGCACTGGATGAGTAGCAAGGCACAGTTCATTGTCTCACTTATGCCCCCCTCACCTCATTACGGTGGTCACTGACTGGTGGACTCACTTGCTAACATCACCATTTCTATTTCCTTACAGAAACCCACATGCTTCCTTTGTATTGGTTTGAGTAGCCTTTACAATGAGCTGCATTTCTATGTGATATTGGACACACATTCTTTCCACGGGTATGAGGCTACATTGCTGTTTGTGTTTTGGGAAACCACCTAGCTCCAGGAATCACACACAATCTTCTGGAAGCCTCTATCCTGCAGACACAGTTCTTTCTTCCCAGAATTCCTACCCATTTCTCTAAAAGTGCTGCCATGGCAAAAAAATATTTGATTTTGCACCCTGTGCCACATATGGAGGGAAGAGTGTTTTTGAAGTTTACTCTCTCTTTTTGTGAACACAGCACAAAAAGAAAGGACTGGCATTTTGGGAGCACCTGGCCCCCTTTAGTCGGACCATCTCATTTCTACGCTGGGGTTCCATAAACCTGACTTTGGTGGCCCAGGCCCACCTTTTCAGGGAGTTGCTGCCATTGCAGAAGGGAGGAAGCTGCTGCTGGCAGGTGGAGACCCAGGCTGTGGGTGAGTCTTCCCAACACACATTCCTACCAGAGGCTCAGGCTGCAGGTGAGCCTTGCCAACACACTTTCCTACAGGAGGCAGGAGGAGGCTTCTCCTGGCACGTGGCCTGGGCTGCAGGTGAGCGTTTCAACACGCATTCCTACCAGAGGCCCAGGCTGCAGTGAGCCTTCCCAACACGCATTCCTACCTGGGGCCCAGGCTGCAATGAGCCTTCCCAACATGCATTCCTTCAGGAGGCAGGAGGAGGCTTCCCCTAACACATGGCCTGGGCTGCAAGTGAGCCTTCCCATCATGCATTCCTACAGAATGCAGGAGGAAGCTTCGCCTGGCACGTGGCATGGGCTACTTTTTCTCTCTGCTGTGTGCATTCATGGCATCTCAGGGATATGACTGGACTAGTGGTCTAGCTCGGTCTGTGTCTCTGAATCCAGTTGTAAGGGGTTGGCATGGCCGGGTGTGCTTCACAAATAAGGTAAATATTTATTTTTTTTTCAGGCTGGAGGAGGAAGACAAAGCATCTCACTTAGGGGTGTCTCTTAAAATAAATCATATCCATTTATTTTGGATCCAGCCACCTCCTGGAGGACGTGAGTACCCCCCAGGGCAGCCCTGACTAGGTGGGACATCCAGCCGTGTAACGGCAGCTTGAAGCAGAGTGTCTTTTTCATCCTGCACATACTGAGGTGGACCCAATGACCTGTTCTTGAAAGCAGCTGTGGGCTGAGCCAGGAACAGTGTGCAGATGGGCTGCATGTCATAAAGTTCTGGGTAAGAATGAATTATTTGTAAGCACAGTGTCTCATATTCAATTCTTGCAACACTGAAGAACTTCGACGTCTTTTCACTCTAAGGCAAAGCAATGGACTGGATGATTGCTCACAGAGTGATAATCCCTGGTTCACTAAATTAATTCAATGAGATTTAGACAATTATTATTTATATATAAATTCTATATGTGTATATATATACCAAATCCCTTATTGCGTATTCCAAAGGGGTATCCTAATTACTTAAGCAGCTTGAAATTTAATTGTGTTGGATTTTATTTTGAACAAGTGAACCTGTTACTAAGTTTTCCAGACCTCCAACTTTTCCCTGAGTTATCTTTCAGTGTGGGCTTTTACTGATGGAGTTTGAGCAGATGGAGAAGCATGGTGCTCTCACTGGACTACGTAAGAAACTTCCTTTTGTCCAGAGAGAGCTTGTGTGAGAAATGTGACCTACAGAAGATGTGACTGGATTGTGAACGGTTGATGCTTCTCTGGGTGACTTGAAAGCAAGTGTAGAGACAGGAAATAAACAAGGAAGATAGGAAGGTGATGGAAAAGGTGCTATCTAGATAGGTTTTATAACCAAGGAGAGAGAAGAGACAGGAATTAAGAGTTATTGAGAGCTTCTAATTGCCAAGTGTTGGCTGGGTGCCTTCTCTCAATTCATTCTTCAGTCCTCAGTGACTGGAGGCACACGGACACAGCTGCTGCCTGAGGTTCAGGAGAGTCAGTAGGAGCCTAAGGTCATACGCTAAGTCCAAGGCAAGGCTCCTGCAACTCCAGATCCTGTGGCTTCCATTCTGCCCATTTCAGAGTTCATGTCCGCCAGGGGCTGTGGCCACAGCTGGGCTCCCCTTGGTGTTGTTACCACCTGCACCCAAGCCTGGCAGAGCAGCAGTTCCTGGCCTTATTTTGAGCACAAAAGCAGTAGGGGATTGCTCTCACTTTAAACCAGGAACCTCAGCCCTGACAGTCCAGTTTACTGGTTCAAGAGCCTCCTTGATTTGCTCTCACAGGCAAATGAGAGTATTTCAATTTACCCCTCTCTTTAGGCTGGGCCAGAGCTTTTTAGGCAGAGATCCTGAGAGCTGAGCCTTTTCCATTCAGTTCCTGCCAATGCACTTAAGTGGACGTAGTTGAACATTTACGGAACACCGTGTATGTGCAATGTCACGCTCTTGGACTTGTTTACATGTTGTTCTCTGCCCTTACACCATGGCAGACAGCCGTCTTACCACCATCATTACTGTTAATTGAGAGAGGAACACTAATGCCCTATATTCCCTAGATTTTACAGTTTACCAATTGCTTTCCTGACTGCCCTCTTTGATATAAAACTCTTCCTTAGACTCCGATCCAGAATCACTCTTTATGATGATTGGCAAAATTTTGGTCTAAAAATAAATGATCTGTAAGTAAAAACTAGACAGTTTTAGAGTTGGGAGTAGAACTCCTTGAAAATGTAAATGTTTTTGATTGCTTGTGACTGATAAATAGGATTTACAGTACTGAATTTTGGAAAATGGTATTTACCAAATTATTATCTTCGCCTTAGAAAATTGGGCTTTTTTTTTCTTTCACACCAAAACATACTGAAAGAACAGACCTTGAGAACAAGATGAATCAGCAGAGGAAGCACACAAAGCAGAGAGAAGCTTTTACAGTGAAGGCTATTTTGGGAATTTGGTTGGTTCCCTTTGTGAGGATAATTCACCATTTTTCTTCTTTTCTTTTGTAATGTGCACAGCATTTTGGTAAATAGCATTTTGGTAAATTGCTGGTCTCCAATGTGATTGCAAAATGAATTTTCTGAATTATAACCCACCAAACATTTGTATTATTCAAGAAGCAGGTGCGTTATGAAGAGCTAGAAGTTATTATTGACCACTATCTTGCTAGCGTTGGTTGGTAGTCCTAATTAGTTGGCATTACTTTGCTCTTGGCTAACGTCCACCCAAGGAGGTGGCTGTGTTGTGCACCTGTGTGGGTCCCCAGTTTTCACTTCCCCTCCAATGTCTGTCACGACTCCAGGACCAAGGAAGGCAGAGTTCAGAGAGACACAGGCAGACTGAAGACCTTCTTGTCTTCTTGGGGTGAGCTAGATTCCTGACAGTGCTCCTAGCCTAGCCGTACCCATGCAAGTCCTAGGTGCTGTTAGCTCCTCTTAGGAGGCTCTTATCTGGGTGCCCTCCCAGATCTAGAAGCTAGGAAGCATGGCTACACTGGGAAGGCAGTGCAGTCATTGTTTCTACTACTTTCTTCTTGAATAGAAATGGGTTTGCCTCTAGTTGATGTGGTGCCTGTATGTAAGTGAGAAACAATCTCCCCTGCATTAGAACCTGGTCTTAGGCTTGGCACACACTTGCCCATCTGTAGGCAGGTGTATGCCCAGCACAAGACCCAGCACAGGACAGGTGGATGTTGTGACGCATTGCCCAGAGTTACTTTCAGGAATGAAGCACCTCCTTCCTCAGGTGTTGGGGATGCTGCTGGGATAGAGTGCCCAGCTGCCAGCCTCCCTGGAGACTACCTCAACCGAGGGAGGTCATGCCCTTCATGCTGTGACCTGTGTTCAAGGACTGATGAATGTCCCAACCTGGAAAAATGCTGAAGGCTCATCCCAGCTTCAGGACTCCCCACAGGTGGGCTGGGGCTTCTACAGACACTGCAGCATAGCCCAGTTTCTTTCTCAGCCCAATCCCTCCTATGAGTTGTGATTGCAGGAGCACTAGCTAAGAAATTGTTTATGTGCTAATCTTTACCTCAGAACTGGCTCCCTGGGAATCCAGCCTGCAACAATAAATGGGCCTCACAGGACTCACCCTACTTTCAGCGTGGAGTCTACATTTCAAAAAATCTGGCCCTTATCTCTTTCTAAAATGTAGCTTGAGTGATATTTGCCAAATGCTAGTTTGATCATGTAATCCCTTTTTGGAATCCTCCGTTGCTTTAACTTTGTTCTTAGGGGCAAAGAGTAGCCTCCTTCATGTGGCTGATATGTGGTCTGACCACCAGATTTGCCAGTCATGTTAGAACGGTTTAGGAAGTACAAGAGAGAACAAAAATTATTTCATCTTATACAATTTTTGAAATGTTTATTTGCTGAATGACAAGTTGATTTTATTACATTGGTAGATCTCTAAAATAGTTCAATAAAATTGATTAAAGGATGGTCTAAAACATGAAAATAACATGTACATTAAAGAAACATCTAATCTTCACATTACTAATCTGAATATTAAAATAAAATAAGCAGAATGGTCATTTTGGCTACATGTTTATAAACTTTATCAGGTATTTAGCATATTTATATCTATTATTAGATCACTGGTGTTTCTCCATAGAGTTTTTTTTTTTTTTTTTTTTTTTGAGACAGAGTTTCGCTTTTATTGCCCAGGCAGGAGTGGAATGGCATGATCTTGGCTCACTACAACCTCTGCCTCCTGGGTTCAAGCAATACTCCCACCTCAGCTTCCCGAGTAGCTGGGATTACAGGCATGCACCACCCCGCCTGGCTAATTCTGTATTTTTAGTAGAGACATGGTTTCTCCATGTTGGTCAGGCTGGTCTCGAACTCCTGGGTGATCCACCCGCCTTGGTCTCCCAAAGTGCTGGGATTACAGGCATGAGCCACCGTGCCCGGCCCATAGAGTATATTTTTAATAAGGTCTTATTTTTTATAATATTTTCCAAAATTAGCTGTAATATTCTACAAAGTTGAATTTCATGGCTAACAAATTTGAAGTTGCTGATGTCTTTAGTTTACTCTTCTGTACAACCATAGCATTTTTAACTGAGAGAATATTCTTAACAGGTGCAGATTCTTAAATTCCTAAAGAAGGAACCCCTCAATTCTACTTTTTATGCTGAAATACATACATGTTTTAGGCCAAATCTCTTCACACGTTCTGACTTTTAACCTCCATTCAGAGTATCCATCTATGATAAATATTTTTGTAAAATAAAATTTATTAAATAAATTATCTACTTATGAACTGAATCTCTCATACTTTGCTGGTGGGAATGCAAAATATAGGACAGTCACTTTGAAAAAGTAATTGACGGTTTCCTAGAAGGTTAAGTATACTCGCACCATCAGCTTAGCAACCTCATTCTGAGGCACGTATCTGTAAGAAATGAAAGGATACAACTAGAAATGACTTGTAAAATAATATTTATAGCAGTTTTATTCATTATAGCCAAAACCTGGAACCCCTCCAGTGTCCACCAACAGGAGGTTGGATAAAACATTATGCTAAGCAAACAAAGCCAGACATCAAAGAATACGTACTTGTGATTTATTATTTCATTTGTGCAAAGTTCAGTATCAGGCAAAGCTAATTTATGGTGATAGAAATCAGAACAGTGGCTGTCTCTGGAGGCGGAAGCAGGACAAGCTAGAGAGCAACAAAAGGAACTTTCTGAGGAGACGGAAATTTTGATTTTGAAAATCATGGTCTCCTCGATTTACCCTATTCTCATGCCAAATATATACTTACATAATTAAAAGGTAAAATTCCACTAAAATTCTTCACAAAAGCTGAGACATAAAACTTCAAAATTATATTCTAAGTTCCATATAAGCGCTCATCTTTTAATTTGCTTAGTTCCTTAATAGCTGTTTAGGGACAAATTTCATTATCTATTTGCTAGCTTTGTTTCAGATAACTGAAATTTGCCAAAAGCTTCCAAAACTGAGGTTTTCTTGTCCTGTCTTATCGCATATTTGGATTTAGAGTTTTTCAATATTATTCAGAGGACTTCAAAACATTCAATCTTTTCTCAGGACACTCACTGATTTATAAACAGTGATCACAGGCACTTACTTTTGTTTTGAAAAATTATTATTGACATATGTTGTACTTAGAGTGCATACATTTAATCTATGCAACTTAATCGTAATAAATTTTTAAAGGTAACATACCCATATAAACACAACTTAAAGATTTAGTGTATTTTTGAGTTCCTTCCCAGCATATGCCCCCTTGTGGTCAAAACTCCCGTGATGGCGTTCCCCTATTTGACCTCAATCCCCACATGGTGGGCAGAATAATGTCCCCAAGGATGTCCATGTCCTGATCTCTGGAACCTGTGAATATGTTACGGTATGTGGAAAGAGGAATTAAGGTAGTGATGAAATTGCTAATCAGCTGACTTTAAGAGGGAGATTATCCAGGATTATCTGTGGGGCCCAGTGTAATCACAAAGGTCTTTAAAGACGGAAGACGGAGGGAGAGTCAGAGTTGCTGTAATGCCCTTTGAAAAAGACTCAACTGGCTGCGACTGGCTTTGAAGATAAGAAGAACGCCGGGAGCCAGGAAGTACAGGCAGTGTCTAAAAGCTAGAAAAATAAGAAAATGCGTGCTCTTCTAAAGCCTCCAGAAAGAAAGGCAGCCCTGACATCACCTTGATTTTAGCCAGGAATGCCCATTTTGGACTTCTGACCTCTGGAACCGTAAGAGAATAAATCTGTTTTGTTCCAAGCCATTAAAATTTGTGAAAATTGATTACACTAAAAATAGAAAACCAGAAAACTAGTACACCTCATTTATTAAATTGATCTATTTTTGCTTTCTTGCGGAGTTAGGAGTTAAATCAAATTGTACAAGTCATAAGCATACATTTGATGAGATCTGTCAAATATAGAGACACCTGTGTAACCCACAGCCCAATCAGACAGAGTATTTCCCTCTTCTCACAAATTTCCCTGTGTTAGTCTCTAGCTACTCCTGCCTCCACCTCCAGAGACAGCCGCTGTTCTGATTTCTATCACCATAAATTAGTTTTTCCTGTTATTGAACTTCTTACAAATGAAATAAGAAATCCTAAGTATGTGTTCTTTGATATCTGGCTTTGTTTCCTTAGCATAATCTCCTGTTCTATCCAATCTCCTGTTGGTAGACATTGGAGGGGTTCCAGTATTTTGGCTGTAGTGAATGAAACTGCTATGAGTATTATTTTACAAGTCATTGCTGGTTGCATCCTTTTATTTCTTTCAGATATGTGCCTCAGAATGAGGTTGCTAAGTTGATGGTAAAAGTACACTTAACCTTCTAAGAAACAGTCAATCACTTTTTCAAAGTGACTGTCCTATATTTTGCATTCCCACCAGCAAAGTATGAGAGATCCAGTTGTTCCAAATTCTTGATGGCACTTGGTGTTGCCAGTCATGTTCATGGCAGCCATTGCAGTGGGTGTAAAGTGATATTTCATTGTGATTCTAACATGCGTCTTCCTGCTAACCCATGATTGTTGAGCTCCTTTCTATGGTTTATCGGCTAGCACATACTTTCTGTTGTGAGTTGTCCTTCAAATCTTTTGCCTCTTTTTAAGATTAGATTGTTTTTGCTATTCGTTTTTTTGGATTTTCATCCTTGGATACATATTCTTTGTCAGACATACATATTGTGAATATTTTCCCCTGCCTTCTCTTGCCTTCTCATTTTCTTAGCTACGTCTTCTGAAGAGCATCAGTTCATAGTTTTGCTGAAGCTCAATTTATCATTTTGCTTTTTGGCGGGGCGGGGGGGACAGGGGGTGAGTAGTGCTTTATTTAGTGTCCTAAGAGTTATGTTGAAGATGAAAGTGCATATTTTGTTCTAGAAGCTTTATGGTTTCAACTTCCATTCAAGTCTACAACCTGTCTTGAGTTAATTTTTTTATACAGTATAATGTAGAGGTTAAGGTTTATTTTTATCTCTATGAATATCTAATTGTCCTAGCACTATTTGTTATATCAACACTTTTTTACATTTAACATCATTTTCAGCCAAAAAACTGTGGTTTGGTTATTCCATGCCCTAGCACATGTTAAAAATTTGTACATAAAATATTAAAGTTTCTATTTTGACTAGTGGAATACCTCAGCTGGTTTAAATGTAACCAAGAATTATGGAAGGGCCGCAGCCAATTCCAAGTAAGATTGCGATTCATAGATTTTAAATTCAGCAAGAATATTACTTTTGCCATGATATTTTGTTCCACCAAAATTTGTGTTCACATCGTTACCCAAAACAAATAATTACATGTTCCATGTTGAATTTTTAGCCGAATATACAATTAACAATAGTGAAATTAACAAAACTATTTTTCCACCTTCATTAAAATAAGCTTCCAAGGGTTTTTCTCTGGCTCCATTAATTACATAAATTATTCAACTATTACAATGATCTGGTTTTCTATTGGAAGCAACCAATGATGTAGAGCTGCATCATCTGTTTGCAAAGATTTTCTGTTGTGAAGCCATTTATTAATAGCTATTTCTTTACTTTTTGTACATGCACAAGAAACCTTGAAATTGAAAATAGGCAACTATAATTTAGAAAATAGTTATTTCGGCCAGACGCAGTGGCTCGTGCCTGTAATCCCAGCACTTTAGGGGGCCAAGGCGGGCAGATGACCTGAGGCTGGGAGTTCGAGACCAGCCTGACCAACGTGAAGAAACACCATCTCTACTAAAAATACAAAAAATTAGCAGGCATGGTGGCATGTGCCTGTAATTCCAGCTACTGGGGAGGCTAGGGCGGGAGAATTGCTTGAACCTGGGAGGCAGAGGTTGTGGTAAGCTGAGATCGCGCCATTGCAATCCAGCCTGGGAAACAAGAATGAAACTCTGTCTCAAAAACAAAAAACAAAAATAAAAATAGTCATTTCATTCAAAGTCAAGCTACTCAGAATAGAAAGCAGCTTTTACCTTCTGCAGCGACTTGTGTTATATTGTCATCTTCAGCCATCATCACAGTAAAAATCACTGATATTTCCATAAAAGGTTCGTGTCTTTTGACTTGGATGAGCTCTGTGATGTCACAATGTTCTATATGTGCTTGGTGGATGGATAGTAAAGATTGATTGATATCTTGTACATGTTACACATTTACCATCACCATTCTGGAAAAATAGAAATAATTTTTCATTAAACATGCACTTTCATGTATTAGCTCATTGCTGCTGAATGTGTTTAATGAAAAGATGTCAAATAAATAAAAATTCTAATTTTTAAAAAATTATGTATTTGGGAGCTGCAGTAGCAAAAGCATTCAGATGCTCTGAGTCATACTATTCTGCCTCTATTTCCTGCATTCCAAGCCTATGCTTTTCCACATTTGCCACTAACCTTGCTAATTATAGCATGATGATACAATGTATCTTGCAGGCTTCAGCAAGTATTGTGGCAAAATTTGCTAGTAAATCCATAGATGGCAAGAGCAGGTGATTTTAGAATGCTCCCATTATTAGTTGAGAGAAAAGGACTTAGCTACTTATAGCTGCTTTTGTCTAAGCATTTTTATCAGCACATGCCCTGCAAGCTGTCCTTGTAAGCAAGGTCATGCCAAACTCATGTGCTATTAGACAAGATTATGCCCTTAGCTGGAACTACGAAAAAGAGCACTACTGAACTCATTTTGCCTTTTTTTTTTTTTTTTGGTGCAACTGGCAATAAAGGTACTTTGCTAAAAATGGAGAAAATCTGAGACAAATATTAAGTCAAATGGGAATCCAGAGAAACAGGCATAATCAGGACCTTTCCTTTCTGACTGGGACAAATGGTCACTCCACCCATAAGGCTTGACAGGCTATGCTCCTCCTGCTGACCTCCTTAGGCCCCTTGCAGAAGCACTTGTCAGCAATTTATTGAGACCTTCAATGAGCATTTGATTTAGGCTTCTCATTGCTCCTAGACTGAGGCTTCACAGGCAATGATTGTACAGGATTTGACTTCTTCCTGGTTTAGTCTTGGTAGGGTGTATCTGTCCAGGAATTTATCCATTTCTTCTAGATTTTCTAGTTTATTTGCATAGAGGTATTTATAGTATTCTCTGATGGTAGTTTGTATTTCTGTGGGGTTGGTGGTAATATCCCCTTTATCATTTTTTATTGCATCTATTTGATTCTTCTCTCTTTTCTTCTTTATTAGTCTTGCTAGTGGTCTATCAATTTTGTTGATCTTTTCAAAAAACCAGCTCCTGGATTCATTGATTTTTTAAAGGGTTTTTTGTGCCTCTATCTCCTTCAGTTCTGCTCTGATCACAGTTACTTCTTGCCTTCTGCTAGCTTTTGAATGTGTTTGCTCTTGCTTCTCTGGTTCTTTTAATAGTGATGTTAGAGTGTCCATTTTAGATCTTTCCTGCTTTCTGTTGTGGGCATTTAGTGCTATAAATTTCCCTCTACACACTGCTTTAAATGTGTCCCAGAGTTTCTGGTATGTTGTATCTTTGTTCTCATTGGTTTCAAAGAACATCTTTATTTCTGCCTTCATTTTGTTATGTACCTAGTAGTCATTCAGGAGCAGGTTGTTCAGTTTCCATGTAGTTGAGCAGTTCTGAGTGAGTTTCTTAATACTGAGTTCTAGTTTGATTGCACTGTGATCTGAGAGACAGTTTGTTGTAATTTCTGTTCTTTTACATTTGCTGAGGAGTGCTTTACTTCCAACTATGTGGTCAATTTTGGAATAAATGTGATGTGGTGCTGAGAAGAATGTATATTCTGTTGATTTGGGGTGGAGAGTTCTGTAGATGTCTATTAGGTCTGCTTGGTGCAGAGCTGAGTTCAATTCCTGGATATCCTTGTTAACTTTCTTTCTCATTGATCTGTCTGATGTTGACAGTGGGATGTTAAAGTTTCCCATTATTATTGTGTGGGAGTCTAAGTCTCTTTGTAGGTCTCTAAGGACTGGCTTTATGAATCTGGGTGCTCCTGTATTGGGTGCATATATATTTAGGATAGTTTTTCTTGTTGAATTGATCCCTTTACCATTATGTAATGGCCTTCTTTGTTTCTTTTGATCTTTGTTGGTTTAAAGTCTGTATTATCAGAGACTAGGATTGCAATCCCTGCCTTTTCTTGTTTTCCATTTGCTTGGTAGATCTTCCTCCATCCCTTTGTTTTGAGCACGTGAGACGGATCTCCTGAATACAGCACACTGATGGGTCTTGACCCTTTATCCAATTTGCCAGTCTGTGTCTTTTAATTGGAGCATTTAGCCCATTTACACATTTAAGGTTAATATTGTTATGTATGAATTTGATCCTGTCATCATGATGTCAGCTGGTTATTCTGTTCGTTAGTTGAGGCAGTTTCTTCCTAGCATTGATGGTCTTTACAATTTGGCATGTTTTTGCAGTGGCTGGTACTGGCTTTTCCTTTCCATGTTTAGTGCTTCCTTCAGGAGCTTTTGTAGGGCAGTCCTGGTGGTGACGAAATCTCTCAGCATTTGCTTGTCTGTAAAGGATTTTAATTCTCCTTCACTTATGAAGCTTAGTTTGGCTGGATATGAAATTCTGGGTTGAAAATTCCTTAAGAATGTTGAATATTGTCCCAGTCTCTTCTGGCTTGTAGAGTTTCTGCTGAGAGATCCGCTGTTAGTCTGATGGACTTCCCTTTGTGGGTATCTCGACTTTTCTCTCTGGCTGCCCTTAACATTTTTTCCTTCATTTCAACTTTGGTGAATCTGACAATTATGTGTCTTTGAGTTACTCTTCTCGAGGAGTATCTTTGTGGCATTCTCTGTATTTCCTGAATTCAAATGTTGGCCTCCCTTTCTAGGTTGGGGAAGTTCTCCTGGATAATATCCTGCAGAGTGTTTTCCAACTTGGTTCCATTCTCCCCATCAGTTTTAGGTATACCAATCAGATGTAGATTTGGTCTTTTCACATAGTCCCATATTTCTTGGAGGCTTTGTTCATTTCTTTTTACTCTTTTTTTCTCTAAACTTCTCTTCTTGCTTCATTTCATTCATTTGATCTTCAATCACTGATACCCTTTCTTCCAGTTAATCAAATCGGCTACTGAAGCTTGTGCATTTGTCACGTAGTTCTTGTGCCATGGTTTTCAGTTCCATCAGGTCATTTAAGGACTTCTTTACACTGGTTATTCTAGTTAGCCATTTGTCTAATCTTTTTTCAAGGTTTTTAGCTTCTTTGCCATGGGTTCGAACTTCCTCCTTTAGCTCGGAGAAGTTTCATCATCTGAAGCATTCTTCTTTCAACTTGTCAAAGTCATTCTCCATCCAGCTTTGTTCGATTGCTGGCGAGGAGCTGTGTTCCTTTGGAGGGGGAGAGGCACTCTGATTTTTAGAATTTTCAGCTTCTCTGCCCTGTTTTTTCCCCATCTTTGTGGTTTTATCTACCTTTGGTCTTTGATCATGGTGATGTACCGATGGTGTTTTGTGATGTACAGATGGTGTGGACGTCCTTTCTGTTTGTTAGTTTTCCTTCTAACAGTCAGGACCCTCAGCTTCAGGTCTGCTGGTGTTTGCTGGAGGTCTACTCCAGACCCCATTTTCCTGGGTATCAGCAGCAGAGGCTGCAGAGCAGCGAATATTGCTGAACAGCAAATGTTGCTGTCTCATCATTCCTCTGGAAGCTTCATCTCAGAGGGGTACCTGGCCTTGTGAGGTGTCAGTCTGCCCCTACTGGAGGGTGCCTCCCAGTTAGGCTACTCGGGGACCAGGGACCCACTTGAGGAGGCAGTCTATCTGTTCTCCAGATCTCAAACTCTGTGCTGGGAGAACCACTACTCTCTTCAAAGCTGTTGGACAGGAACATTTAAGTCTGTAGAGGTTTCTGCTGCCTTTTGTTTGGCTATGCCTGCCCCCAGAGGTGGAGTCTACAGAGGCAGGCAGGCCTCCTTGAGCTGCAGTGGGCTCCACCCAGTTCGAGCTCCCACCCACTTTGTTTACCTACTCAAGCCTCAGCAATGGCGGGCATCCCTCCCCCAGCCTCACTACCACCTTGCAGTTTGATCTCAGACTGCTGTGCTAACAGTGAGTGAGGCTCCATGGGCATGGGACCCTCTGAGCCAGGCGTGGGATATAATCTCCTGGTGTGCTGTTTGCTAAGACCATTGGAAAAGTACAGTATTAGGGTGGGAGTGACCCAATTTTCCAGGTGCCGTCCATCATTGCTTCCCTTGGCTAGGAATGGGAATTCCCTGACCCCTTGTGCTTCCCGGATGAGGCAATGCCTTGCCCTGCTTCGGCTCACCGTCAGTGGGCTGCACCCACTGCCCTCTCCCCACTGTCTGACAAACCCCACATGAGATGATCTCACTACCTCAGTTGGAAATGCAGATATCACCTGTCTTCTGCGTCACTCATGCTGGGAGCTGTAGACTTGAAATGTTCCTATTCAGCCATCTTGGAATCCAGTCTCAGGTATTTTTTAATAACAATATAAGAAGGGCCTACTAGAGAATATTAATACTGAGGGATGGGGCATTGCTATAAAGATACCTGAAGATGTGGAAGCAGCTCTAGAACTGGGTAACGGGCAGAGGTTAGAAGACTTTGGAGGGCTCAGAAGAAGACAGAATGAGCTAAAGTTTGAAACTTCTTAGAGACTGGTTAAATGGTCATCATCAAAATGCTGATAGAAACATAGATGGTGAAGGCCAGGCTAACAAGGTCTTAGATAGAAATGAGGAAGTTGTTGGGAACTAGAGTAAAGGTTACCCCAGTTATGCCTAGAAAAGAGCTTGGCTGCATTGTTTCCATGCCCCAGGGATCTGTGGAAGCTTGAACTTAAAAGTGATGACCTAGGGGATTTGGCCAGAGAACTTTCTAAGCAGAAAAGTGCTAAAGATATAGTCTGGTTGCTTCTAACAGCCTACTATCAAAAGGCTGCTCCTGCAAAGAAATGACTTAAAGTTGGTATTTATATTTAAAAGGGAAGTAAAACATAGAAGTTTGGAAAATTTGCACCCTGGCCCTGTGGTAGAGAAAGAATCCCAGTAGGCTATGGAACAACCACTTGCTAGAGATGGTAGTGTGACTTAAAGGGAGTCAAGTGCTAATATCCAAGACAATGGGGAAAAGGCTTCACAGGCATTTCAGAAGTCTTTGGGAGAGTCTCTCCCATCATTGGCCTAGAGGCCTAGGAGGAAAGAGTGGTTTCAGGATCCAGGCCCAGAGTGCAGACTTGGGACACTGCTTCCTGCATCCAGGCTGCTCAGGCTTTGGTCTTTGCTCAAAGGGACCCAGGTACAGCTCAGGATACAGCTCCTGAGGTGCAAGCCATAAGCCTTCATGGCTTCTACATGGTGTTAAGTGTTCAGGTACACATAATGCAAGAGTGAAGGAGGGCCTTGGTGGCTTTCATCTAGATTTCCAAAGATGTATGGAAAAGACTAGATGCCCAGGCAGAAATCTGCCACAGGGGTGGAGCCCCCACAGAGAAATTTTACTAAGGCAGTGCAGAGGAGAAATGTGAGGTTGGAGCCCTACACAGAGTCCCCACCAGAGCACTGCCTAATGGAGCTGTGGGAAGGGGGCCACCACCCTCCAGATCCCAGGATGGTTGATTCACCGTCTGCTTGCACCCTCTGCCTGTAAAAGTTGCAAGCACTGAACTCAAAACCATGAAAACAGCCACAAGGCTGCATCCTGCAAAGCCACAGGGGCAAAGCTGCACAAGGTCTTGGGGGTCCACCCCTTGGACTTGCATGCCCTGGATGCAAGACATGGAATAAAGGAGCTTGCTTTGGAGCTTTAAGATTTAATGGTTTCCTTGCTGGGTTTAAGATTTGTGTGGGGCTTACTCCCCCATTCTTTTGGCTAATTTCTTTCTTTTGGAATGGGAATGTATACCCAATGCCTATATCACCATTGTGTCTTGGGAGTAAATAACTTGTTTTTGGTCTCAGAGGCTCATAGGTGGAGAGAACTCATCTCAAGATGAGACTTGGGACTTGGGACTTTTGAATTAATACTAGAATGAGTTAAGACTTTGGGAGACTATTGCCAAGATGTGATTATATTTTGAAATGCGAGAAGAACAACGTGAGATTTGTGGAGCCAGGGGTGGAACAATGCGGCTTAGATGTTGTCTTCTTCAAAACTCATTTTGAATTGTGATTCACAGGATTGGAGGTGGAGCCTGGCGGGAGGTGATTTGATCATGGGGGTGGATCCCTTACGAATGGTTTAGCATCATTCCTTTGGTGATAAATGAGTTATCTCTCAGTTAGTTCACATGAGATCTGGTTGCTTCAAAGATCTAGTTCACAATTCATATGGCAACAAAATTCCTGTGAAAACTTAAGACTATTTGTCTGTTTTTTGTAAATAAAGTTTACACAATTCCTTTCTAGGCTGCCATAGAAAACAGCATCAGACAGAGTGTAACAGAAAAGAATAACTTTATTCAAAACAATTGCAATAGGGTCAAGACTATTGCAGTAGAGGAGAGCGGTTGAACTCAAGTTTGAATACAGCAAGGACAGCTGAGGATTTATAGCCAGGTGTCAGAGTGAGGGAGTCGGTGGATAGAAATTACTAAGAGGAACTGATGAGATACCAGTGCGGGGGAAGAGGACATTGATTAGATATTAAGGGTAAGGGCATTTGTGCTAACTTGGCCTAGCTGGATTCTTGCTAAAACTTGACTCAGCAGACTCAGGACAAGGGGTCTCAGAGGAGTCTGACTAAAGTTTGGTCAAGGAGGAGATTTTTGGCAAGACATGATTCTCGGGTGTGCTATATTTCTTTATCATTCTCATAAATCTCTCTTTCCTTAGTGCTGGCTGCTTTGAGGTTTTATTGGATTTTCATCACTCCATGTATTTTAACATCCCATGTGTTATTTAGGGTCTAGAAATAATCAGGTTGTCTAACACTTCAAGGGCTCCACATTCTGGGCTCTCTCTGTTCTCGCTCATCTGTGCTTGCAGACTGGCCGGTGCTTTCTGCCCATCTGTCTTTATTGCAACACCTTTCTGAATCCCAGAAATAACCTGTACACAGTACCATTTTGCCATTTTACAATATGGATCTGCATTGTTTTAGCTTCTGAAATCAGTCCTCTTGCCACACTCTATCATTGAATCAATGCCATATGTTTTGGGTTTTTATTTCAGCAGGACTTCACCACCTTTGCACAGTATTATTGTTACTATAATCACATGATCCTCTGCTGTGGTAACAGATAAATCCTCAAATTGCACTGGTTTGATATCATGAGACTTGATGTCCTGCTTCCACAGCATTCACTGGGTAAAACAGTGAGATGATGAGGTGGAAAGAGTGTCTGGGGGTCACCTGTTGAATTGGAATCTACTAATTTGTAGGTGCACATGTGGAAAAAATAGCCGCAGCAGAAGGAAAGAGACCTGGAGTTATCTGCAACAGCTCTGGAGTGCATCAACTTGAAATTAACATGGTCACTTTTGCTCATGTCCTACTGGCTATAAATGGTTTCATGGCCCAGAGTATCTGGCAGGGGCCTGGGAGATGTGGCGAAGCACATGCACATTTGGTGCACAGTCAATGCATCTGCTACAGTAGGTTTCAAATATATTATAAATAAATAATTATACATAAACGCAAGTGTTCATGCACACACACACACACACACTTGAAATAGCCATTGTGTAAAACCCCTATTTAATCAATTTCATGCTACCATTATTTCACATTTTAACATTTGTGGCAGATTGAATCTCCCAGGAATGGCTGCAAAACTACTTCCCATTCCATGTGCTCTTCTGCAATGACTTTGCCCCTCTCCTCACCTTTATCATGAACTGGGCTGACTTCCTTGCCCAAACCTCAAATCTGGGCTGGACTGAGAGACTCACTTGTATCCAACAGAGACGGCCTAAGTGACACTGCATCACTTCTAAGGATAGGTCAGAAATCTGCCTGTTTTTGTCCTCAGGAACTCATTTGTTGAAGTCCTCACCCCAAGGTGATAAGAGGAGGGGCCTTTAGGAGGTGACTTGACCATGAGGAAGGGGACTTCATGATGGGATTAGTTCCCTTACAGAGCTCTCTCTCTGCTCTTCACCTTGTGAGGACACAACCAGAAGATGGCCATCTGCAAACCAGGAAGAGGGCCTTCAACAGACACGGATCTGCTGGCTTCTTGGTTTTGAACTTCACCTTCCAGTACTGTGATAAATAAATTACTGTTATTTAAGCCCCCAAGTCTATGGTATTTTCATTATAGTAGCTTGGACAGATGAAGACACCTCCTTTTGGAGTGATCCCTCTCACAGCCCAGCTTCCATGGCTTTGAGAAGCCTAAAACCACACAGTAGAGAGCTCCAGGCAAACAAAAAATCTTCCAGGTTAGTCTAGCCCCCCAGCTGTTGGAGTCACCTCCAGAATCTCATGTCCTCTGGCCGAGGTCCCAGACATTGTGGAGCAGAAACAAACCTTCCCTGCTGTGTCCTGTTCAAATTTCTGACTTACACAATCCAAGAGCAGAATGAATAGTGGTTATTTCACACCTCTGAGTGTTGGGTGGTTTGTTACACAGGCTGGATCAATGGAACAACCGCTCTGGATCAACATGAGTCTTACAATCAATTGTGTCTTTTTAAAACTGTAAATATTTTAGCAACTCTGAAGTTAGACTATATCTTAGGTATGATAAAATATAGTAACAAAAATGAGTATACTTTATATGAAAATCTAATGTCAGAAATACGCAACTGTATACATATGTAGTTTATACAGATTTTGCTAATATTTTATATTATAAAATAATGATGTGTACTACATGAGTCTTTCTCATCCTTTTCAACAATCCCTATTGAAAATGCAGTCTCCTGGCCATGCCAACTCCCTTTGTCCAGATAGCTTAGACTCACTCCACATTCCACAATTATTTATTGGCAGCTTCTGAGTGTGAGGAATCATGTGACCAGCACGGAGTGCAGTGTGTATAAGACAGGCAAGGTCCCTACCTGCCTGTACAGAGTCACAGCACAGGGAGAGATGCATGAAAACAGCAAGCGGGAATCAAGTATGTGAATACAATACTTGAATTCACATATTCAAGTGAATTGTGAAGGGTGTGGTGAAGGGAACAAAGAAGGTACTTGAGAAGCTGAGGAAGACTTCCCTTTGGGTAGTTGGAGAAGGCCTTGCTGAGAAAGCCCATTCAAGCTGAGACTTAAAGGCCTCTGCTACCTACAAGGTGGGGGTCATTTCTAGGCTGCTGGAAGAAGATGTGGAGATGGAGGTCAGTGTGGCTGCAGCCACGGAGGGGCAGGAACAGGAAGGCGCTGAAGGGCAGAAACCTGCATACTCTTTAAGGACTTGGAGAGTGAAAGACAAATCTGGGTTTGTTCAAGGTCAGTGTGAATCAGCCTTGGTAGTATGTACTTCAGTCGGTGAGGGGATAACTGCGGTATGTCCAGACAATGGGATGTTATTCAGCTCATACTGAAAAGAAGCGAGCTAGGAAGTCATGAAAAGATAAGAACCTTAAATGCCTATTACTAAGTGACAGAAGCCGGTCTGAAAAGGCTACATTTGTGATTCCAATATATAACCTACTGGAAAAGGCAAAACTATGGAGACAGGAGAAAGGTCTGTGGTTGCCCGATGTGAGTGGGGAGGGAGGGGTGAGCAGGCAAAGCGCAAGGGATTTGGGAACTACCCTCTGTGATACCCTCACGGTGGATCCAGGTCACTATCTATCTGTCCAAACCCACAGAATGTACGGCACCACGAGTGAGCCTGGTGTAAACTACAGCCTCCAGGGGACAGCGACGTGTCTGCGCAGGTCCACTGTTCATGACGAAGGCGCCACATTGTAGGGGATGCTGATAGTGGAGGGCTTGGAGGGGCAGGAGGTAAATATGAACTCTCTGGACCTTTCTTTCATTTTGCTGTGAACCTAAAACTGCTCTACAAATAAAGTCTACGTAAAATTAAAAAGAAACAAAAAGTCATTCTGGAGGCTCAGAGGAGGGAGCAGAAGGGAGTGAGGAGAGTGGAAGGCCGTGGGGTGGCACACCCAGGACCTCTGCAGACCCCCGTGGGAGGCGTCCCTTCCCCCATGTACCTGAGGACCCTGCCTCTGTGTGTCACCACTGCAGCCCTCCACTGCAATTGTTTGCTCACATGTCCTAGCGCCCTAAGACTGAGCAGCTGGTTGGGAGGAGGAGGAGGTAGTGATGAGGGCTAATTCATAAGGGAATCCAGGTGGTGTGTATGCAGGAGGATGAGGCCGGAGGAGGAAAGAGGAACACATGGACACATGTGAGGCCTAGACCATTTCTATGCCTTGCCCAGGGACAGGAGGGCCTTTCCTCTGCAGACACAGCCTGTGGCTGTGTCCAGTCTCTATAATACATCTGTGTTTCCAGCAGTGTTTCATCAATCATCCTTCAGGATTATTTTCAAGCCAGAATGTTGAGCATAAACAGGAGGAGATGCAGTCCAGGTGAACCTGCGTCTCCACAGCCTGTGTGAGGGAGCAAGGGAGGGAGGGGTAGTCCAAGGAGGGACTGAGACCCCAGGTGGGAAATGGCTGTGCCCAACCCAAGTGAACGTCTTCTTTCTGCTTCCCATCCTTACCATCTCCTTGTCCTTCCCTCAGCTTTCCCTTCCTCCCTCTTGCCTTTCCATTCTCCCCTCATCCCTGCTTTTAACCCTTTGAATTCATGTTTCATGTATGGTGAATGAAAGTGCCAGCCAGTGGTTGAGTGGAGAGTCCCTGTGACCCCCAAATATCTCCCAGACTCTTGCCAGAGGCTCCAGCATCTCCGCCTCTTTGCATGGGGTGATGGCCAACCCAGGGTGCAGTACTGGGCTGGACCAAGGAGCACAGGATTAGAGAAAGAGCAGATGGCTGCTTTTGCGGTTTTCCCAGCAGCTGAGCGTGAGTCTGTAAGCTGACTCTTGACACTCACAACTCCAGTGGTGCCTGGGTTTCCTCTGATTCTAGGACAGTCGAACACATGCTTCATTGTGATCACCTTAGAGTGGTGGTTTTCAGGTCAGGTGTGAATTTTCCCAGACACCAATTCTGTGACTTCATTCATTCTTACACTCACGCTCTATGCCTGTCAGAATGTGCGATTACAGAGCTGGAGGAGCTTGCACAGACACTCACAGACATAGGGACCCATTAAGACTCTGCAACCCTGGACTTTGGGGACCTTTTCCTACAGCAGTGTGGCCGAGTCATCCTTTGTTACAACATAGTGTCTCATCATAGACATGCACATGTACACATGAGATCTACTCTGGGATCCCATGGTTTCCTTCTGAATATGTATTGCATTCTGCCAGTCAAATGTCTTCTGATTATGAGGAAATTTAATCTGGGTATCACGAGTAAAAGTCTTTGTCATGACAATGAAAATTGAATATTCTTGTATTGTATATTTCAAATGAAGTTGCAGCTCTCCCAAGCTGAAGGATACATTCCACGCAAAATCTCTCCCTTCCTTCTGTTGCCCTCTCCTAATCAGCCATGAGAGAGCACCAAGACAAATATGCGACTGACTGAGGAGGATGGATGTGTAAGACAACATTTTCTGTACAGGAAATTCATGAGGTTGAGTCACACATTTCTAGCCAGGCACCTTCAATTGCTGTTGATGTGGCAGGTTGTTGCAATGTGGGCTGGTGCCACAGGAATGGTCACTTAGCACACTGATTAAAATGATCCAGGGTCTCACCAGAGACATTCTTGAGGCCCCAGAAGCACCCAACAAATGCAAACATTGCAGAGAAGGAGAGAGCAAAGGGGAAATCACTTAGCATCCTTGGCTAACCTCAGCTCTAGACGCTGTCAGAAGCTGGGGATTGAATTTGCTTTGCTTCAGGGACAGCGATGATATATTTTATTACAGTGTTGATTCTGAGGTCCCATCAGGCCTCTGGTGACCTCCACATCCAGGGAGACCAGGCAAGCTGAATAAATCTTTACCCAGTGCCAGGGAGCAGCCAGAGGAAGGAAACAGCAAGGCCATCCAAAGCAACACAGAGCTCTTTGCAGGTCAGAACGTGCATCCAAGAGCAGTGGCTGAACCTTACGTGGGAGTGAGGTTTAGAGGCAAGAGCTCAGGGGGTTCTACCCAACCTAGCAGATGAGGATGTGAACAAAAAGGCAATCAGGCTTAGAGAAGGGCATTTCCTCAGTTATTGAAAATAATAATGCTCGTATCTCTTTCTCTTAACAAAGATGCTGGATATTTAAGCCAACTCAGCTCTCTTAGCCCCATAAATACGATTTTTAAAACTTGATCTGTCTTTTCTATTTGCCACAGCCAAAACCCTGGGCTGCCTCAACCTCCTACCTTCTGCACAGGAGCAGCTATTGAGTTACTTTTACTGTGCTTTCTTGAGAAGGAAAGGAGTTCCCAGGGGTCTGGTGATATCCACCTGCAGGGGATCTCCAACACAGGACAGCTCTATAAGAGCCAGGGCAGTCTTGGCCAGAGCTGGGGGTGCAGAGGTAAAGATAAGCCTTGCCCTCCAAGGCCACACAGACTGGTCAAGAGACAGTCCTGTAAGCAGACCCAACGAGTACCCTGTGACAGTGCAGGGCTGGGGGGTGTGCAAGCCTCCTCGGGTGCATGAGAGGGAACTGGAGGTGCCCTTGCCTCCTGGTCATTTAAAACAACTGACATCCTGAGCATAGTAGTGCCTGTATGTGTACACATGTATGTGGCTTTGTGTGCTCACTTGGGTGAGTGGTGTGTGCATTTCTGTATATATGTGCCTGCATGTGTGGTATATATGTGTGCATGTGTGTGTGTTATATGTATGTGTGCATGCATTGTGTGTTGTGAGTACATGGGGATGTGTATGTGTTCACGAGTATGTGCATGTGTGTGTGTATTCATGTCTTTGTGCTTGCGTGTGTGAGAGTGTGTATGTCTACACTGCTGTGTGCATGCCTGTATGTGGGCACATGTGTGTGGTGTGAGGGCAGGTTCGTCTAGACCTTGGCCTAACTCCTAGACCTGATCTAACTTAATTGTGGGCACAGACCCATTAATCTTCACGGGACTCCCTTTAATAAAAAATAATGCATTTTACACTTATTTCCTCAGTCTAGTGGCATAATATGGCGTTCTCAATCACATCTGTAAAAATAGGAGATCACTTTGTTCAAGGACCAAAGATGGCTCACCTGGCAGGGCTCTTTGCCACACCCAGTTCCTGCCTCTCCGAGCTCTGTTGGTGAAGGGTGCAGTGTGAGAAGCCTGGCCTCAGTGTTTAGATTCAGGATGGGGGAAACTCCAACAAATGACTCCACATGATTTGTTCATTTGAAAGTGTGACCTCCGTCTGGAGCCTAGGCTCGAATGGACCAAGACAGCTCATTTGGATGCTATGCCCGAGGCCAGACTTTGCTTAAATGGGCACAGGTTGTATTTGTTCTGATTTTGCTTTAATGCCTGTGGAAGAAGGTCTCTCACAATTTCCCCAGGCAGGTATTTTAGTGGCATTGCTGTTGTCGTCACAGTGTCTCCTGATGCTTGTTCTAAATCACTATTTTGCTCCCATGAGCAAATACCCTTCCTAAATGATTCCCAGGACTTTTCTAGTAGGAGGAGGATTGAAGGAGGATGCTACAGAGCCCTTGAGCAGGTAGCTGGACTCATTGTCATGCACATTCCTATAAGGACACAACATTTAGGGAAGTGCTGGAGCCTCATCCACCTTCACGACACCCTCTCCCCACAAGAATAGGTCTCCAATGGGTTGCATTGTTTTTCCTTCAGACCTCCTCTTCTTTCACCCTCTTCATGCTCTGTTGAGATTGCACGATATCTCTTTCAGGTTGATTCTTACACTTAAGACTGCCCTAGAATGTCATCCAGAATATTCCATCTTTGCAGAATGTGAAGTTATCTGTGAGATTTTAGCTAAAAAAGAAATTACAACAGGCCGGATCCTAAGGCTGCATGCTTACAATTTTTTGTTATTATATTTTTATCTGTGAAATTCTACTCATCATTTTTTTCTAGACCTTGAAGATGATCTTTTATCTTTTCCATTTTGAGGGCCTTAGGGTCAAAAAAATTCTTGATTCCTCTCTTTTATGTTAGGTAAAGACATGAAGTTGTAAGTGTTGTTTATCCCAGTTCACATGGACGTTGAAAGATATGTAGAGATGCTGAGTAGCGGCTTAAGAATGGTCTGTGATGAAGCTACTCTGCTCAGGTTCTGTACTCTGCAAATGACATTTTACCTTTGCCATATGCTCCTGTTCAGGCTCCACCCAAAGGACAAGAGACAGGTCAGAAGGCTGGAGGGGGAGAAGGGACTACTCGCTCCTTCCTTTTGTTTATATTTCCCGTAAGTGTCAATGACCTAATCTCAGCACGAGTTGATCCCAGTTTCCAGTTTTTCCCATAACCTGAGCCTTATGGGATCCCTTCCAAGATTTTGTGGCACCAGCATCTACAGAACAGTCCCCTTTCCTCAGAGACCTGGGTCTCAGCTCGGCAGGGCCTCTCACCCAAGTTTTATGTTCTAACAAATCCAACCTCTTCCCTTTGTCTCCTCAGTCCTTGAAGGCTAACTGATTCTGCAGCTACCATCTCTGTGTCTCTATGTATTTTCAGCTCTCTAATTCCTAGTCAACCAATTCCCTATACTCAATTCTCACTGTTAAAATAACTGGCATGCTTTCTATCTTCTTGACTGGATCCTGAGTGACCCAGTGTTCTTGTAAATAAACGTAGGGATGAAGATGAGCATCACCTAGAAATATGGTTGAGGACAGTTTTCTAAATTGGTGAGAACATTATTTCAGGTAAAACTCAAGAACTTGGCAAAGATGAGATAAATTTTCTATTTAATTCAAGGGATATGAAGATTGAGCATATTTACCAAATAAGAGAGTCAATTCCATAGAAAGAGAGAGAAATGAAGAATGCTGAAAAGTGAGGATGATTGGTCGGATTAAATCCTATAAAGATGAACTTAACATAGAAAAGAGGAGAACTGTTCTTTCTTTGAAAAAAGGGGAAAGGATATGAGCGAAGGAAGGATAAGAATAAAAATGACTTTAACAAGCGGGGAGAAGCAGGGAAATTCTTACTCCTGTTCCTAAGAAGTATAAATTAAGACCATTTGAGAATGAAAGGATTGGGGATGGGATCACAGTAAATAGAAAGAGAGTAGCCTAAGCAACAGCTAATGGAACACATGTTCCAGAAACTCAGTATTTGGTAGATTAAAGGTTGCTGAGCAGCACTGGGCTGCTCAGGTAGGAATTTGTGGTAAAACAAGGGATAGCTACAGAAAAGCTTTGTAGCTCCAAATAGGATGTCTCAGGTGTCAAGTGTGGATGACATTGGTGACACAGAGCCTTAATCCACCAGACGGAGGGCAGAGATGTCACGTACACTTTTTTTTTTAAACATTGTTTCACATCAAAGGTCTACCTCTCCCATAATGCCAACTATTTATCATCATTTTAAGATTTTTTATTCAGCACGTTCCACTGAGTGGTGAGCAAGCCTTGAGAAGCACTTCTAGGACAATTAGATAATAGGTCAAGGTGACTTCCCCAGCACTGTACAAATGTTTGCATCTAATGATGCTTGGGAGATCCAAGGAGCTTGACTTTGTAGGGAAGAAAGTCTAAAATTAGAAGTACTTGGAAATGTGCGTATAAATTGAACTCTTTTCCTGAATTAAAATTAGATATATTTCCAATTTACATTATAATTTCATCACACTTTATTTTTAATCTCCCATTCTGTTTCCCACCCACCCACACTTACCACCCTGGCTTTGTCATTTTATGTAAGCAAGCCCCCAAATGTTGGAAGAGATTTCACCTTGATACTTTAGAGAATGGTAAAGAGAAAATATTTTTTTAACTCCAATTTTTAAAGTTGAACCTCGGACCTAGGGTTATCTCCAGATTTTTGTGAATGAGGACAGTCATTTTAGATATCGATGTGGTTGGTCCTGGACTTGATATTTGCCCTTCTCTCTCATTTTCAGTTCATGCTGACACCTAAACAGGAGACTTTTTTTTTCTTTTGCTCTAGAATAAAAGAATTGTAAGTTGTAACAGGAATATTAAAAGCATCAAATGAAGGTAAATTCCCAGTGGGCAGTTCCTGTCATCTTGTTAACTCTGTCATTCGAGACCCAGAGCTTCCTCAGGTCCTGCTCAATGCTGTTCAGACAGAGTATCAAGGTGGCTTTCCTGTGTGAAAGAGTTTATCACCAACTTCCCTCCCAGCTCTCAGGACCATGGGAGCTTTGGCTCTGGGTTCACCTTATAATTTTGGAAGACCTGTATGGCTGCCACTCACATTGGTTCTTGACTCCTTTTTTATTAGTCCTGTGTGGCTTGGTACAAAACCTCTGCCTGTTTTATATTTTTTCCTATTTAGTCAATTTATTCAAAGTTTCACATGGAACAGCAAAGGGCAGAATATGTCATAATATAGCATCTAGGGGTGTGTGTTTGTGTGTGTGTGTGTGTGAGAGAGAGAGAGAGAGACAGAGAGAGAGAGAGAGAACACCTTGAAATATACCTTGAGGACCACTGTAATGGTGAGAGGTTGGCACGCCCCTCTCTAACACTGCAGGAATTAGCAGGTCCTTCCTACCATCCAAGGGAGGGCATAAGCAAAACAGTGATTGTCCAAGGTCTTTGAGAAAGTCCTCTGGGAACCCACACTGCTTTGTCCTGCTCTCTCTGCCAGTGTACAGACACTGTCAGGACAAAAGCCTGCAGCCATCGCAGGCGTGCACGGCATATGCTTCTACGTGGGTGTTTATTTTTCACAAGATAGAGTGCTTGGAACTGCCTGGCACCATGCCTCTTGAAAGAGAGCTAGGAAACAACAGCAAAATGGGTTTTCTTTTCTCTTCTTTTTTCTTAGTTGCTGGAAAAATAGGATAAGAGTGAGGCTGCACGGCCACAGACTAAATGCTTATGAGGAAGCCCTCCCTTTCCCTGAATCTTCCCACTGACCCTGAGTCCCAGCTTCAAAGGCTGGACATGTGGAACTGGGTTGTTTACCCTCTAAGTGAAGAACCAGCTGGGGAATTCATGCCACTGGGTGTTCCAGAGATACCTGCAGAAGACTCTTAAGGAATTCCATATGTCCACTATTTAGCATTTAAAAATCTTTCAAGGAGGACAGATTAATGGGGAAAGAGTATTTCCTAAACCAAATCAACCTTTTCAGACAAAATAGAAGTATAAGCCAAAAGGAGAACATGGAAATTAATGCACAGAAAATAGGATCGATTTAAGCTCTCAACTCAGGTTTAAAGCTGAGGGCCATGCTGAAGTACCTGTGTTTCCTATAAACCTCCAGAGACCATGACTGGGGGCTTGGAGAAAGTGATGGAGCTCAATGGTCATGATATGATGCTCAGCAAGAGGCAGGGGCTTTGAGACCTGAGAGTGACTTCAAATTCTGGCTTAGACCATTGTGATCTGTGCTGCCTGGAGTCAGTTATTGCCCTTTCTGAGCCTCAGTTACTCTCTTTACCATTTGGGGACAGTAAAACATGCACGGCAGAGTTGTGGGGATTAATGACACCACACATAAATAAATGTGAGGCCCCCACCCTGTGCACGAGTCGTTGTAGAGGGCACTTTGTGAATGACATTGCTTATCACATGGATTAAAGTATGGCTGCTTTATTGATTTTTAATTTGTTCTCATAAAATACTGACTTTTGGAGTTTTATTTGTGAGAATGGAGAGGGAGAAGAAACAGGTGAGGAACCAGGTCCTGAATTATTACAGTAATAATACAGTTGATGAGTTCATGCACCAGACAGCCCAATAATGGGTAGAGGCCTCTGCCACTAGCTGAGGACACAGACTGTGGCCTTCAGCTTCCCCCAGAGCAGAATGAGAGCTTCAATCTGTCCACTAAAAAACCACAGTCTTCATAAATTAGGATAAGTGATTTTATTTCTTATAAAGCGTTGCAGGCTGCAAGGTCGCCATTCGGAGAGGCTGGGAATTGCAGCCTCTGGCAGAGCCCAAAAGGAAGGCACTTTGAAGGAGGAGGGGTTGGGGCAGGAGCTTCATGCAGAACAGATTCTTGTTTAGCTGCTAGAGAAAAGAAACCTTGTGCAGTTAGAACAGTTTTTTTCTTTAAGTGTAGGGGTGCGTGGCTTAACCCTTGCCTGGCATGGCCTTGGGTCTTGTTTACGGTTTGGTATCTTTCTGCCACAAAAGAGTTTATGTGCTAGTCTTATGATCTCTATTTTAACATTAATGCTGATCAGTTGTGTCTAAACCACAGAAGGAATGGGGTGTAACGAGGTGTATCTAACCTCTCCTCCCGTCATGGCCAGGAGCTCAGTTTTTAAGGTTTCTCTGGGGTCCCCTTGGTCCCTAGGGCATTTGTTCAGTCAGTTGAGGAACTTAGTATTATATTTTTAATTCTCAAATCCAAAGGATCTCTTGTTACGGACATTGATTTAGAGCAAGGGCTCTCTACTAAGGTTGATTTTGCCAACTGTGGGCATTTAGCAATGTTTGAAGACATTTTTGGTTGTCATAACTGGAGGGTGCTACTGGTATCTAGTGAGTAGATATCAGGGATGCTGACAGACATGCTATGATGCCTGGGACAGCCCCCATAACATAGAATTATCCAGCCCCAAATGTCAATGCTACCGAAGTGAATTAAATGTAATAAATGTGTGTGTGTGTGTGTGTGTGTGTAAAGAAAACTTTTAACATGGATAGACACGATTTAGAAGTTTAGGGACTTATATTTGATTTAGAAAAAAAACCAAGAAGATAAAACTTATGTTCATATTTAAAATAAATGCCTTCTAGCATGCTTTTCAGTAAAGGGCGGTATGAAATCTGGACACGCATGTAAGATGTGAAAATTTTAACCAAATGCCTCGCGTGCTTCAAAGATAACATCTTATTCTTTGAAAGAAGAAATAATTTCATGTTTAGTTTAAAGAGTCTTTTTCACTTTGGCCCCCTGGTTTTAATCTAGTTTTATTTGCTCACCTAAACATATCATTTCTGGAAAAAGATTGAAATTCAAAACGTTTGATATAAAATATCCCTTTTTCCCTCCTTTCCTCCTTGTCTCTATATCATTGTGTAACTAGATTTGGTATCCAGATGGAGGGGTGGATATCTACTAACAGAATTACCCACAGATGCTACATAAAATCCATCTGGCCAAGAGAAACATGAAGCTGAGCTGTTCTGTAGGTGAGCCACACTTTGCCGTGGATAGAAAGAAATGTCTACTTCTTAAGAGTGTTTAGAGGTTTTTAAAATCTCAATTTTCATTAAAAATGTTTATTAAAGACATTTTCAGGAAGAAAAGAGGACTTAGGTTTAATAAATGAAAATGCCTTGTTTCCTTATTTTTTCTCCATTTTAGCATATGCCATATTTAGGACATGTAGGTCACTTGAGAATGACAGCCAGGTATACAGCAATACCTCATGTAGCTGGCTAGAGTGAGGCTAAGAGCCCGATGAATAATTCTCTCTCTTTCTTTCTCTCTCTCTCTCTCCCTCTCTCTCTTTCTTTCTGCTTCGTTCCTAAGCTTGGTTTTAGTTTTGTCATATTTAAAGGACTAGAAATGGGTGTTGGTAAGAACCCAAGGGGATACTTCCCTCAAAGGTGGTACTGATTTTGTGTTGTGCCTAGATATGGGGCCCCTCCAAAGAGCTTTTGGACTCCACTGGACTCTGGGCTGTCCTTAAAACCTACCCTTACCCCTGACTGATCCATTAAGGGTGGACCCTTGCTGGATTCCAGAGAACATCCAAGCCTGAGCCAGTCTTTTCAGACCTTTCCCAATTCATTTCCATCTGATCACTCAATTCCAGCCTCCCAGGTCCTACCATGTGCCAGGGATCCTTTTAGGGTTCTCGATCCCGTCCGACCACTTCCCTCCCTGTGTAGCCTTTAGTAATTCATTCTACCTCTCCATGCTCCAATTCCTCCATCTGACACAATATAAATGACACAGTAAGTTACTTATTGCTTAATTGGCATGCTCCTGCTTACTGCACAGGCCATATCTACTGGTAATCATGGCCTTTCGGGGACCTCCACCATGCTTATCTGTGAAGCTCGTGTCCCTGGGAGGTAAGTTCAGCCTTTGCTCTGTGTCCTGGGTTATTTTCACTGGCTGTGGCCTCTGAGTTCAAGCACTCAGGATACATCCCCGAGAACAGGATCTGGTGGTGGTGACTGCTGCTGTGTATTTTACATAATCATTTTGGAATTTACTTCACAAACTCCTTGGTATTCTAAAAATAATCTATCCCTTTTGCTTATTTTTATGCCCTTACCATGGCTGCCAAGTTTTTGCTTGCAGTGAAATATGAGTTAAAACTGATATACTGGAATGGTATTAATTATAGCACCTTGAATAGTAACGAAATTACTAGTTAATCACATACAAATAGTGCTTGCTGTCAGCTTTGTATAGCTGAAATTGGACCATGATGGGACCAAGTTGGGACATGGAGCAGTGAAAAATATTCAGAGCTGCTATGTCCTCCAAGAATCAATGATGTGAGTAGGTTTACCCAAAGACTGGAAGAAAAAGGGTTGTAAATGCAACTCTACAATTGAAGTCAAATTTCTTGTTCTCTCTGGGTCACAATGCCTTTATCTCTATTTAGAAGATCAAAAAGAGAAAATACAACCTTGTAATGATACAAACAGGAATTAACTCACTGAAATATTTGAAGCGTGCTGAAAGTTTTACCCTATGAATAACTAACTCTGCTTTTTAAAATTCTATCATCATGCTATAACAGTAACAGTAGTGCAATTAAATATAGTTGATATGCTCCCAATGCTGTAGGCCTTTGGCTCTCATTTTTAGAGAAAGGCTCCTTGATAAAGAAAGTGAATCAAATCCCAGAAATAACCATTTCTTGGCAGAGACAAAGAAGACACCAAAGTTTACATTGTAATTTAATACAAGCTAATTGAAGTGATTTCAAAATTCTGCATGGAACTTTGGAAACTTGAGTTCTTTTTTTTTTTTTTTTTTTTTTTTTTTTGAGACAGAGTCTCGCTCTGTTGCCCAGGCTAGAGTGCAGTGGCATGATCTCAGCTCACTGCCAGCTCCACCTCCTAGGTTCATGCCATTCTCCTGCCTCAGCCTCATGAGTAGCTGGGACTACAGGCGCCCGCCACCACGCCTGGCTAATTTTTGAATTTTTAGTATAGATGGGGTTTCACCATATTAGCCAGGAAGGTCTTGATCTCCTGACCTCTTGGGGGCCTCCCAAAGTGCTGGGATAACAGGCCATCGTGTCCAGCCTGAAAACTTCAATTCTAAAATAAAAACTGTCCCCATAGTCTAAGAAGTATGTAAAATATAATCTCTTAGTAAAATAAATGGATAAACAGAAGTTCATGAGCAGCTGTTCAGGCTTGATCAAGTACTGTGAACGTCATTCTTTGTTCTCTCTTTAAAAGGACCCTTACTGATTCTGCAGGCACATTTCACTTTAGCCATCAACAGAAGAAGCTGAAGAGGGTTCCGTCAACTGCTAATGAAGATATATTTTGTGATTTTTGTCCTAGATAGCAGCATTGACTTTTCAAAGCAATTGAAAAATTGATTTTAGGAACCATCACAAAATTGCTAAACCATTCCATCCCAGGTCTAAAATCAAAGGCCTTGGTTTTCCTTACGCAATGCTTGGCAGTATCCAAAGGGTGAGTGAAGTCAGTGTGATACCATCAGAAGGTGAGCGTGCACAGCGAGCTTCAGGCGTGCTGCCTTGATAGTGTTGGCTCATGGTCAAGAGCCAGAAACAGTGTGTGGTTCTGGGAAGTTGAAATAGCTGCTTGACCAACATATTTCCAGAGATTCTGTATTTCCAGAGATTCTGAATCAGGGAGGCTAATGGAGAAGCCAGGCAGTCTGCATTTCTAATGGGCTTTGGAACAGAAGAAAGACATGATCTTACTGTTTTTTGTTTGTTTGTTTGTTTGTTTGTTTTCAAAGAAGGGTAGTTTTATTCAAAGGCCTTTACCTCTCAGGATGACTGATCCATTTTTTTTTTTTTTTTCGGGCACTTCCTACTACCAGGTGAACATTTGTAATCATTAAGATATTAGAGCTTAATAACAATCTCAGGAGGTCATAAAAGAAGTTATCCCCTTTGCAAACAAAACGGGTTAAAATCCCCACGGAATGGAGAGGAAACTAATATTATGTCCTCCTCAGGTCCTTCCTCTGTGCTGTAGACACAGAGGAAACCTCTTTTGACCTGGGGCTCAGGGACATCTCTGGCTTTGAGGTCAGTCCTCTTCATCAGAAGAATTTTATTGACTTGGTGTAATACTGTTAGAATCTTCAGTCTCCATTCTAGTAATCTGTCTCCTGTTGTTTCTCCTGTGTCAATGCCTTCGTCTGTTATGGTCATTATACCTGGCTCTGACATGAGAAGAAGAGGTGGTGTATTACAAAAATGTTTACAAAGGGCCCTCCCAGGATTTTAGTCCTTCAAGAACTTGGGGTCTGCGTTACTTTGATCAGCACTCTTGGAAGTCAGAGCTCTCCTGTTTGACGTACCCAGCCGTCCTATCTGTTGGGTGCCCTGACTCATGACTGCCGTGAGGTCATTCTGCAGTCCTAACACAAATCCCACACAGCTGGCATCCTCCTTCCCTGAGGATGGGCCCACAAGGCAAGTCTACGTCAGCACTTTTGGAAGGGCGGTCCCAGGGCCACCTGTGTCAGGATAATGTGGGATGCCCATTAGAAATGCAGACAGCCTGGATTCTCCATTAGCCTCCCTGATTCAGAATCTCTGGAAATACATTCCTAGAATTGGCATTTAAACAAGCTGTTCAGCACATTGAGATTAGTGTACATACCATGGTGTGAGCTACTGGGTTATATAAGGAAAGTGGCATCTGAGACAAAGACACATAAAATAGAAGTGTTGTCAACCAGTGACTCGTCCTGAGCAGGGAGTTTCGAAGGAGTAACATGTATGTTCTCTTGAGATCATAATTATAATCACAATAATGAAAATGGCAATCCATTATAAGAAGAACACTTATACAAAAATAAGGCAGGAATATTTCCATTCAAAATAATTTCTAATAGCCACCATGAGTACTTGGTTGAAGAAAGCCCATAGAATCTTGGTGGCCATTGAAATTCAGACCTCCTTACACATTTCTTGACAAAAACAATACAGTTAAACTAGAAGAGCAAATACCATTACTCATAATACACACATATGGTGTAATTAGGAGACAGGAATACTCTGCGCTCACGTACACAGCCAGATTCAGGACATGAACTCAAGCTCATCCCTGAGGAAGCAATTTGGTGAGGGTGTGAAGAAAAGTAGGGAGGAGAGAGGAAGTCTAGGAAAGAAAACCCACTCTGGGTGGGGAAATACCAAAAACAACTTTCAGAGAAGTCGGGGGACAGAATTCAGACCTGGTAGTGAAGAAAAAAGAAAGAAAGAAGTGAAAGCAAAGGTCTTACAGAAACACAAGAGAAGCACAACAACATTAGCGACACCATGCCTCCCTGCAGCAAGAAATAAATAAAGACAGACAGACAGACAGAAGGACAGACAGGTGATAGATAGCATCTGACTATACCAATAGAAGAGTGTGTGCTGGAATTATCTAACCCTGCATGCACGTCTGCATTCAACTGCTATCGCTCATCTGGTAACAAGAACAACAACAACAACAACAACAAGCATGTAAAAATGACTGACGAACAGAGAGATAAAAAGTTACAAAATAAAGAAGAGAGCATAGGAGAAGTGAACAAGTAAAAATACTTGTCAAATATATAATTGAGATTCCCCCAAAAAAGAGCAGGCCACGAATAGGGCAGAGAAGCTTTATTTGAAAAGATCCAGGCAAAAATTTTTCTAAAGATGATGTAACGCATTAATCAACAGATTCAAGTATCTGCACACAAAAAGAAATAAAAAAAAAAAACAAGAAAAAATAGTGTGATAAACCAATGCCTCCTTCCAGCAAAAAAAAAAAAAAGAAGCAGAGAGAGATCGTCTCTAACTGTAGCCATAGAAATAAAAAACAATCAAAACAAACATCTAGATATAACATCATCACACACACAAAAAGAAAATACAGCATAAAGCAAACAACCAAAGGGGGAAAAAAGAAAAAAAAACATTACTTTCAAAAGAGCAACAGTAAAGCTGATTTGTAACAGGGATAATTGAAGCAAGAAATAATGGAATAACATCTTTACCTTTAAATAGATGGAAGAAGATTGTTCCTAATCTAGATTTATAAACCAAGTGATCACACCCTTCAACAACGAGGCAAAACAAATATATGTTCAGACAAGCAAAAATGAAGAGAAATAATTACCAGAAGATCCTCGCTAAAAGACATTCCGTTGAGTTGAGGTCTATCTCTGTTGCCCAGGCTGGAGGGCAGCAGTGAGAACATGGCTCACTGCAGCCTCAACCTCGAACTCCTGGGCTCAAGCGATCCTCCCACTTCAGCCTCCTGTGTAGCTGGGACTACAGGTTAAAAAAAAAATTCTGAAAGAAATTCTTTATAGAGAAGAATGCTGATCACATGTGGAAGCCTGGAAGTACAGAAACAAATGCAGAAGAATGGAAAGGGTGAATTACATGAGTAAATAATGTGAAAGGAAAATAAATTTCGGGACCCCAAAATAACTAAGCTAAAAGGAATAGTCAAGCTGGGAACTGATTTTGACTAAGTGCTAGGAAGTCAACGTGTAAATTAAATGATTAGAGATCACCATGAAATTCTTCCCGAGGGAGAAAATCATGTTAATAAACACAGAACACCCCAGCACTCATAAGGAAACGTGAGCTTAGCAACTTTGGTGGAAATATGACCTCAGAGAGTGGTAGAGCAGTCTCCAGGCCTGTTTATAAAATCAAGGGGTTGATTCAAGAAGCAGAAATACAAAGTGCAAACATTCAAAGCCAATGTGGAAACTTGGACAGAGAACAAAACCTTATGATAGAGAAAGGAACTATAGTTTTTGATCTCACAGGGAACAATTTCATCTGACTGCCACCTTCTCATTGGCCTAAAGGAAACCTGGAAGGATTCATTTGGTTTTTAGAATCCAAAACCCTGGCTCACAAAAACTAGACATCTTTGTGCACATTTCTTCACCTGTCTGGGTCTCTATGAGCTGTGAAAGAGACAATGTGAATTTTAATTTAATTAAATTTCACATCGTCTCATGCACATCTGCATGGCATGTAACCTTGAGAATGCTTTCAGTAATTAGACAGCAGCATCACTAGATATGGCATAAGACCAGAGAGAATGATCACATTATCATCTGGCTTTCTGTGCCCAGAGTTTTGTGTGGTTTCCCCTAGCAGGAGCCACTGACTTGTAAATTGTCATTTCTGTGAGTGGAGGTGTGACTATGCGCTCCAGTTGGAAAAATCAGGGCACAGAGTTGATATGGCACCTCCCCAGGGTTTCTAATGCTCCTTCTCTCCAAAGGTGACAGACTGTATGGCACTGAGGACAGAGAACAGAATGCGGATGACACTTGGCCTCTTCTGGATATGCACCGCACATGCCACGTGTGATGAGGATACACTGATTCCCGCTCTGTAAGCCCAGCCTCCTGACCCACTCAGAGTCACCCTTTCCATACAAAAGGAGTTTTCTAGTGATTTCATTAAACATATCTTCCTCCCCACAGACTCCCAAACATCTGGATAGTCTAGTAATCAACTCCTTTCCCTGTGGCGCCTCCAGCTTTTCTGTATAATAGAGACTTATCTTGGTGGAAGGATAGGAAAGAGAATAACAGACCTTGTGAAGCTGTGAGCGTACTCTTTTCACCTAGATTATGTGCTTATCATGATGGCCTGTTAATATTGAGGGGACTGTGCAGGCTAAAGTCCTCTTCTGTTTCTCTCTGTTCTTATTGCCCTTAGCTTTGGTGTAGAGTATGGGACAAGCACATGACAGGGAAGACCAAGCCCAATCAGCCTTTCTCCAGAACACAAGCCCTTTGGAGGGTTATTTGCTGCATCTTCATACTGTTTATCTTCAGGAAAACCACGCTCAATCTTGTGCAAATGGCTTCCCATTAAGATGGATAAAAATGGGCTCAGGTCCCCCCTAGGTTCCAAGAGATGAGCACCATGGCTCATCTGTTAGAGCTGGAAAACAGAGCAGACAGGGCACACATGGGTGCCTGCAAACATTTGGCAGCAGTGCTCAGCTCTTCTATTTTAAGTAGCACAGTCCTGAGCCATGGAGGAAACTTCTCACATAAACACTGCCTTGTTAATTCCTCCCCAAATCCCCAGGAGGAGTGTAGGTGACAAATATTGTTACCCCACGATTCCCGATGGCAGACGTGATGTCAGTCGCTTGGCATCTTCTGTGTCTCAAAGTCATGATGCTCTTTGGGGATACAGCTGGGGACAGCACATGGGACTCTGTCTCTTTTATGTAAAGACAGCCCATGCTTCTACTGTGGCACGCAGGGCTGTCTCCTAACTCCTCGGCCGTGTGACATTTTGACCTTTTGCAATACAGATGAGAAGGTCCTAGGGTTGAGTCCTAGTCTTTTCTTTTTGAATCAGGTGCAAAGCGAGAGGCAGCCCCTCCCTGCCAACACAAAGCATAGTCTTAGTCACAGCGATTGATTTTTTAAAGATGCCTTGAGGAGACTCTATGGAGAACGAGAGATCAGAGTAAAAACTGTCAACAAATAGCCACCAAAAAATCTCCCAATATTTGACTTTGGGGAGAATGGCTACCTGCCTTTCAGAACAGCTCCTGCTCCTGAAAAAGGGATGAAAATATTTATGTTTCTTTTCTTGGCAGGCGCTTCTATCACTGGGCATCTGCTAGAGAGGTTTTCTTCCGCTGTTAGTTTATCTTTGGGAGCAATAAATGTAATGAGATTATGTTAATATCTTTATTGGATGAGGAAATCTTTCTTAAAAGACAGAAACTAAAAGTCTAATGAACTCTTAGAAGGAGGAAGAAATCGTTTCCTATGTGTTCTCCATATTACAATTTATTTCTCCTATTTTTACAAATAATTATAGCAGGTTATGAGTAACTTACTGTAAGATCATTCCTGGCAAAAAGGAAAGCCGGGTGCAGAGACGGTGAGTTTATAATTCATTGACTTTATGAGATAAGAAGATAATCAGTCAAATTCCTACCCACAGCTGTTTATACCCACAGGGTCCTCCAATTTAAGACTGGGCAAGGTTACCAAGCAAATATTGGTAATGACTTGCAGGCTTTTGGCTGAGAGCTGGGCAGTCAGTGGAGATGTGGGGCCAATGAATCCAGAACATCTTTTCTATCTTGAGAAGAGAACGTGTCAACTGCAGTGGGTGGGAGCACAGACAGGAGTAGCCCCCCAGCTGACCCTCTGCCCTGCCCAGGCAATTGCTATTGTCAGTCCTGTGCAGAAGTGCAGTCACCCTGAGGGACAGGCCAGATGGGCACCTGCGGTGAGAAGGAATAAGAGGGTACTCCTCCCTGAACATACCCAAGATGCTATACCTAAATAGAGATGTGGAGAGGACAGAGTTTGACCAGCAAACGAAGAGAAGGCTTCTTTCCTCCTAATGGAGCTGAGAATGATGTTGAAGATTTTGGGGGAAGAGGAAGGCAAAGGACATCATTGTGCATGACCTCTGTCCTGACGCAATCCAGGTGGCATGATCATGCCAGGGTTTGTGAACAGGAGAGTGCCAAACAGGTGCAAGGGGATTTGCAAATGCTCTCTTTCTATTGAAGATTCTTTCTGCCAGGGGCAGGCGGTGAACCCGAAGATCATTGTTAACTGAAGGATCAGAATGCCTGTGGCAAGGCTGGCCACCCCGCAGTACCAGGAGACCTTGCTGGGTAGACTTTGTGGGCCAGAAAGTGACTCACAAAGCCATTGATACCTTCCTTCCTGGCAGAGCTGGAAGGTTCCGTCTTCTGGTGCCAAAGCTTTTCTTTAAGGAAGGCCTCTGGGCAGCTCTTTTAAACTCATTTCTCTGAGTCATTTTGATTAGGGGCATTTCCCTGTGGAATAAATAGATTTGTTCTAGGCTGTAAGTCTTGCTTCTCTTTTTCTATCTTGCATGGACTGTGGATGGGTTTATCTGGTAGCCCAGGAGAAGGGCATTTTCCACACGGAGCCAACATAACAGCCTGTATATAGAACAATTAATTTTGTACTTTAACCAAGTATACTGTCCCATATCACTGCAGTCACTTAGGCAATTTCTGGGGCCCTACATGTGAAGGAAGCATGTGAGGACATTCAGCAGTTGCAAGCTTCTTGACAAAGTGGAAATCATCTTTCACTTGGTACCCATGTGCTCTTCTTCCCAAGCTGCACATCACAAAGAACCGCCAAACTGGCTGTCAGCTCAGTTGCCTGAACAGCATGCAAACCGTCAGAACCACCTCCACCCTCCCTTTGTCTCCCCAGCATCTCATGAGAAACTGAATCTCCGTCTGTCAATTGCACTGTTTTCTCAGGGTTTTTACAGGGAATCAGACCAATAGGATCTATTATAAGGAATTGGCTCACATGTTTATGGAGGTTGACAAGCCCAAAATTTGCAGAATTGATGTCTCAGTTTGAATCCTAAATCTGGTAGACAGGAAGGTTTCTCTCCTACTTGGGAAGGGATCAAACTTTTATTCTATTCAGGCCTTAGACTAACTGGATGAGGGCCACCCATATTATAGAGGACGATCCTCCTGACTCTATTATTTTAAATGCTAAGCTTATCCAAAAACACCCTGACAGAAACACCCAGGACAACGTTTGACCGAATATCTGGGGATCCATGGCTCAGTCAGGTTGACACGTAAAATTAACCATTGCACGCACCTTCTTCACATGTCTCCAATTCATCCATCTCGCCTGTCAATTTAGTTCTGGCAAAGTCATCCCTTACCTGCCTGCATTGTTACAACAACCTCTTAGCTCACCTGAAGTCTTTATTCTTTTTTTTTTTTTAATACTTGAAGTTCTAGGGTACATGTGCACAAGGTGCAGGTTTGTTACATGTGTTTAAATGTGCCATGTTGGTGTGCTGCACCCATTAACTTGTCATGTACATTAGGGATATCTCCTAATGCTATCCCTTCCCCCTCCCCACAATAGGCCCCAGTGTGTGATGTTCCCCTTCCTGTGTCCAAGCGATCTCATTGTTCAATTCCCACCTATGAGTGAGAACATGTGGTGTTTGGTTTTCTGTTCTTGTGATAGTTTGCTGAGAATGATGGTTTCCAGCTGCATCCATGTCCCTACGAAGGACACAAACTCATCCTTTTTTATGGCTGCATAGTATTCCATGGTGTATATGTGCCACATTTTCTTAATCCAGTCTGTCACTGATGGACATTTAGGTTGATTCCGAGTCTTTGCCATTGTGGATAGTGCTGCAATAAATATACGTGTGCATGTGTCTTTATAGCAGCATGATTTATAATCCTTTGGGTATATACCCAGTAATGGGATGGCTGGGTCAAATGGTATTTCTAGTTCTAGATCCTTGAGGAATTGCCACACTGTCTTCCACAATGGTTGAACTAGTTTGCAGTCCCACCAACAGTGTAAAAGTGTTCCTATTTCTCCACATTCTCTCCAGCCTGTTGTTTCCTGACTTTTTAATGATTGCCATTCTAACTTGTGTGAGATGGTATCTTATTGTGGTTTTGATTTGCATTTCTCTGATGGCTATTGATGATGAGCATTTTTTCATGTGTCTGTTGGCTGCATAAATATCTGCTTTTGAGAATTGTCTGTTCATATCCTTGGCCCACTTTTTGATGGGGTTGTTTGTTTTTTTCTTGTAAATTTGTTTGAGTTCTTTGTAGGTTCTGGATATTAGCCCTTTGTCAGGTGAGTAGATTGCAAAAGTTTTCTCCCATTCTGTAGGTTCCATGTTCAATGTGATGGCAGTTTCTTTTGCTGTGCAGAAGCTCTTTAGCTTAATTCGATCCCATTTGTGAATTTTGGCTTTTGTTGCCATTGCTTTTGGTGTTTTAGACATGAAGTCCTTGCCCATGCCTATGTCCTAAATGGTATTGCCTAGGTTTTCTTCTAGGGTTTTTATGGTTTTAGGTCTAACATTGAAGTCTTTAATCCATCTTGAATTAATTTTTGTATAAGATGTAAGGAAGGGATCCAGTTTCAGCTTTGTACATATGGCTTGCCAGTTTTCCCAGCACCATTTATTAAATAGGGAATCCTTTCCCCATTTCTTTTTTTTGCCAGGTTTGTCAAGGATCAGATGGTTGTAGATGTGTGGTATTATTTCTGAGGGCTCTGTTCTGTTCCATTGGTCTATATCTCTGTTTTGGTACCAGTACCATGCTGTTTTGGTTACTGTAGCCTTGTAGTATAGTTTGAAGTCAGGTAGAGTGATGCCTCCAGCTTTGTTCTTTTGGCTTAGGATTATCTTGGCAATGTGGGCTCTTTGTTGGTTCCATATGAACTTTAAAGGAGTTTTTTCCAATTCTGTGAAGAAAGTCATTGGTAGCTTGATGGGGATGGCATTTAATCTATAAATTACCTTGGGCAGTATGGCCATTTTCACGATATTGATTCTTCCTACCCATTACCCATAAGCATGGAATGTTCTTCCATTTTTTTGTGTCCTCTTTCATTTCATTGAGCAGTGGTTTGTAGTTCTCCTTGAAGAGGTGTATTGTTCTACTGGACATACATTTTCCTTTCTTTATTCCCTGGTCAATATCTATTCATCCTCCAGGATTGAGCTGAGGATTATTCTTTTGTTATGAGCTTTTCTTGACACCCCACCACCAGTCAGCTCTCAGTGTCCCATTTATGGACTCGATAGCTTCTCCTGTGCCTCTCTGCAACGGCATACTTAGCTTTTGGCGAAGCTCCGTCTGTCCTACATTAGACTGCATGGCTCAAGGCCGGAATTATGCGGCCCAGGATTCCTGTTGGGCATGTGGGAGACACATTGCACCTGACATTGAAAATTAGACAAATGATGACAGAAAGTACTTAGGATCTGAAATCAGAATGTGTGGGTGTAAGGCCCAGTGCTGCTGGAACAGACTGGTGAGGTGACCTTGCTCCAACAATTTCATGTTCCTGAGCCCCCGTTTCTCCTTCGGCTGGTGGAAATGAGCTTCCCTCTCTGAAGACTCTTATGTGTGGATGGAAAGGCTTAGTGGGTCAGAAACCCTATCTGAACAATAAAGGGCAAGGAAATGCCTTGTAACAGCCACGTTTCCGTGGTTGAGGAACCACGGAACTGGTGAGGCACAGCAGGCGTGGTGGTCAAGAGCATGGGTTCTGGAGTCACCCTTCCGGGGCTCAGATGCTGGCTTGACCACTACCTGCGTGTGACCCTGGGCAGGCTAATTTCTCTGTGCCTCAGAGATGGTTGTGACACGGTTGTGAGTGCTATAACCACAGGCTCACGGCAGACGCTTGTTGTGAAGTGCTGTAACATGGGAAGGTACTCAGAGCAGTGCCTGGCACGGAGTAAGCCGTGGTGATATTTGCTGCTGTTGTTGCTGTTACTATTATTGCCTGGGTATTAGTAGCACACACTGTGGTTCTTGGCGCTGCCATTTCCTTCCTCATGACACAGGTGGAGTTAACCTCCCTGGGCTTCCTCATCTGTAAGGGTATAATGACGCCGTCGTCTGAGGTCACACGTCTGGAGATACCTACTTTCCCACCTGGGCCCTCTGAGCTGAGTGGTGGCCAGGCAGCGTCTCACTAGGGCTATTGCTCTTTCAAAGCCCCTAGAGCCTGAGTAGCCACTCCTTCAAGTCCAAGGCTCCTGACCTGAGAGACACACGTAGCATGGTGGGGTATGGTAGATGCTGATGATTTGCAGGGCTCAAAACTCAGGCCAGGCATGGGGCAGCCTCAGCAGAAAAAGCCCGAGGTTGCAGTACCCAGGGCTCTCCCAGCACACAGAAGCCTCGTGTTTTCTTGTTCTGCCATCACTCATTATCTTGGGTGCAAAGGGCTCTAGAGTACCTCCTTGACCTTGTCTGGGCAGTTAGTGACACCATGCACGGCCTGCCCACCATCACTGCTTCCCTCCATGCCGCGTGTGTGATATCTCATTACAGCTACTCTGCCCCAAGTCTCGCTGATGTGACTTCTGGGAGTGGAAAATGCAGAGGTCAGATTTGCCCTCAGACCTTCATTTCCATTTAATTACACTCCTGCTATCTTCGCATCCACACTCAATCTTGTTCGTGAATGAATGTTTTCTCCCCAATTTTGTCTCTCGTCTCAAGATCTAGCTGACTTAAGCAGTTTAGTCTTAGTTTATTAACTTCTTTCATTTCTACTCATTAACTCGATATTGTTTCTCTCTTTCTTCCTTATAGATTGCTCCGCCTCCCATCGTGAATGCTTCCTACCTCACAATGGGTCACACAAGTAGGGAGGGATCGATAAGCCATGATTAGTATTATTATTCACACAGAAAGCAATTATGGCATACCGGAAAGTTTTAGAAAGAGCTAGAATGGTTCCCAGCAAACAACAGTTCATGAAAACGTATCTTGCATCCTCTCAGGCTCAACACCAAGTAGCAGGAAGATAATAACATGGCATTCAGAGATCTGGGGCTCAGGGTGTCAGCTCCACGCACTGCTGATGACAGAGATGACTTTGAGAAAGTTACGTGGACTGTGTTAGGCTCCGTCTCTCCGTCTGTAAAATGGGAATGATAAACCCCATACTGAATGTGGCACAGGGATGCATTCAGTACCCGGGCCGTTGCCAAGCCAGAGGAGGGCTCCATGAAAACCCCTGGTGCCCCAGCTGTGACTGGCAGCCTCTCCTGCTAACTTTGGCCAGAGGTCCTAACAGTCACCTCCCTTGGCATCACCTGCTTTATTTCTGTTGGACAATGAACTCTGGGAAACAGAATCGCTTCACTGTGGCTCCTTTGCCAGCCCCAGAGCGTGGCTCACGTTGTTGGCTGCTGAAGAGAAAAAGAGCCAAATGAAAGGAGCTGTTCACATCACATCCGTCTCTCAGACAGGGCTCCAGAGTGCCTGGCAGCCTCTAATCTCTAGGGGCAGAGCTTTCCTGAGGCGTCACGAAGCAACCACTGCAGTGAGGATAAGGACTTGGGCCCTGCAGGCAAGAGTTGACAGGCACCAACTCTGCTGTGGCCAGTGGTAAATGCAGACCTTGACTTTTCAGACGCTTGTTTATGAGCTGTTCATTTGTTTACCAAATCAAGAATAAAAGGCATATATTGAATAACAGGGGGTGCTGACTCAAGCTTCTTTTAAGCGCCTCTCCTGCAGGAGTGATCAAGTTCTGCTACAAAGCTCTATGGACAATACTTACAGGTTCTAGTTTTATTTAGAATGACAGCGGCGACTCTTAAAAGTAGTATAATATACAGATTTACTCTGGTAGAAATTTAGAAATTGGCACAATTTATGTATTACAATAATTATGTATTACAATAATATGTATTGTAAGCATATTAAACTGGAGAGTCACAGCCAGTAAACTCTAACTCTGTACTGTTGACTTTTAAGAATTGTTACGCACTTACTTGTCCATTTGCCTGTTTATTTTGTGTACGCTGTCGGGCATATGATAGTTGTCAGGCTCTATACCAAGCCTGAAAATATAACCGTGAATAAGGAACGGATGCTGCCCTCAGGTATCTAAATGCCCAGGGTGAGAGTCACGCAAATAAACACAGACGCATTCCTGGCATGCAGGAGAAGGTCACGTGGTAGTTGTGGTATACAGGGGAGGGGCTGTCCTCCACGCTGAGAATATTCTCTATTTGCTACTGATAGACATGGGGGAGCAAGAGAACTAGGCTCGTTCCACACGGTAAGCAATATTTACTTAAAATTATACACGTTTTTATGTATGCTATAGGTGAACTACATTTATAATGTCAAATGCTGCTGTTCAGGTTTTGGATTTTGAGTTTTTAAAATTGGTTTTAAAACCACAATAAAATACGATGTAAAAAACATCACAGACATCAACCAGATAAAATGGGGAAGTCCCTTCTGTATTTCCCCTGACACTCCTGATGGCCATTTTCCAAGGTAACCGCTTCTTAAAAGTCTGGTGTGTTTGCTCATATAGAGATGTTTTAAGTAAATACGTGTACATGTACACACACACACACACACACACATGCATCCTTTATAAATGGGATCGTAGCATGCAGTTGGTTTAAGCTGACCTTGAACGCAGGCTGTGTATTCGCCATATGTATACATCCAGACATTCCATTCTCTTATCTAACTGGCCACTACTTTATGAAATTGGGAGGCTCTTATAATGTGAGCCTTTTTTTAAGACCGAATTCACATCACACAAAATTAGCATTTTAAAGTGGGCAATTCAGTGGTATTTAGTACCTTCACAATATTGCATCACCCACCCCTCTGCCTAGTTTCAACACATTTTCATCCCCCATCAATATAACAAAAAAGACATTAGAAAGAAGTATCTCCAAATATGTGGAATTTCTCTGGGAATGAGAAAAGAGGTTCATAATCCAAGGTGCACATAGTGGCAAGTGACAAGTGCACTAGTGACAGAAAGGGAAAGGGAAGCTTTCATTGGCAAAAAGGAAACGTTGTCCCAAGCTGCTTAGAAACACAGTTCATTCCAGAGGCCCCAAGCCAGAATCATCTTTGGTTCATTGGTGGAGGTGCCCTTTCTGGGTACGTGTTCTTTTGAGAACATCTTATCTGAATGACTGCAGTCCTCAAGAATGTCTAGTGACAATATGTCTACATGTGAAACATGCAAGCCATACACCACAGGAGACATGTGAAGGACACGGGAGGCTTTCTTGTGGTGTATTAGAATGTGCTTGGAAACAGTTCTGATCTCAGACACGCAAGTGTGAGCCCCTCCCTCCTGCTTTCCTGGCCTGATTTTGCCTGGATGTGAGAAAAGTGATTTCATGGCAGTATCTTTCACACTCCCCCGATAGAAAATCTCACACCCATTAAATAGTTACTTCCCATTCCCCATAGCTATAGCCACAACCAATCTGTTTTTGTTCTCTATGGATTAACTTCCTCTGGATATTTCTTTCATATAAGTGGAATCATACCATATGTGACCTTTTGTGTCTGACTTCTTTCACTGAGCATAAAGTTTATAGGGGTCCACAACCCCTGGGCCGCCAAAGTTACCGGTCTGAGGCCGTTTAGAAACTGGGCCGCACAGCAGGCAGTGGGTGGTGGTGAGCTAGCATTACAGACTGAGCGCAGCCCTTCCATCAGATCAGCAGTGGCCTTAGGTTCTCCTGGGAGGGTGACCCCTATTGTGAACTGTGCATGTGAGGGATCTAGGTTGTGTGTTCCTTATGAAAATCTAATGCCTGATGATCTGAGGTAGAACAGTTTCATCCCTATAGCACACCCCGCACCCCAGCCCATGAAAACGTTGTCTTCCATGAAACCAGTCCCGGGTGCCTGAGAATCTGGAGAGCGCTGGTGTTTTTGAGGTCATTACCGTTGCAGCATGTATCACTACTTCATTCGTCTTATGACAGGATACCGGTCTGTTGTATGTATATTTTGCGTGTTTTCTGGAGCTGCCAGAAACTGGTGTCTTAGACAACAGAAATCACAGTTCTGGGGGCCAGAAGCCCCATATCACAGTGCCAGTGGGGTGGATTTCTTCTGAGGATTCCATCCCAAGCCTCCCTCCAGTTTTGGGGTCTGCTGAAAGCAGCATGTGGCAGCAAAAGGCAGATCTCCACACTACGCTCTCCCTGTATGTGCATCTGTCTCCAGGTTTCTCTTCCTGTAAGATCACCAGTCCTATTGCATTAGAAACTCATGCTTCTCTGATGTGATCTCATTTAACTAATGACATCCACAAATACCCTATTTCCATGTAAGGTCACATGCTAAGGTACTGGGGAGTAGGACTTCAACATAGCAGTGTCTCCAAGGGTGGCAAAATGTATTATGACATAATGGATGTACCACTTTGTGCTGATCCATTCATCAGCTGATGCTCATTTAGGTTATTTTCACCTTTGGGCTATAGTGCATCATGTTGCTATGAACATTTGGGTACCAGTATTTGTTTGAGTACTTGTTTTCAATTCTTTAGCGGTATATACCTAGGGGTGGGATTACTGGATCACTTTCCAACTCTGTGTGCATTGTTTTACCATCCTACCAGAAATGTCTGAGGGTTCCCATTTCTTCCCTTCTTCTTTTTTTTTTTTTATTTTTTTCTTCTTTTGAGACAGTCTCACTCTGTCACCCAGGCTGGAATGCAGTGGTGCAATCTCAGCTCACTGAAACCTCCGCCTCCCAGGTTCAAGCGATTCTCCTGCCTCAGCTTCCCAAGTAGCTGGGATTACAGGCGCATGCCACTGCATCAGGCTAATTTTTGTATTTTTATTAGACACGGGGTTTGCCACGTTGGCCAGGCTGGTCTTAAATTCCTGACCTCAGGGTATCCATCTGCCTTGGCCTTCCAAAGTGCCGAGATTACAGGCGTGAGCCACCATGCCTGGCCAATTTCTCCCCATCTTTGCCAACACATATTATCTTCCATTGTTTTAAAAAATATTCTGAAGTGGTATCTCATTATGATGTTGGTATCATAGTGGATTTTATCCAGCAGATTCCTAGAGAGCATTCAGGTTGTCTCCAGACTTTGGCTGTTAGCATATTAGCATACTGAAATCATGGTACATTTGATATTTGGGATGATATGTAAGCATTGTTTTAGGATAGAATCCTAGATGTAAAATTGCTGAAGGATGTGTTTTTGTATCTAAAAATTTGATAAATATTCCCAAATTGACAAAATATTTTAATAATTTATATCTCGTAAAGTATTTAACAATGCATTTGCAGCCTTTTGACACTTCAGACTTTCAATTCATTAAAATTCTTGCCAATAATAGTAAAATATTTGTAAATTCTCTCTCTCCCTGCCCTTGCCTCTACCTCTCTCTTTCTCTCTGCAAATGATGAACTCTTAATATATTAATACTTCCAGTTATAAAATATCATCAGTGAAGACAGATAGTTTGACTTCTTTTTTTCCTATTTGGATGACTTTAATTTTTTCTGTTGGTTGATTGCTCTGGCTGGGACTTCCAGTGCTACACTGACAGGAGGTGCTGAGAGTGGGCATCCTTTTATTGTTCCGGTTCTCAACGGCAATGGTTCTAGCTTTTGCCTGTTCAGTATGATACTGGCTGTGGGTTTTCACAGATGATTCTTAATGTTTTGAGGTGTGCTCTTTTGATGTCCAGTTTGTTGAGAGTTTTTCTCACGAAGGAATATTGGATTTTTCTGGGTTTATTGAGATGATCATGCATTTTTTGCTTTTAATTCTGTATATGTGGTGAATCACATTTATTCATTTGCATATGTTGAACCAGCTCTTCTCCCAGAAATAAAGCCTACTTGATCAGAGTGTATTAACTTTTTGACATATTGCTGGATTCAGTTTGTTAGTCTTTTGTTGAGGATTTTTGCATCTAGGTTTATCAGGAATGTTGGCCTGAAGTTTTCTTTCTTTTTGTTGTGTCTCTGCCAGACTTTGGTATCTGGCTGATGCCGGCTTCATAGAATGAGTTAGGCAGGGACCTCTCCTCTTTGAGTGTTTGGAATAGTTTCAGTACATTTGGTAGAATTCAGCTGTGAATCCATCTGGTTCAGGGCTTTTCTTATTTGGTAGGGCTTTATTATTATTATTATTATTATTGTTACTGATTCCATTTCAGAACTTGCTGTTTCTTTGTTTAGGTTTTCATGTTCTCAAAAGGAGACTTACAAGTGGCCAAGATACATATGAAAAGTGCTCGTCATCACTAATCATCAGGGAAATGCAAATCAAAACTACAACGATACCGTCTAGCACCAGTCAGAATGGCTGTTATTTAAAAGCCAAATAATAACAGATGCTGGTGAGGCTGCGGGAAGAAGGGAATGCTTATACACTGTTAGTGGGAGTGTAAATTAATTCAGCTGCTGTGGAAAGCAGTTTGAAGATTTCTCAAAGATTTCTAAAAAGCAGAACTACCATTCAAGGCAGCAATCCCATTACTGCGTATATGCCCTCCCCCTCAGATAAATCTTTCTACCAAAAAAACACGTCCCATTACTGGGTATATGCCCTCCCTTTCAGATAAGTCATTTACCAAAAAGATGCATGCACTTGTATATTCATCACAATAGCAAAGACATAGGTGTCTATGAATGGTGGATTGGATAAATAAAATTGGTACCTATACACCATGGAATACTATGCAGCCATAAAAAAAAAAAAAAAGAAATCATGTCCTTTGGAGAAAGATGGGTGTAGTTGGAAGACATAATCCTAAGTTAATTAATGCAGGAACAGAAAACCAAATACCACATGTTGTCACTCGCATGTGAGAGCTGAACATTGAGTGCTCATGGACATGAAGGTGGAAAAAAGAAGCACCGGAAACTGCCAGAGGCAGGAGAGATGGAAGGGGTTGCGGATTGAACTAACTATTGGGTACTGTGCTCACTACCTGGATGATAGGATCCATACCCCAAACCTCAGCATCATGCAATGTACCCCTGTAACAAACCTGCATATCTACCTCCTACATCTAAAAGGTTGAAATTATTTTAAAAGCTTCTGATATCAAAATAACTATTTAATTAAAATAGAACCCAAAATGCTAATTTGTTTGTAAAAATTTGTTTTGATTTGATTGTTTCTGATATCATTTTTACTGAGCATCCTTTTATGTTTCATCTTCCTGTTTTATTTTCCCCTCTGTGAAGACCTATTTTTATTTATATTTTTGGGGCATTATCCTGCTTTCTTTCTGTAGACCTGGGTGAAATCTTGATACATTCAAGATCCTGACCTTTGCTTTTATCATCAGATATAGTACTTTTTTCTCTAAGTTTTTCTCAAACACGTCAAACTCATTCTAGTCTTGGGTTTCGCATTGCTATTCCATCTGCCTAGAAGCTATAGACTGATGAATTTCTATTTTATCCAAAGGGCTATAATCTGTAACTAGGAGTATTTATTCTGATGGATTGTCCCAGGCTTGGCCAGCAAGACCCCCTTTAAGTTGGCTGCTGTGTCCTTTGGAAGGTTTCTGTCCTTGTGGAGGAACCAATAGATCAGCAGAAGACACTGTGAGGTGGAAACACCTATGAGGCATTGATCTAGGAGCCAAAGCCCTTTCCTGTCCACACGCCCTCATTCCCAGTACCCAGAATAGTGCCTGGCTCTTAATATGTGTTTTGAATGGATGATGACTAAATGAGTAGATGCATGTGTGGATACTCTGCCTAGATGATCATTCTCTCTTTTCCCATCTACTCCGCTTTCCTGAGTGCCCCACAGGTCTCCCACGTAGCTGGGCCCTTTGTTGCAGGGCCCCCGTGTTTCTGGAACATGCCTCTGTTGTAACAAAGTATCACAATCTAGACATCTTATTTTTTCTATATAATGAATATAAGACAAAGTCCTGTGTCTTGTTTATGTTTGCATTGCCAGTAAATGTTGTAGAACCTGGTGTTTCAGCCTCTAAAAGTACTTACTTTAGTTAGAAGACTCAAGAGACAGCAAGGATAGAATAAAAATAAATGATGCCATCATGCTCTTCTTAGTGGATTCTGATGGCATCTAAGATCATGGCCATCTGACCAGCCTGCCTGGGTTTCTGATGACACTGGCTCAGAAGAGGGCTGACAAAATTTACGGTGAAGATATTTTAACCTCCCCTGAGAACTTGTAAGGAGGCCATTTGCAGGAGGACCTGAGGAGCCCCCGAGTGGGAGCTGTTGCCAAGAGAAATGAAGTTAATCTAACACTTCCAGGTTAATTGAATTGGCTCAACCCAATGCCAGGGCACTTGAGTCACAGAGGTAAGATCATTTTGAGAACTCTGGTGTTGAGGTAAGAGACTGGTAAGACCAATTTCCTGGTCCCTAGGGGATAAAGTGAAAAAACCAGCAGAAATCAGCAGGTAGTAGTGAAAGCTATCCCTAGTTGCCCTCGTTGCTCATTAGGATAGGACACTCATGTCAGCACAGTGACAGTTTACAAGTGACATGGCAAAGATCAGGAAGTTACTGTCCTTTTTCTAGATAATTCTAAATAACCTGCCCCTCAATTTGCAATAACCCACCTCTTAATTTGCATGTAATTGAAAATGGATATAAGTGGGTATAAATACAGTTGCCAACAGCCCCTACACTGCTGACTGTGGGAACAGTGACAATGAGTTAGCCCTACTGTGTGAGGAGCAGTGCCATTCAATAAGATTGCTGCCTAATGTCACTGGCTCACCTTTGAATTCCTTTCCTGAGTGAAGCCAAGAAGCTTCCTGGACTATGCTCCAATTTGGGGGCTCACCTGTCCCGCATCAGTGTCTGTCACCTGAATTTTTCTTCTGATGCAGCTAAAACCAATTTGCTTTGTTCGAACCATATGGAGGACACGGCTGATGGTGAAAGTACAAATAAAATCATCCGACTGCATTATCAGGTACCTCTACTTTGAAGCAGAAAGTCTGGTATTTTAGACTCGTGCTGATGAAATGAAAATGAGGAAAAACCAAACCAAACCAAACCCCAGAGAGTCGTGTTCCTTCTTGTTGTAACTAACTTTTTGTTTCACCATAATTCTTGATTGAACTTGAATAATACAGTATTGAACTTGAACAACGGTAGTTTGGAATATTCGGCTTTTAATATCTTGCTCTATTTAGTGATCTCAAAATAAATGTTTGCAAAGGAGCCCTGCTATCATTTCATCAAGTGATGACTCCTTTATTAGAAAGGGTAATTTTACCCTTGAGTTTCATTTTGGATATTCAGGTGCTCATATTGTGTATTCCGTTTGACAGTGTAAAATGCTCTTCTGTTCCACCAGTGAAAAGGGCATCTCTACAAACAAAACAAACAAACAAAAAACTTTTCTCTTTATTGCTTGCTTGATATTGCTAGCTGGCTGAGGAGAACTCTAAAAGAAACGATTTCCCTCCCATTCCTTGTAGCTTTGGGTGTGTAGAAGGCACCCTGTAGCTTTGATCTGGGAAGCTTCAAGAACATCAGAGGAGAAGATAGGAGCAGAAGAGCTCTGTACAGGTGACCAGAAGAAAAAGACTGAAGCTCAACATGAGACTAAGGAAGAAAACCAAAACAAAAGCAAAACCCCTAGCAGGCATAGAGTGGCTTTGTCTTGCCGTCCCGTCTGAGTTCTGAACACATGTGACATCCCTCACCACTTCCAGGAATATTTGAAGGATCTAAGGTCCTGCCAGTGCTGCTGAACCACAGTGTTGCTGGGAAGGCAGCCTCTCTCGAATCCAGGGAAGCCTGGCACGTTATCAGCTAGGTGTGTTCTAGACATGCTATGATTTTAGTAGTTGTGAATGTAATTTCTCTATTTCATTTTGTAATTGGTTATTACTGGTAAAAGCAAAACTGCAATTGATTTTTGTATGTTTTTATTTTATTTGGCAATCTCGCTGAACTATCATTTCCTAGCCTTCGTGGCAAGAAAAACCATTGTGCTGGACGGGTAAAGCTTTTTTTGGACTTCCTTTAGTATTGTAGCTCTGCCTTTCTATTCTCTTACTCATTATCCTTAATTTTATGTATCAGCCTAGCAATAACTAGATATTGATTATTTCTGCCCTGGTTGTGGTCTTATCAAATAAACTGTACATAGACTGTGACTGGTGACATTTCATTGTGGGTAGTTCTGCAGAGAAACCAATTCTGTGATTCAGGAGGGCAGGGAGACTCTCTCTCTAACATGACGCCCTGGAGCAGGGGAGGTGGGGTCTCCCCCATACGTCCTGGGACAGAAAGGTACAGCTGAGGGCCTTAGGTTGCTTGGTGACTACACTCAGTATGGATGCTGGATGCAGGAGAGGCAGAGTAAACCTTATAGGGAGCTGAGATTTCATTTATTTCAGCTACTGACAGGGGCTGAGGGTCATGCTGACAGAGGGTATGCAGAGAGTGCAGGACATGAGAATATGCACAGGGCAATGGGGTGCCAGGGACTCAGTGACTGGGTGGGTGCAGGGAAGGGACGGGTGCAGGGGTACAGGACCGCATGGACCACTTCAGGCTTGGCCCTGGGCTCTCCAGCACCCATACACAGAGCACGTGTACCTCAAAGACAGGGACTCAATTAGTTTTCATTATCTTCTTTGCACTGGGCATTGCTTTTATTAAAATCTTGTAAATCAATAACGTAAACACAAAAGGAGTGCAAATGATCCTTACTTCTATTCCCACAACAGTTATTTATATTTTAAATCTAACAGAACCTTAAAAATATGTATTTAAAAAGGTGAATTTCTTTGCATAGCTCTTACCAGAAAGCAGAGTGGTTTTTACAATTTATTGAGAAAATCATTGGGCTTTTGTCCTTTAACCTGTTAATGTTGAGAATAATATTTGTAGACTTTCTAATATTAAATCCTATTTCTATTTCTGCAATAAGTGCAATGTAGACACTGGGATTATCATTCTTTATATACACTGCTGGATTCAGTTTGCCAATACTTTGTTTAAAGGATATTGGGATATTGAAACAGTGTTCAGGAGTGAGTTTGACCTGTAATTTTTTTTTTTTCTTTTCTTGTTTGCTTTCCTTTCATGTACTATTTTTGTTTGGCTTGAGTATCAAGGCATACCGATCTCATAGAAAGGTCTGGAATATTTTTCCTTCCTGTGCACTGGGAGAATTTGCATAAAGTTAAAAGTTTGGTAGAAGTGTCCTATAAAACCATGACAGCCTGACATTTTGCTCTGTAGGAAGATTTTTAACTGATGCCTCAAAATATTTGCTCATTCTAATGTTATTTAGAATTTTCTGTAGATTCAGTTATCCTAAGTTATATTTTTCTAGAATGTCTTCATTTTGTTTATGTTCTCAAATTGTGTAGCAAAACGTTATTCGTGTTGTATTTTCACTTTTGCTTTGTCTGCAGTCACGTCTACTTCCATTCCTAGTATTGCTTATTTTGGCCTTTTATTCTCCTGATCAGTTTTACTAGACATTTGTCTATTGCATTAACCTTTTCAAAGTGCCAACTTTTGGTGCTATTTCTCTACTGAATATTTATTTAATTGATTTCCCTTTATTATCTCCTTACATTTACTTTATTTGGGTCTATTCAATGATTCACTTTCTAACTTTTTAAGCTGTATGCTTAACTCATTAATATTTAGAGTTTCTTCTTTCAAATAAAAGAGTGTAAGGCTAAAATAGTCCCTGTAAGTGTTAGTTTATTTGCATCTCACAAGTTTTAATGTTGTATTGTCATTATCGTTAAATATTTCTAAATTTCCATTTCAATTTCTTCTTTGTCTTATGAATAATTTAAAAGTGAGTCTTTTATTTTCCAGCAGGTAGAGGCCTTTTACTTTCCTTTCTCTTACTGATCTCTAACTTAATTGCATCATAGTCACACAATATAATCTGTAGGATACAAATTATTTGAAATCGTTGAGACTTGTCTTACATTTTCCAGCATGGCCAATTTTGGTAAATGTCTCGTGTGTGCTTCTGAGATCAATATGATTCCCTCATTGTTGGATGCAGAATTCTATATATGTCCATTAAATCATGCTGATGATGTGGCTCAAAACTTCTATAGCTTTGATGGTTTTTCCTGTTTGACACAACCATAATTGAGAAGGTGTTGAAATATCACATTAGGATGACACACTGTTCATTTTCTCCCTATATATCTGTCTATATTTAATTCAGGTATTTAGTAACTGTTGACAGACTTCACAGAGGCTTAAGATTGTTAAATTCTATTATCAAATTATTTTTAGAAATCATTTTTAGTGACTCTATGATTAAAATTCTTTGTGCCTTAAGGTTTATTTTAACTGATATTAATACAGCGATCTCAGTTTTCTTTTGATCAGCATTTGCCAAATGTACTTTTCTTTCCTTTTTTTTTTTTACTTTAACGCTCTTTGTGCCTGTAAGTTCAAACGTATCTCTTACGTATAGCATACAATTGGATTTTTAAAAAAATCTAATCTGGCGATCTTTAATTTTCACTGTTGAGTTTAGTCCATTTATTTTAACTCTATTTAAATATTTGGACTCGCTTCTCTGTCATCTTAAAATTGAAAATTCTTTTAAATAAGGAGCCTTGTGATTTCATTTTGCACTGAGCCTCACAAATTTTGTAGCTGTCCCTGCAGGAGGGGAGCAGGCCGGCTGTGCAGGGGAGGTCTGCACCAAGCCTGGGAGGTGGATATTAGCTGGCGTAGTTGGAAAGGGTTCTGAGTTCCTGGGCATTTTCTTTCCTGTTGATGATCTGGTTCTTTTCCTATGCCACAGTTTCTTTAAGAACTGAATTTATAGAACTTTCATTATAGGCTAGGTGTTGTGCAAACAGGCATTTAATTCTCACAATAACACTATGGGCAGAATTATTAGCCTCTATATAAATGAGCGATAATAATTTCCTAGGCTTATAAAGCTTTATAGCCAAGGAAATGGAAGCTCAGAAGTTATGCAACTTGCAGAAATTTAACCCCTACCAATGGCAGGACCCAGATCCAACCTCAGGCATGTGTCACAGTGCCCTGTGGTGTCTGGTCAGGACATTCTCCAACGCCTTCTAATTGACAGTCTGCTTTCTGACTTGAGTTTAGCAAAATGCTTATTCCAGAATTGGTTTCCTGATGATCCCAATCTCCCTTTGTCTTCTCGTATGCTGTGTTTGTTCCTCCAGAAGTCCTATCCTCTGTTTTTGTTTTCAGGTGTGATACCGTCCAATGCCAATGGCCCTAGCCACTGTGTTCAGGTAGAAAGGCATGACTCCCTGCCCCATTAGGATTTCTGGAGCTGCATCAGCCTATTGCACCTGGCTGCCTGCCTCCATCTACAGGGTCATAGCTTGGCACTGGTACTTACTGAACCACCCAACTGTTTACTGGAGGTTCCCTTGCTCCTCTCTGGGACGTCCCGGGTTTCTTGCTCTACCCCAATTTCCTTGCTCTATTCAACAGCATTTGACTGGATGAACCACTAGAACAAGATTAATCCGTTTTGTTTTTGTCTCCCAAATTCTAGCCCACACTGAAGGACGTGCTGCTTTGAAGGATGTTGGTTTAGCTTCCAAATTGTTCTTGTTATCGGCCTCCTCCCTCTGTTTTACTTTTACAGTTAAACTCCTTTTCTACTTTTCTCCTGGATACATACCGTGTCCATCCTTTTGGCCTATTCAAACACTGGGATCAGGAAATCTTTTTGACATTCCACTAGAAAATATTATCTCCCCCTTCTCAGTCCCCCTTATCTCATTCTACTCTGCTGTCTCCATCTGGAGTCAGCTCAGCCTCCACCCAGGAACAAAACCCTGAAGAAGCCACACAGAGGGCATGTGCACACATCTACACAATGCACACGGTTCATTTCCTGCTCCAACCCAATCCCTGCACTGCTGGTCCACACTCGTTCCCTCACTGACCCCTCAGCCAAAATTCCTACCGACCTGTCCTGTAGGCGGAATTGTGTTTTGGCAGTCACCCACTGCTGTCAAACCACCAGAGCCCTGCTCCTGTACAGCCCTGCGTAAACCACGTGGTTATTTCACTTCTGATGTCCTTCTATGATGGTGACTGTGCTATTACATGGTAAACTCCAAAAGGGTAGAAACTATGTTTTTCAGTTCTTTAGAATAACGGTAGAAACTGGTGTATCACTTGTGCTTAGTAAATGCTTATGTGGGTGAATCTCACCTACTCAGAGTCCCAAGTTAGAAAATCTTACAAAGCCTGATGCTGTCCCAGCTACAAAAAAAAAAAGCTGTGAGTTCTACACAGTTACAAATTACGTTTCAAACCAGCTCTGCATGTTATTAAAGCATTGAGAATGATGTTTTAGTCAGTTGTATTCTATACATTTGTATATCAAGGCTCTTGGTGTGTGTTTCATGAACTATTGTTTTTACACCTATGTGCTTGACTGTTTGTTAATATTTTATTCAACCTATTATAAAAGTAAAACTAAATAGTTGTTATGACTGTGTTCTAATGTATCCTTCTCTTGAATAAATACTTTCCATATTGTGTAGACCACAGTTGCAATGTAAAATGTTATTACTTTTTTTTAACATGTGCTAAGCAATTTGGTGTTTGGAATCTCTTGAATTTCTCTTTTCAGTGAAATTCTCCTGGTAATAACTTTGAAACAGGAATTTCATTATTATTTATTTACTTATTTATTTATTTGGAGACAGAGTCTCAATGTGTTCAGCCTCCCAAGTAGTAGCTGGGATTACATGTGTGCATTACCATGCCTGGCTAATTTTTATATTTTTAGTAGAGACAGGGTTTCGCCATGTTGGCCAGGCTGGTCTTGAACTCCTGACCTCAGGTGATCCACCAGCCTCGGTCTCCCAAAGTGCTAGGATTACAGATGTGAGCCACAGCGCCTAGCATGGAATTTTATTGTTTTTATACTTTTCTTCTCCTTATGTTGTTTCTGAATTCCCTAATTCTTTTTCCTGTTCCATGTCAGGTTTTCAACTTCTGCCGGTAAAATACAGCACGCTAATTCTTCCTAATGTGGACCATCCCGACACTGGTAAGCTAAGTTGGCCGTCCTTGTGGATCATGTCACTTTTTATCCTTCTTTTCTTATTTGTACCTTTTAAATACTTTTTGATGGTTGTCTGCATTCCACTCATAGCCCACTTTGAAAGTGAATAGGGTTTACCATAATATATGCTAAAGGAGAAACATTTGTTCTCTTCCATAAATATGCTATATCTTTTAAGCATTAGGATTACAGATACCTTTAAAATACAGTATTATTTTTTAATATAATGGCAAGCTTAGCTGGTTCACTTGCAAAAATTAGGAATCAGGTTACTTCCTTTTTGTAGTTTCTAAAACAATTTTATTTTTCATCCTTCTTGAGACTCCATTTCTAAAAAATCTAGGGACATCGCTCCATGGTAACAAAAATAAAATCAATTGGTGACCAAGTATAAGTTAAGTCCCTTAATGTCATTATTTTAGACTTTTTTTCTGAAAACTAAAACTACGGAAGTATAAGATACAGTTTAATTAGAAAAGAGGCAAATATAATTGTACTCAGTAGGAGGCAATGAATAATTACAATTTGAGCTTCAGCTTCATCGAATAGTCAGTACACGCCAGAGACCAGAGGGATTGGCAAAGGTGTATAGGAACTGTTGGGAGTAGGAGTGGGCACCAGGCTCGCATGAGGGATGTGGAATTCTGTCTCCAAGGAGAAGCAGATTCAGAACAAGAAAGGTCAGCCTCCTGGGAGGAAGGAACTGGGGCTGGAAGGGGTGCTGCCTCTTTCTCTTCCCTGGCCTGTCCCCAAGGCTGCCTCTGTCCCAGCAGAGAGACTCTGAAGGCAGAGAGGGTGAGATAGCTACTGTTGGAGAGGAGTAGAGCCACATGCTAGTTAAAGGCAGTAAAGACAAATTTTACTTGGTGTTATGGCAGTAGGGAGAGAGGCTTCTGTTAAACTGAGCTCACCTCCAGATACAGCAAAGCCAGCTAAAGACTGATGGCCAAGGAGTAGAGTGAGGGGTCAGTGGGTGGAAAATTACTAAGAGGAGACCTCAACAGCAGGGATTCTTGCTAAAGGTGGACCAAGGACTTAGACATCAAGAGTGGGAGATGAGGAACTTGATCTGATATCAAGGGCATGGGGATTCTCTCTAAACCGCCTTTGCGGGATTCTTGCTAAAACTGAGCCAGGCAGCCCGAGGCTGGATCCACCCCTGGACCAGAAACTGCCCTTTCACGTGAGATTGTTTTCTAGTGGTTGCCCTTAACTCAATACCAAAATTTAGAAAGCCTGGTTTTGCCATTCCCAAGGTTGCATTCATCCAGGTCCCCAGGAGGGTCTAGGGCAAATCCTATCATCCGGGTACAGTCATTGCCAGGCTCCTGTTGATACTGACAAGGCCAGTAGAAGGGAGGCAGAGGCCTGAGATGGCAGGGATGGGGGCCCATGGCTTGGATGCTGCCCTTGCAGTGGGCAGCAGGAGAGATGATGAGGTGGTTGCCAGCTCTGGGAGGTCCAGACCATAAGCAAAGCCTGGATTAAAGATACCTGCCACGCAGAGTCCGACCTGGGAGGTGTGCGGGAATGTTGTATCTGCCAGTGGGTGGGGCTCTAGAGAGAGCCTCCAGCTTCAGAGCTTCGGCAAGGAGCCAGGAGGGCAGGCATGCAGGCCTTTCAATGTAAACCTCCAAATCTGGGACCAGAGAGTTGGGTTAGGAGACCAGGCAAAATTTATGGGATGAGAACTTAAGTGACTCTTCCTCTCACTTCTGTGATAAATTTTATTTGCAGGCAATCCAACTGAAGCTCTGCAGGGCCTAAACTGATACTGATGTATTTTCATCTACACCCAGGCCTGACTCAGGAAGCAGGGAGGGAGGAAAGTCAGCCTACAGTTGCATCCAGTTGCGAGGAGCTACAGGAGGTGGAGGGACCAAGGCAAGGGCTGACGATAAGGAATTTCCAAGCTAATGAGTATGACAGCACCAAGTGTTGGGTCTGTCTCGGTCCAGTTGTTTTGGTCCTCACTGAGGGATGAGGGACCACGCTGGACTGAGATTGCTGAGCATCATGATGACTGAGAAGCCATCTAGGTCAAGCACCAGGGTCTGGTTGCTGACTCTCTGCCAGTGTGCTCCAGTTTAGACTCAAGCAATTCAGCTTGCATTTGCCTGAGTGAAGTAAACAGAATTTCTAGAAAGTTAATAGCAACAGAGCATGCATACCTAAGGGCAGTAGTTGGCCTACTTTATTCCATTTCAATGTGTATAAGCTTTTTGTTACACCGTATAAATATGGAGCTAGAAGTTTCTTGTGTTTAAATTACCCAATACCTCTTTTCTTCTTGTTTGTTCAGACATAAGGTCTTTCTTTACTGCTGTCTTTGGGTTCCGTTTCACATCATCTCCTGTTGTAATTGCACGCCTCATACAAAGGAAAGCTTCTATAGAACTGCCAGGAATTTCTGTACATCTTTTCAAGTGTAAATTTTAAAAAACTTGATTCAGGGCTATTACAGTTTCATAAGTATCCAATCTAATTCACCTTCTATAAAAGAGTCAGATAAAGTTGTTAAATGAGTTCAACAGAGCAGAGTGATCCAAAATGAAAGAAAAAAAAAAATCAGAGTTCTTTCTGAGAGCTCAATAGAAAGGATAGCCAGACAGCTTGAAGGAAAGGGGCAAGGAGGGCTTATGTTCTTCTGCCTAATTGCAGGCTGCATCCTGTGTCTGCATCCCCATAGGACTGCAGAGAATGGGAAATAGAGATGCCCATCTCTGCACCAATATCGGGAAAATGATCATTCCTGTGAGATAGAAATCTGCACATGGCACCGTAAGCCCAGCATCTGTGTCTGAAGGCTGCAATCACCTGAGTCTAGTCAGAAGAAAATGCAGAAGCTCTGCTTGGTCTTTTCTCCATGGACTGTGACAAGCAAAATGAGTGACTGAGACCTAAGTCTCAATTATCAAAGTTTATGAAGACATCAGCTTTAGGGTGCATCTGGGAAAAACAAGAGCTGCAGACACATCTGTGGCTGTTTTTCTGAAGAGGTTTTTAGGAGATTTAGTATTTATTTATTTATACATTTCCTTAAAGAGGGTAAAGGAATGTAAGAAGAGAGGCAGGTAGGCAGTGAAACATTCCTCTGAGGCTTTAGTTACTGCCCAGTGAATTTTACATAAGGTGAATGTCTGAAGAAAAAAAGGGGATAAAGAGAGAGGTGATTATGTGTGACTCAGCCTCCGTGCTCAAGCTTCCCTTTTGAAGTTTGGGAGTTTTTAAGTTTTTTATTTCCCTTTACAACTGCAAAGCAACAAGGGGCCTGCACCTGGCTACGGAGACCCAGCCTTTGGAAGGCAGTGCTGCGTGGAGGACCAGCAATGCCATCTTCCTGCCTGGTGTGTCGACTTTCTCGAGGAAATGTCCATGGTGCTGAAGGCTAGGGCACCCTCCCTGAGCTCCTGTAGAGACCTCCTTGGGCCCTCCCAAAATGGCCTTCACTTTTTTGCTCTCCATGCCCAGGCAGCAAAAGCAGAACAAATCTCTCGTGTACCCTCAGGGTTAGCTTTGGACACCTTTCATTTCGCCCCACAAAGGCCCTTGCTGTGCCTTCCCTTCCTCAGTGCCTCCTGCCTATGACAGCGGTAGGCATCAGTGTAAACCAGATTGTACACCAGGCACAAATGGACACAAGTTATTTCTGGATATGGATAATGAAATACCATGGTCCTGCTCCCTGCTCAGAACGTTCAGATGAAACCAACGCACACTGGACCGATGCGTCTGCAGCCCAAGTTCTGGTGAGGTTGTTCTGGGGGAGTGAAGGAAACCACAGAGAAGACTGATGAAGGTATTGAGATCATTGGTGCGCTCTCATTGGCAACTCTGTTGGGGCAGGGACTGGCGGCATGAGGAGGCTGGCCAGGCAGGGAGGGGACCTGCTGTGCGTGCCTCCTCCAGGAGGCTACTGGCTCCACCTTCACGACTCACACATCTTGGAGACCATGAGCAAGGCTACGGTGGAGGAGGTGACCATATCAGAGGCAGCACACTAGCCTTTTCTGTCTCCAATCACCTGCTGGGCCTCCTCTGCCTCTTGGCAAATCAAAGATGCCAACTTAAATGTATCTCTTCAAGGAGAAGAGGGGGTAGCCTAACTCCCTCCTCCCTCAAGGACATGAGGGACTCTGGGAGTTTCCAGTCCAGCGAGGTCAGGTGTGAGGCACCAGTGTAGAAGAAAGAGCCCCCATGTCAGTTAGCACCTCGGCCTGTGGCCTTGGCCTTAATTTACTTGTGCGATCCCTGGCTGTCCCTTTGTGCGCTCCCCAGAAGGACCAATTATCACTTTCTCCTGGTCCTGAGAAAATCACAGCGGACTGGAGGAAATGAGGTTACGGCCCCCGTCCATCAGTCAGGGCACACTTTCACAAAGTCGCACGGACAGCACTGAGCCTTTTGAGTCCTTTAAAGCATTAAAGAAAAAACAACATATAATAAGTTGTTGATGTACAATTATTATATGTCAAGTTAAAAATAAAGAAAAAAGCAGTAAGAACAACAACTAGATATTGAAACAATTTCTTGGCAATTGGGTCTATGGTAAGTAATTCTTTAAAAAGTTGTTGGTTTTTCTAATATATTATCTTGACTTTTGTTAAATAATAAAATAATCTCAGTGAACTTAAATCAATTTTATTTTTTAAAATAAATTTCTGTATTTATTTCTGATCTATGTGCATGTCCATTACTGAGTATATATAAATAATGGCCATGCATCCATGGATGTTTAATCAAGAAAGTACTAAGTGGTTAAAAACATATCCTCCTGAAATTTGGCAACATGAACATAAAGACTTAAAAACTAACACATATTTTGACCAAACAATTTATTTTATCTTTAAATATGAAATAAGTTTTAAGAATTTACTCTAGAAAGTAATTAGGCATATTCCAAATTGTATACACAGAGATAATTGTTACAGTTTTTACAAAGCAAAAATTAGAAACAATATGTAGATCTAACAGGACTGATTAAATAACTAGTGGTACATTATAAACTCATTAAAAACTCATTGCAGGAGAAGACTTAATGATACAGTAAAATGCTTAGCATAGTTTTTTCAGTTAAAAGAGCAGGTTACATAACAGTATGTACTTTACATTCTGAAAGTTGTAGGAAAACTGCATATGCCATCAAAAAAAAAGAGAACATGCAGAATTTTTAAGTGATTATTTTGGGATAGTTTAATGATTCTTTTCATTTTTCTTTCTTGGACTTTCTAATTTTTTTCTCAAGTCTATCATATGTAAGCATTAAATTTGGTTAGCAAAGAATAATAGATTTCATACAGAAAACAAACTTCTTTATGTATAGTATTTATTTATGTTAATTATAGGATATTATTGACATTAATTATACTGCATATATTTACAGAGTACAATTTGGTAAAGTCTTGACCAGTATACACACCTGAGGAACCATCATCACAGTCAAGATAAAAATGCATCCATCACTGCTGAGTGTCTGCACTCCCCTCGGCAATCTCTCCCTCCCACCTCCCCGTGCTGCCCCAGCCCCATGTCCCAGCAATCCCTGATCTACTTCCTGCCACTCTGTCACTGGAGTCTAGTTTGCATTGTCTACAGTTTTATGTAAATGGAACCTTACAGTATTATGCTTCTTTTGTCTGTGTTCTTTCACACAGTATAATTATTTCAAGATTATTTCAAGTTGTGGCACTCATTAATAGGTCATTCTTCTTTATGGCTCACTGGTGTTTTATTGTATGAATACACCAGTGTATTTGTTCCTTCTCTCGTTGGTGGGCATTTGAGAGATTTCCAAATTTTGTTCATCACAAATGAGGCTAGCATCAATAATAGTGCACAAGTCTTTATATGCTTTCAGTTCTCATGGGTAAATATCTAGGAGTGGAAGGGCTGAATCACATGGAAGTTGTACAGTCCTTTTAAGAAACTTCCATATTTGTTTCCAAAGGGCTTGTACTATTTTAAATTTCTACTGTTGCCGATAGGCCAGTTCAGATTCTTTTTTTAAAATTTAATTTAATTTTAAATTCCAGGATACATACGCAGGACATGCAGGTTTGTTACATAGGAAGATGTGTGCCATGGTGGTTTGCTACATCTGTCAACCCATCACCTAGGTGTTAAGCCCAGTGTGCATTAGCTATTTATTCTAATGCTCTTCCTTGCCCTGCACCCCGAACAGGCCCCAGTGTGTGTTGTTCCCCTCCCTGTGTCCATGTGTTCTCATTGTTGAACTCCCACTTACAAGTGAGAAAATGCAGTGTTTGGTTTTCTGTTCCTGTGTTAGTTTGCTGAGGGTAATGGCTTCCAGTCTCATCCATGTCCTTGCATGATCTCAGTCCTTTTTATTGCTGCATAGTATTCCACGGTGTATATGAACCACATTTTATTTATCTGGTCTATCATTGATGGGCATTTGGGTTGATTCCATGTCTTTGCTATTGTGAATAGTGCTGCAATGAACATACAAGTGCATATATCTTTATAGTAGAATGATTTACATTCCTTTGGGTATATACTTAGTAATAGAATTGCTGGGCCAAATGGTATTTCTGCCTCCAGGTCTCTGAGGAATCGCCACACTGTCTTCTGTCTTCCACAATGGTTGAACTAATTCACATTCCCACCAGCAGTGTCAAAGTGTTCCCATTTCTCCACAGCACCTCCAACATTTGTTGTTTCTTGACTTTTTAATAGTAGCCATTCTGACTGGTAAGAGATAGTATCTCATTGTAGTTTTGCTTTGTATTTCTCTAAGGATCAGTGATGTTGAGCTTTTTTTCATATGTTTGTTGGCTGGATGTATGTCTTCTTTTGAGAAGTGTCTGTTCATATCTTCTGCCAACTTTTTAATGGGGTTGTTTGTTTATTTCTCGTAAATTTGTTTAAGTTCTTTATAGATTCTGGATATTAGACCTTTCTCAGGTGGATAGACTGCAAAAATTTTCTCCCATTCTGCAGGTTGTCTGTTCACTCTGATGATAGTTTCTTTTGCTGTGCAGAAGCTATTTAGTTTAATTAGATTCTATTTGCCAATTTGACTTTTGTTACAATTGCTTTTGGTGTTTTCATTGTGAAATCTTTGCCCGTGCCTATGTCCTTAATGGTATTTCCTAGATTTTCTTCTAGGGTTTTTATAGTTTTGGGTTTTACATTTAAGTCTTTAATTCATCTTGAGTTAATTTTTGCATAAGGTGTAGGAAACGGGTCCAGTTTCAATTTTCGGCATATGGCTAGCTAGTTTTCCCAGTGACTTTGCCACACAAAATAATTTTAGAGCGAGTCCAAAGTAAGAGTAAGCAAATAAATTTATTGCAGAGCAAAAGTACACGCTGAGAGACAGAGCAGGCTGCTTAAGGTGAGAGGAAGCAGCTAGTGCCTTAAAAGGAATTCCTTTTATGGGAGCTGTTCATATATATGCAAAAAATTCCTGTGAAGTGCAAAGTGTGCAAAGCATACAAAGGTGGACCTGAGGTTGGTGCATGTGCTCAGTAACTACAAACTCTAAGACGCATCCCACGTATAATTAGCATATAAAATCCCTACCTATGGGTGTGCTTTTTACTAGATGAGGAAAGGTTTCCTAAGATAAGGAAAGCTAAACCTTGAGCCTAGCTGCACATGTGGGACCCAGAGAAGTCCCTGCCCCCACCCTCCCCCCAGGTAGGAATTTGTAGCAAAAAGTTCCTTGAGCTTTTTGTGCTGATTGGCTAGAGACTGGGGAAGCTAAATCAGAAATAAGATATTTTTTTCTCTTTCTTGGGCTCTTATTGGTATCAGGAATGTGCAACTATCTGGCGGTTGACTGGTGTCCTGTCGGCTGCGTACCTGGTGTCCTTCAGGGCTGCATACCTGATGTCCTTCAGGGCTGCGTACCTGGTGTCCTGCAGGGCTGCGTACCTGGTGTCCTGCAGGGCTGCTTACATTGCGGAAGAGTCTGGCGCTGACACACCTGAAGGTGCAAGTGCACAGAGCCTGCTGCATATGAAAGGGGCCCAAGTGGCTTCGCGCAGGGGCCATGTCGGTATGGCCTCCCAGCCTTACTCATCCTGCCCCACTCACAGCGGTGAGCAAGTACAATTCTTCTACAAGAAGAGTACAATTTCTTTTTTCATGAATGTCATGTCTGTGTAAAAAATTAGGTGGAATGTACCAGAAATCTTTATTTATTTTATTTTATTTATTTAATTTTCGAGACAGAATCTCACTTGTCACCCAGGCTGGAGTGCAGTGGCACGATCGCCACTTACTGCAACCTCTGCCTCCCAAGTTCAAGCAACTCTCGTGCCTTAGCCTCCCAAGTAGCTGGGATTACCGGCATGTGCCACCACACCCAGCTAGGGATAATTTTTGTATTTTTAGTAGATATAGGGTGTTGCCATATTGGCCAGGCTGGTCTCAAACTCCTGGCCTCAAGTGATCCCCCCGCCTTGGCTTCCCTAAGTTCTGGGATTATAGGCATGAGCCACCATGCCCAGCCCCAGAAAACTTTTAGAAGAAATACGTAAGTTTAGTAAGATTTCAGAATAGAAAAACAGTATGCAAAGAAATTGATGATAAATCCTAAAATGATGTGAAATACCTTTGCATTTAAAACTACAAAACCTGGTTGACAGAAATTTTAAAAGACCTAAATAAATTGATAGGTGTCTAGGCTATATCCTTAGGTCAGAAATTGTTAAGAAGTGACTTCTGCCCACACTGCTTTGTAGATTCAACTTAATTCCAATAAAAATCAAGGCATCTTTTTAGATTGTGTGAATTGACAGATTGATTCTACATTTCATGTGGAATTTCAAAGGATCTAGAATAGCAAATACAGAGTTTTGTTTTTTTTTTTTTTTAATAAAGTTGGAGAATAAATACTACCTTACTCAAAGACTCATTATAAAGATACAATAATCAAGACAGTACGATGTTGGTGTAAATGTAGACAAGTAGATGAATGGGACAGAATAAAGTCCACAAGCAGACCCACACATACGTGGATAATGAATTCCAACAAACGTGCAAAGGTGACACAGTAGAGAAATAATAATACTGCAAAAAACATTTTATGCCTTGTACCATATTAAAAAACGAATTCAATAGAACGTAACTGACCTGCATTATCTTTCTCATCTGTCTTATCCTTCAACCTCTGCTGGTAACTGCCCCTGGGTCCATCTGTGGCCCCACAGTAATATTTAATGATACTCTCTTTATTGTGTCTAAATGTAAAATCTAAAACAATACACTTTTAGGAAATAAACATTTATGAGCATGAATTAGGCAAAGATCTTTTAAGATATAACTCAAGAAGTATGACAGCAAAATGACAAATTATTACATTGGATGTCATAAAATCAAACAAATCTGCTTTTTGAAAGGTACTCTGAAAAGAAAGAAAAGACAAGCCACAGACAAAAAGACAATACTTGCAAATCTCATATCTGATAAAGCCCTTGTGTCTAGAATATATAAAGAACCCTCAAAACTCAACAATAATAACAATTCAAGTTTTAAAAGGACTATATTTAGTTTTTAACTTATAGTTAGCCATTTGACATTTTTAAAGATTTTTTGTTTTCATTTTTCTTATATGTTGTCATTCACAAAATCCACTACTGGGTCAGAAATAAGAATCTACCCACATTTTTCATGATTCCAGTAACTGGCAACAGAACATCTACTGAAAATTCCATCCTTCTCTTAAAATGCTCAGTGAAAATGGAAGAATATGGATCAGGCATTTGAAGTCTCAGCTTCGTGACTCATCACTGCTTTTCCTTAGTTTAAAAGTGTAAGGTGTCATATTAGCTGTTTTTATGCTGCTGATAGAGACATACGTGAGACTGGGTAAATTACAAAGAAAGAGGTTTAATGGACTTATAGTTCCATGTGACTGGGGAGGCCTCACAATCATGGCAGAAGGCAAGAAGGAGCAAATCACATCTTATATGGATGAGGACAGAGAAGCAAAGAGCTTGCACAGGAGAACTCTCGTTATTAAAACCATCAGATCTCATGAGACTTATTCACTATCACGAATAACTTATTCACTAACATGAATAACACTGGAAAGCCCCATAATTCAACTACCTCCCACCGGGTTCCTCCCACAACACGTGGGAATTGTGGGAGTACAATTCAAGATGGAATTTGGGTGGGGACACAGCCAAACCATATCAGGCGTGTTCAAACAAAGTATATTTTAATTTCCATGGACAATTTCTTTGCAGCTTCTATTTTGATCCAGGTTCTCTGTGGAATGTGAGGCCAGGGATGGAAGGATGGGCAGGATGACACAACTCACTAATGCAGTCCAGCTCATACTAGGCCAGGAGGAGAGCTGCAGTGTCTCATATTCCATACACGCTTCCCAGTAGACCTTGGCCTGAGACAAAGTGGTCATGCTCATACACCTTGACCCTCATGTTGCAGACTTCTGCAAACTCTTTGTGAGTGGTTGGATGATTTTAGCTCCTCTAATAAAGGAAATGGTGTGTAACTCTGGTGGGATATAGTTCTGAATTTTTGTACAGATGATCTGTAAGTTGAATTAAAGGTGTTTTGTTTTGTTTTGTTTTCCCTAACAAGTTGCGTATGCCTGGATGTGAACTTCCTTTAGTGAACTCACTGGATCCTGACATGTTACTGTCAATTACTCAAGAGGTTAAAATTTTGCTCTTTTCCCAGAATCTGCTGGGCTCTTAGCTAGGGCAGTATTCCTTCAGATCATTTTTTCCAGCTAGCATTTAAGATAAAATTTAATATCAATAAAATTTTCATTGTGCAGGAAACATTGAATGCTAGAGGCTAACACATGATGAGACTGATAAGAAGAGACAGACAAGTTTAATAAAATGCTGCTCTTTGAAAATCAGAACGTTTCCTGTAGTCCATGATTTACAAGGAAGGAAAGTCCTGGGAAAGCAGCCACAGTCCACTAGTCAAGATCCAAGGCCATGACCCACAGAGGCTCTGAGGTCCTCAGTGAAGGAGCAGGGCTGTGGGTCTTTCTAACAAACTGGATAGTCCTCCCCATGAACTAGTAACATCCTCTTACAGATTAATTATGCAGCCGAGGAAACTGTACCGGGTAGAAGGTGACGGCGCCAGAGGGAGTAATGGGGATAGAAGATGACCCCCATCCCTCTGAGAATTAGCGCAGTTAAAGCTTGTGGACCTTAACGTAGGTTAAGTGCTGTTTAGCCACTTACATTGCCTGCATTTTGTAGTGTATTGTGCATTTGTCAGTTATACATATATATAAACTGATACATGTAATATAATTTTTTTGTCATGAAATCTATACATATGAAACATGTATATATTTCAAGGCACAATAATTTCTAAAAGATAGTGCAGAATCTCCTGGGATACAGGTGAGTTCCTTATTGGGTGGGTGGGCCTGGTACCTGTGCAAGGCAAAGCATCGCTCTTGAGTGGTCTCCATCTCTGGAACACACCTTAGGCATGGCCTGCACCCCTGGTTCATTTGCAGATCTTGCACTTTTAGGTCTATTCTTCAGCATCATGGTTTCTGGACCTTTTTTAGAAGATGTTGAGCAAATATTTATGAGTCACTGGGAAAGAGGAGAGCCGCTGATGTTTACTACAGCTCTCCAACCCATGCTTGACCTACACCTCCTCCTTATTTTTCCTCTTTACGATGTGCAGATGAGAGTGTTATTAGTTCTGTTTTATCAATGAGGACACTAAGCTCAGGGAGCTTGGTTAAGTGGTGCATCAAAGTTCAGAGAGGCAGTAAGGCGAGATAGAGTTATCCAGGTCTATCCTATTCTAATGCCTTTGCTCTTTTGGGGTTTATTAATTGAAATGAACATTGGGAGAACACTTACTACATGTCAGGCACAGTTTAAGGTGTGGGAATATAGTAAAGAAAAAAACATATATTTTCATTTTCTCATGGCACTTACACTCGAGTAGGGTGAGAGGGAAAATAAGCAAGATGAATAAAATATGAAGTATGTGATCATGATAAGGGCAAAGCAGGAAAATGAGCAAGGAAGGGGAATGGCAAGCATTGTGGTCTTATGCAGGTGGCAGGGAACGCCTCCCTGGGAAGGTGGGGAGTGAGTGCTGAGGCTGCTTGGGGGAGCAGCCTTTTGGGCAGAGGGCTCAGCAAGAACAAAGGCCTTGAGGCCCAGGGCCTTGGGAGGCATCTGATCTTAAAGCAACTTCAAGCACTTTGGTCTCAGAAAGTCTCCAACACACTTTGAGTTGCCTCAAGGACTTTTTTCTTATGTAAAAGATGATGGGGTGAAATTATATCTAGAAATTATATATATATATATATATATATGTATTTGGGTATATAGATATAAATATTTTTAAGATGCAAGTCTTTGAAATTTCCAAATCGCTCTACTTTTTCTTGTGTCTAAAGGAAGTTTTCCATTTCCACTATATTTTCAGTCAAGTAACATTTAGCAACAGTGGAAGGAAAAGCCTGCACATTGTTTTGCACATTTGACTTCGTCTTCACACTGATTTGAAACAATAGACCAATAGTAAGACCTAGGTCCTGGTCTCACACATCCGCCTTGCTGTGGTGAGACACTGGGCAGCAGAGCTCTGGGAGCCTCAGTTTTCTATCTGTAGTGGGAGGATGATACCTTTCCTCTCTCTCTGAGGGTCCTTCTGACCACGCTTCCAGCACTGTACATGGGTCTTCCGCTCTTTTCTAAACACCGGGAGTGAAAAGCAGTGGAGGTGATGCTCCCCAGCCTATAATAGTGTGTCTTCTAGCGTGTGTCATACTGTGTGCTCTAGTTTGTGTAGAATGTGCTTAGCATGTGTCGCATGTGCTCTAGCATGTGTCATAGCCTTGCTCTAGTGTGTGTAGCATGTGTTCTAGCATGTGTCATAGTGTGTGCTCTACGTGTATGTAGTATGTGCTCTAGAATGTGTCGTGGCTTGTGCTCTAATGTGTGTAGCATGTGCTCTAGCATGTGTTGTAGTGTGTGCTCTAGCATGTGTAGCATGTGCTCTAGCATGTATCATAGTGTATGCTCCAGTGATGTAGCATGTGCCCTAGTGTGTGCTGTAGTGTGTGTAGCATGTGCTCTAGCATGTGTAGCATGTGCTCTAGTATGTGTCATAGCATGTGCTGTAGCGTGTGTAGCATTTGCTCTAGCATGTGTTGTCCTGTGTGCTCTAGCCTGAGTAACATGTGCTCTAGCATGTGACATAACATGTGCTCTAACATGTGCTCTACTGTGTGTGGCATGTGCTCAAGCATGTGTCATAGTATGTGCCCTAGCATGTGTCATAGCATGTGCTCTAGTGTGTATAGCATGTGCTCTAGTATGTGTCATAGCATGTGCTCTAGCGTGTGTAGCATATGCTCTAGTATGTGTCATAGCATGTGCTCTAGTGTGTGTATCATGTGCTATAGAAAAGAGGGAGAGTTGTGTGAACACGGGCAGGATGAATGGCCACTTAGAGAATCAACCATTCCTTATTCAATGTGTATTAGGCCAATCCTTCAAGTGGCACAGGGTGCAACATTTGTTAGACACTGGAGGGCAGGAGGTAGGTGGGTCATATCTTGAAAGCAGGTTCTGTTTTCATCAGGTGGGTTTGGATTCCAGGTGGGAGAGGAATGAATTCTGGGCAGAAATAGTGAGATAGGCAAGAAAGTGAGAACACAACACAGTGCATGAGGGCATTTCAAGATGCTCAGCAAGTTTGCGGGAGCATTGATGTGTGGTGTGTGTGGTGTGTGTGTGTCTGTGTGTGTGTAGATGAGATGCACAGAGAAATAAACACAGGATAGCAATGTAAGTAAGTGCTAAGTTTTTCAGACTTATCTTGTAAGCACTGGAGAGTCACTTGTTCATCTGAAGACTCACAAAGGTTCATCACAAGAAGAAGCCAATGGTTACATAAGACACACATATTAAAACTAAGTGCCATGTCATACGCTACTCTATTGATGTAGTCATATGTACAAAAATGTAAAATTATGGACTGGAATGTTACCTACTCCTGGGGAAAGACAGAAAGGAAGAGGATGAGGGATGAAAACAATAGAGACATAAAATTTAATAAAACATAAGAAGCCAAACGATGAATGAGGGTTAATTGGGGTGATGGGCACTTATTATTATTACTACTTGCTTGAATCTTACAACTTTTCAAGGGAAAAACATTGATACCCTTGTGGCTATTAGTTGGGAAGGGGTCTGGACTAGGAGGATGGTAAGAGGGAGATAAGAGATTAAGGGACCTGCATTAGGGCAGCAGCCATGGGGACAGACAGGAACAAACACATCTGAGAAATGTTGGGATGAGCTTCTCAGGATTGATGATGATGGAGTGGAGGGAGAGCAGGAAGTGGCTGAACGTGGATGAAGGTGCATGGGGTTGCTGATGTTGCTGGTCGTTGGGCTGGCCTGCACTGCAGAATGAGTGAGTCATCCAGTATGACTCGATCTCCAGAGGGATATTACGTGTCTGTAAGACACGTAGGCGAAGACATCTGCTAAGTGGCTTTATTAATCCATTTGCATACTGCTATAAAGATACTACCTGAGTCTGGATAATTTATAAACAAAAGAGGTTTAATTGACTCACAGTTCCCCATGGCTGGGGAAGCCTTGGGAAACTTACAATCATGGCAGAAGGCAAAGGGGAAGCAGGCACCTCCTTCACAAAGCAAACTGTCCCCATGATCCAATCACCTTACACCAAGTGCCTCCCTCAACATGTAGAGATTACAATTCGAGATGAGATTTGGGTGGGGACACAGAACCAAACCATATCAGCTGCTAAGGAAATGGTTCTGAAGTCCAAGAGAGGTGTGAACCAGAAATGTAGACTTAGGAACCAAAAGATGGGAGATATTCTCCAGAGAGCATGGACAGAGGAGAGGACAGCCAGGGAGGGAGGTGCTAGGTTTCTCAGGGCACAACAAGGTCTTAGGGAGCAACGAAGACCATGTCGGAGAGAAAGCAGATCATAGCTGTGGCAGGCACTCCTGTAAGTATTAACACCGACTGCTTAGTTTAACTCCCATTGCAGCCCTTTCAGGCTATGAATAGATAGGTGAGGTCACTTGTCCATGGTCTCAGGGTCATTCTAAGACCTGGCAGTGTGGCTCTAGTCAGTAGCACACGCAGGGACAGTGGAAACTTGTAATGTCAGAGAGAAGAGAAGTCTTCCCTTTCATTCTTTTCTAGGTGGGCTTTGGTCTTTCTCACTGATGTGAGGGATGTGAGTTAGGAGAGAGTCAATTGGTGACTGCCTGAATTTCAAATGTCGGTAAGTGTTTCTATGCGCTGTAATCCTGATGTCACATCAAACAGTGCCGCTCACCCTTCATGCTTCTGATGCTGCCTCATGGTTCTAAAGCTGCTGCATAAAGAAGACCAGGGAAGATGAGTCCTAAATTAAAAGAATTTCCAAATAGAACTTTCCTGACCCTGGCTTCAACTCACATGTGTGCACACACACTGTTTAGAAGATAATAATTGAAAAACCCAATTCATTCTGATAAATATGTGTTTTAGGAACACAATCCTTGCACTACTGGAACTGGAAGTGTTGAGTGGGAACAGGTAGAGAGCAGGAAGGGCTGACTTTGGCTGCACTGCTTTTCCCCTCGCGGGACCAGACAGTCTCCAATCCTTTGGCAATTGAGTAAATTGCTACGCTATTAAAGTCAATAATCTCGATGATCAAAATTTTTCAATACAGTGTTTGTTCTGAGATTTTTTAATACAATTTTTCTTGGTTGATAATGGTTTATTTGCTTCCCATATCCCTTTACTGTATAATGAACTAATAATTTTGCTACCTAATAAACGTTATTACAGGAAGGCAGAGAATTTAAACAGTAAAAGCATGCAGCAGGGAGAATATTAACAGATTCATTTTGGTTTTGGTTTCAGTAGTATCTGGGTCCCTGCTATTTTTTTCACATTGGAGGTGGAGAGAACATGGAATTTAGATAGCAAATATTTGCTTCAGTCATTTCAACTATATATTTTTAACCAATTCTATCTGCAGTTCCAGGCTTAATACAAAGTATTTAATTCTGTATGTGATCCTGTCCTACTATTTTTCATATTTCTAACTTAAATATCTTAATACATTAAGAGAAATGTGAATAATGAAGGCATAATTCATATTCTTCGAGATTGAGACTTCATTGGTTAAACTGAGGCACTGTTTTGGGCATCCTTTCTAGGTAGTTCTATTAATTACATGCCGCATTCAAAACAGATACTTAAAAAATAATTATTATAAGACCATTATGGGTATTGTCTCAAAAAATTGAGGGTGAAACATGTTTTGGAATAGATCACCATTTCTTGCCTACGTGTAAGTGTCATTGAGATGCTTAAAGCCTATTTCTCTTATATGAACTTCACTTCCTTCGAAGCACTTGTAATACTACAGTCTGCAGTCCGACTACTTTCTGGGGTCTAAGTGGCATAGAAGGTCATTTCTCAGAAGCATAATCTGAAAGGAAGGATTTTATTTGTTCATGTTTGTTTCGCTTGTTTATACCTCATTGGCCTTCACCTATTAAACGGTCAAGGAGAAGGAAAGATAAGCATTTAAAAAAGATAACGATTTTCATGTTTCGAGAAGAAAATGTTTAACTAGTCTTACCTAAGAACAAAACCAAAGTTTCCCAATGCTTTGGCTCACATACAATGTGCTTCATCAGTTTTTAGAAGGCAGCTCAAAAACTCAGTGAGAAAATCTACACGTTTCCTCACGGTACCACCTACACATTTTAATCATCCATCATTATTTCCCACGGCAGTTTCAGGTTTTTGCATGAGGATAATACCTTCCAGATATTATTTTTACAGGAGTTGTTTAGCAGTGGGTTAAATAAGTGAATGTAGACAAGATCTATCTTAAAATTTCAATCAGAAGAAAGACCAAAATTGGTTAATATATAAATTTCTATTACAGGATGAGCTTCCCAATTCTGAAAATCTGGGATCCCAAACACTTTTGGTCCCAAGCATTTTGAGTAAGCCTGAATAAACAAGTTATTTCCTAGGCACCTTGTCAGCTTAGAGGGCCTGAGCCTTTTTCTCCCTCTGGCTAGGGACAAGGGCGGAAGAAATGCTCAGTTTGGAAAACTTTCATTTGGGGTAATTACATTTAGTCCTTCTGGTCAAGTTTATAGTTTTACTGGTTTGACATTATATGAATATGGAGGGTGACATTAGGTAGTTACCTTAATGTTTTATTATATTTAAACCATAGATTTTAGAGATAGATAGTGGTTAGCACCTATAATCCCAGCACTTTGAGGGGGAAGCCGAGGTAAGAGGATTGCTTGAACCCAGGAGTTTGAGACCAGCCTGGGCACCATAGTGAGACCCCATCTCTACAAAATATGAAAAAATGAGCCAGTCACGGAGGCGCACCTGTACTCCCAGCTACTCAGGAGGCTGAGGTGAGTGGATCACTTGAGCCCATGAGGTTGACACTGCAGTAAGCCATGATCACGCCACTGTAGTCTAGCCTGGGTAACAGAGCGAGATCTTGTCTCAAAAAAAAAAAAAATTAGATGCAGAACTTTGCAAATTATTATATGTAACTTGCTCACATAATACATTGATAACAAAGTGGTAGAATGACTGTTCAGTATCACACAGCCCATCAGAGTGAAAGAAAACTATGGTTGAGGGTTATCTCCACTGTCCAGTAGCAAAGGAGACGCGTGGGCTGAGGAGGTCTGGACAGGGGCAGGCAGGCGAGAAGAGAGCCTGAGTGAGGCACCTCCATGCTAGGAGCTGCTGGGCTGAAGGGATCATTCAGAGACGTGACAGGTAGCTTATATCTGTGCAGACCAGTGCTCAAGGAACACGACTTTCCACCATCCTGCATGTAGTTCTTGGTACTTTGAAGTTGGGAGCCATGACATAACACTAGGAAGGCAAAGGTGATGGGAGTGATGCATTTTCATCCATCCCCTCAAAATGGAAATTGCCAGTGATGATAGGAAAAAAATATTTTTAAAAACCTGAGTGTAGCAAGGTACATAAGGCTTCCTGTGAGTCAACTCGGTGGGGAAGTTTTTCAGGCTGGCCGGATGCTCATCTATTAGAATGGGGATTGAATAAGTAGACCGTCATGAAATCTTGATCTCATCAGTTCTTCCCCTGATTTACCTAAGTTCTTGACACCACTATCCTCTCAGTCACTCAAATTGTAGCCTTCATTCCTTTTCCTCCCTGTATTTAATCCATTATATAGCTCACAAATTATTGGATTCATTTTTCTCTTCATTTCTATTTTCTTCATCTGTTTAAGATCTTAAAGAATTTTTGCTGTTGGTCCTCTAATACACACCTTAGGTAGATGCTACATTGATAAGCTCCAATGTACCAAACCTCTGTTATTCATATTCTTGTGTAGTCCTCTCCCACATTGACCCTGGGTATTGTTATGTGACTACATATAGCCAATGAGACATCACCAGGTTGATGCAAGAGAAGTCTTAATACGCATTTACTCACTAGGACTTGTCCTCTTGGGACCCTCCTTCTTGGAACTCAGCTGCCATGCTGGGAGGAAGCCTGAGTAACCATGTGAAATGGCCCAAGTGAGAGAATTCTGAGGTCCCCTGCTGGTGCACCTGAGCTCCCAGCAGGTGACCTAGAACAACAATCATGAGTGAGTGAGTCATCTTGAATGTCCTATCCTGGTTAAGCCTCCAAATTCCTGTGGTCCCACCTGAAATTACATGTGGCAGAAGAACTTCCTAACCAAGCCCAATCACTTACAAAATCATGAGACATACTACTACTTTGGGGATTTTTCCTTTGGGTTGTATTTTAAGCCACTATGTTACAGAGTAGCTTACTGCAAAACATAGTGGCTTAAACATCATTATTATTATTATTATTGTTTTCATATTTCTGCTCCCTCACTTCTGGTTGCTACCAACCCCACTTCACTTTTCCTTCTCTTACTCATCCTCACATACCCTGCTTCCCTGTCTAATTGAGATGCTCACCATTCTCCATACCACTCTCTGGCTCTCCCTAACATTTCTTCTGCTTGCAGTGGCTTCTCCTGAATTACCAGTCAGTGCCTCCTGTGAGCCAATGCATCTTCCAAATGCCTGGAGCTTTATCAATGCCCATGAAGGCCAGGCATCCTTCTCTCCACAGTGCCTTCACTGCTGCCTGTATTGCTTCTGATTGGTACCTCCTTCTCCTCCGCTCCTGTTTTTAAATCGCTAACTTCAAGTACCATTCCAGGTCTTCCGCAATGCCTGAAGCATGCTGAACATGTGTTTCTTGAGTTGAGGTCTCTAACTGTCTAGGTTAGAACACAGGGCTCTCATGAGTGCAGGCATCACACTGCGTACAAAATGCAATAAGCCACATAGGAAATCACAGGGTGGATCTGGAATTATAAAAGTTAGACCACAAAGAGCAGAGTGTAACCGCCCAATGGGTTCACCTTTCCCACTGCCTAGACAGAGCCGATTTATCAAGATAGGGGAATTGCCATAGAGAAAGAGTAACTCACACAGAGTCAGTTCTGTGGGAGACTGGAGTTTTATTATTACTCAAATCAGTCTCTCTGAGCATTCGGCAAACAGAGGTTTTGAGGATAACTTGGTGGGTAGGGGAAGGCCAATGAGTCAAGAGTGTTCATTGGTTGGTTCAGAGATGAAACAATGGGAAGTCAAATCTGTCTTCTTGTGCTGAGTCAATGCCTGAGTGGGGGCCACGTGATCAGATGGGCCAGTTTATCGATCTGGGTGGCGCTGGCGGATCCAAGCGCAGGGTCTGCAAAGTATCTCAAGCACTGATCTTGGGAGCAGTTTAAGGAGTGTCAGAATCTTGTAGCCTCTAGCTGCATGACTCCTAAATCATATTTTCTAATTTTGTGGCTTATTTGTTAGTCCTGCAAAGGTAGTCTAGTCCCCAGGCAAGAAGGAGGTTTGTTTTGGGAAAGGGCTGTTATTGTCTTTGTTTTAAACTATAGACTATAAACTTAGTTCCTCCCAAAGTTAGTTGAGCCTACATTCAGGAAGGAACAAGGACAGCTTAAAGGTTAGAAGCAAGATGGAGTTGGTTAGGTTAGATCTCTTTCACTGTCTCAGTCATAATTTTGCAAAGGCAATTTCAAAAGGAGTAATGTAATAACAATCTTCATATATTGTGGAACCCTTTATAACACTGGTGTTTAAAGAGTAGAATTGACACTTGGCTTATAAGTCAATAAGTTCTTCCATGCTTTTTATAATATGTAAGTGCTATGTTTCTGGGAACATGATTAAATCCTACAAAGTATTTCCAAGGGACAAAAGGATATACTTAGACAGATAGGCAGAGATAGATACCAGAGAGAGAGAAGTTAAATTCTTAGTGTCACCTACTCAGGACTACCCTTTCAGTTAGAAGCTGAATGAAAAATGAATTAATCCCTATACACTAAGGATGAGGGCCAGGGAGAATGCAGTATTGTTTCACAGCATAGGATATTGAAACAAGATGGCAGATGATTTCCTAACTGTGTCCCAGCCGGATGCATGACAGCACACATTGATGAGACTTCGGTGTACTACAGTCACTGTCTTCTGGGCGGAGCTCACTTGGGGAACTGGGCTGTGACTGTTATTTCTGGATGTGAGGGCCATGGGGTTCCAGGGCAATTTACGGAAGTGCTTGTGGTAAAATAATACTGTCTTGGGAGCCTCTCACTGCTCCCTTTCATGTTTTGGAGGCAGGAAGAATTTCAGAGAAATTAAAATAGGGAATGAATGAGGACTCCAGTGGAAAAGGACAATTGGGCTTATCCTTCTTCCAATTCATTTCTTGGCCTCTGCTGCCCTGGTACTGTCGTCAGGCCTTTGTAAAGCTCTTTGTCAGCCTAAGGGGCTTGAGCCTCTTTTTCCCCTTGGCTTATTTAACAGGGCCTTTCTTCTGTCCTTGCCCCTGGCCAAGATTTTAGTTTCAAATAGATTTTTAGTTTAGGCAAGAAGTAAAGAATGGGGGTACAAACTACTCTTAAAACAATTATGTTTATAAAGATTTTTAAAAACACATCTTCGAAACCACCTTTGCAAAACTTATATTAATGAGAAAATTATGGCAGTGGAGGGGAGATCTGATCAAGCCAATGTCCTTCTCGCCTTTAGCTTTCAAGCTGTCTGAATTATTCCTGAGCTTAGGCCAAGCTAATTTTGGAAGACATTTAGATCATAAACAAAAATAGCCCTTCCCCAAAAGTCAACCACCTTTGTAAAGCTAATGAGAAACCGCTAGGCTAGGAACAGGAGAGGAGCCTGAATTCTGTGACCCTATGAACAGGTCACAAGATATGCAACTTCCCCAATTACTCCTGCAGATAATATCACTGTTGTCGACTAGCCCCTGAGAGATCTTTTCACGTTCTCTTCATGTCTGACACCCGTGACTCCGCCTGGACCTGATACCTCCTCCTGGAACTGCCAACCCCACTCCTGTGGCCCCGCCCAAGAGCAACTCAGCTCAAGAGGACAGCTTCGACCCTTAATGATTTCATCTCCACCCCAACCAGTTAGCAGCAAGCACCCACTTTTAGCCAACCCCACCCTTCTCCCTGTTAAAGTGAATTAAATAAGGCCTGGGAAGTCCTTGCAGACAAACCATAACCCAACTTAATAGGTACATGAGATTGAAAACCTAACTTAGGAGTATGCATCTGTAACAATCGCTGAGTCTTGGCCAATCTTAGCAGCCGTACGTCAGCCACTCATACGCCGCTGAGTGTTCAAACTGTGTCCAAATAGTGCAAATGCCACCAGTAATCAATCCAGCTGTTTCTGTACCTCACTTCCGACGTCTGCATCTTACTTCCCTTTTTGTCTATAAATCTTCTTCCACCATGGGGCTGCCCTGGAGTCTGTGCATCCCCTGTGATTCTGGGGGCTGCTCAATTCGTGAATCATTCATGGCTCGATTAATCACCCTTAAATTTAATTCATCTGAAGTTTTCCTTTTATCACCCCAAACTGCCTTTGAAAAACCCTTAACATTTACAGGGCAATCCATATAAATACTCACTGTATGCTCAGTGATATCGGATATTATAAGCAATATGCTCCAAGCAGATGAAACAATTGTTTTAAATACCTGGTGATCTTCCATTTTGGAGAGGTGATAAAGAACCTATGTGTTAAAAATCTCAGTTGCTCACTGTTCTTGGCAGTGAGAGGTAATAATGAAAACGTGTGTTAAAAATCTCAGTTGCTCACTGTTCCTGGCCAACTACATGGCCGAACCCCAGGCATCTACATAGCTGATTCCAACAAATCTGCCTCACCTCTCCTCTCCCACGTGGATTTTGGAGACATCTATAAGATGTGAGCTCTGAAAATATTAGGCAAAGACCTTGAGCTCTGCATGCTAATATGATGGGTGGATGCAGCATTTACTAGTCGATCAACGCAGTCACAGGCTTGTATGAAACCACGGACCCTCAGCCTGCCACTGGTTGAAAATCCCATACTCTCTCTCATCTTAGCTTGTCACTCTCACAGTTCCCTCTGCCGCAGACACTCTTGCCTACCGTAAACAGCCCATCCTCAATGCCAAGTCCTCTGCAGAGCCTGTTTCAATTCCCTGTAAATTGAGCAAGACACTCTGTCTTGTTCCCATGTCACCCTTTGCAGCCCTCGCTTTGCTTATTGCATCGTTTATTGCTTTCTTTGTGTGCTCCACTAGTTGATGTGCCCTGCGGGCAGGCACTCTTTCTAATTCTCTCTCTGATACCTCCATATTAATCACAGAATGGCACCGCCCTGTCCAGGCTGGTAGCCCTCAATCACACGTGTATATTGAGCACAGGGAATGTGGCCGGTGTGCCCAAGAAACTGAGTTTTTACTTCAATTAAAAAAAGCTGCAAGTGTAAAAAATACACAACAGATCTTGAGGCCCTAGAACAGAAATAAGTATATGAAATATGCATAATATCTATATTTATTCTGTGTTAAAATGAAAATATTTTGAATATGTTAGGTTAAATAAAATTAAATTTTGAAAATAACCTCCCTTGCTTCTTTAAAATTTTTTAATGTGGCTACGAGAACATTTAAAATTAAGTCCATCAGGGGAATGCAGGTAACAATGTAGGTAATATGTATGCTAATTATTCATTCCACAATGTATATAGACTTCAAAACATCATGTTGTACATGATAAATACATACAATTTTATCAATCAATGTAAAATGTAAAAAATTAATTAAAATTACATATACAGTTAGCATTGTATTTCTATTGGACTTACTAGTTTAGTACATACCAGATATTCTAAAAATATCAAATGTATTTCCAGACTTCTTTAAAAAAATACTTTGAAATGCAGAGTTGAGTGTAAGGTATATGATTTAGGAAAGATGAAAAGCTATTTTAATAGCTGGGAAGGAAAGGACTTTATTTCGACCAACAAAAGAGGTAGAAGTCTGCTCATTCCAAATAGCTACGTGTAAGGTGTCCTGGAATAGATTTAGTACTTCCTAGAGCTGCTTTTTTTAGCCTGACCCCTTGTCACCCTTGAGCGTTCTTTTTGAAATGAAATGTGGTCATCAGTCAAGGATTTGGGCAGAGAGGGAGCTCATGCTGCCTCTAAGTTCCTTGCTCCTAGGGTGGGTCCTCATTACTGGCCACTCAGCTCAAGACTCTTTACACTCCTTGCTGCCGCCAGCGCAAGGGTGGAGTCTGTGGGTGGAGTCTGTCAGTTCCTTGCTCCGAGGGTGAGCCCTCATTCCCAGCCGCTCCTCAGACTCTTCAAGCTTCCCGCCACCACCAGTGCCAGGGTGGAGGATGAGCTCCAGTAAGGAACACATCCGGCTCACAGATCTGGCTGGCATTGCCCTGTCTTGTAACAGCAGGTTTCCCTTTACTGCCTGATTTTCTGCTACTCCCATGGAGGGTCATTCCTGTGCGTGTGTGTACGTTGGCTGTCAGCCAGGGATTTGGGCAGTTTGTGCTCTGATTTTGGGTTTCACTCCTGTGATTCTTGTGCTGCCAGGATTTCCTCTTCTCATTTCCAGCTGCTTTCCCGGCTCTAAGCTCCAAGTGCTACCACCTTCAGTTGATCAGCTGCCTCTTTGTCCCTCCCCATTTTCCTATTCCCCACATCACTTTCTGCAGCCAGGGCAGCACTCCTGGCCAGGAAGCCGTGAACTTGCAATTCCACCATTTCTTCCAGTTGCTTTTGGGTGAATTCTAGTGTCCTTAAGCTGCTGTTTTATTTATTTTATTCTGTTTTACCATTGATACTTGTGAGGAATTCACATAACTGATTTGCCATTTCCAGAGGCACGCTCCTCTGCTTGGTTTTAATGGTAACAGATAATTAATTACAACAGCCACAACCTGAGACAGCCACATGACGCGTCACAGCCTTGGACAGATGGGTCTGCACCACACTCCTAGGAAGCCACCCAGAGAAGAACTACAGTTTGGGTACTAGAAGAGAGAGATGAAAGTATCAGTGTGGTCCTCGACCTGCTACAGTGTTGGGGTTTAGCTTGTCATGCTAGCCTCTTTCTTGCTGCTTTCAAAGCTGCATCACTCTCTGGAGTAAATACCCAGGATTCATTGCCTCGTGCCAAGGAAATCAAGGACATGGACCCACGTGGAGTGAGGTTAAGAGTGGAGGTTTAATAGGCAAAAGAAAGAGAAAAGAGAATAGATCTCTCTTCGGTGTGAGAGAGAGGGGCACCTGAGTGGAACTTGTGGACCATGGCAGAGTGCACCAGATTTTATAGACAGGCTTGAGGAGGTGATGTCTGATTGACATAGGGTCCAAAGATTGGTTGGACCAAGTGTGACCTTTACATAGCACCAGGAAGCTGACCACACTAATAGTATTATGCAAATGGGGTCTTTACTTGGCCCACACCATGCTGCCTGCTCTTTACTGTGCATGTGGCTGACAAGGAAAGGGGAAGATGGAGCCACCATGTCGGACATGCCTAGACCCCAGGTAGCTTTTTCCTATTGGCACAGCTGCCAGCATTCACCCGTGCAAGCTTCCAGCTTGATTGTCTATGTCTGCAGTATGATTTTACAGGTTGCTCTTTGTTAGAAAAGAAAATGATTTGGGGGCTGCTTTTCATGAAAAGATAAACCTTTCTGAGGACTTCCTTACCCTCACTATCTGCCTAAATAATTTCTTCTTAACTCCTATATCACGTTCCTTGGAATGTGAGATGAACCATAATCTGAAAGAGCTGTGGGGGTGAAGTTGCTTTAAGAGCCAAGTGATCTGAGTAGGTCAGGAGGGAGCCTGCAGGGAATGCTGTGCCCACTGCCTCGATTTCCCCATCAGGGCTGAGGTCCTTACTCAGCCACCTGGTGTGTGAGATGCTGGCTCACATTTGTATTAATCTTCAGGAGTTCCCCTGAAGGGAGCTTTTTACCCAGGAGGTAGAAAGGCCACGTTCCCTTCCCTGAAACGAGACAGCTTTGACGGGTCATCCTATCCCCAGGTAGCCCTTTTTGCACTTTCTTTCTCTTAGCACTGCTTCCCTCACTTCCCACTTCCCTTCAGGGTCTGCTTCTGATGAGTGGGTGAAAAGGGTGATACCTTTCCTTACCCACCCTAAGGGACATGGCCGACACTCCTGTAACAAAAGACAGGTTAACAAGAGAAAAGCATGAAGTATTGATTTAATCAAAGTTTGACATGACAGACACGGGAGCCTACAGAAATGAAGACTCAAAGATCCAGCAAACGTTGTCTGTTTTCATGCTTAGATTCAATGAAGAGTAGACAGCTGTGTAGATGTGTGACTTGACAAAAGTGTGTGATCTGACAGTCATAGACCAAGAAGAAGCCCAGCAGGCCTGTCTGCTCAGATTCTTCTTGGCCTCTCTGTGCAGGCTTCCTTCCTCCTAGATCTGTGGCAGGATCTTTCTGGAATGAGGGTCTTCGAGGGAGAAGGAAAAAGGGAGAGAGTGACCTCTCTAGGTTTTATGGTTTGTTGTGGGGTAGAGGAGCACTAGTTTGTATGGCCTGACTAGGGGAAGACAAATTCTAGTCATGGCTTGCTTAGGAGGAGAAAGAATGGCTAGAGGTAGAAGAAGGTCATAGAGACCTTTCTTCTGAGCTCTTTCAATGTCCTTCATTTAAATACTCAGCATGCCAAGGCACCACACACTGGGGTATCCCATTTGAGCCCCAACGTGGACAGCGCTCCCCAGAAACCTCATGAACACAAATCGGTATTTCAGAGTCTATTTTGGTGAAACCTACATAAGACAGGAGGTATGTGAATAGCCTTGATCAGAGAGCGAACTAAGGATATTGAGTGCCTTAGTCATTCCTGTTCCACACCCCTCCCCGTATTCAAGTCCTTTACCCTGGAATTTTGCATTTCCTCTCGCTAAAGAGGCACAGTGCATTTCATTTGTTTCCATATCCCTGGATTCTGACCACGAGCTGTTCAGGTCATGGAATGTTAGCAGGTGTGGTTACCCAGTGTGATGTCTATGTGACCTAGGTGTATTTCTAACCTGCCTTTATTCTGCTTATCTTTAGGAAACAGGATGCCCGAAAGGTCAGAGGTTTCCCCTTGTGACTAAACCAGCTAAGACCGATGGGATCCAAAGTGGCAGCTCACTTTACCTCTAAAGAACATCTAACTTTATCACAATCTAATTTCCATGCAAAATGGCACTCCCTCCAGAGCCATGACAGTTGACAGTCACCACTACAATGGCAAGAAGAAATCATCAGAAGACAAAAAAGAGAGTGACACTCCAGCTCAAGAAGTTCATCCTCTGTTCCCAGAAAAGAAATAAACATTCTTTCGCTTGCTTCCAATGCCCAACTCCTTCATTAAAGATGCTCAATATCTGTGACTTTCCAGCTCTCATGAGCTTAGAAGCTGATTTGTGAGTCATGTGTCTGCTTTTCAATACCATGGTCATTGAATAAAGCCTGCACAGCTGATGCTCATTTTTACTTTTATCTATTGGCTTTGTGACACTCAACAGGGAAAGACCCCATCTTTTGGGGAATTGTCTTTGTTGGGAATGTGATGTGTGCAGGTGGCTGAAAAGTGCATTTGGATTCATACTTGGCTTTTGCTGCTCTGCTGTCTTCAGTAAAATGTGCCGAGGCTGGCCTGTCCAAGGATAAAGAACAGAGAGCAGCATGGAGTTGGCCAGCTCTTCCTCAGCCGACCCTCATTCACTAACTACATCTGGGTGACCTCAGCCAAGATCAGAACTTCCCAGCTGAAGTTCTAATTCACTAACCCACAAGCCCATGTGCTAGTAAATGCTATTATACCATTCTGAGTTTTCATGGCTGTTTGCTATGCAGCATCATTATGCCAATAGATAACAGACAGAAGTATTGCTGGCACCCCATTTGAAGTTTGGGGCAGGTGGCCCTTATTAGAAGGGCACACAAAGTCACAGCAGGTACCAGGTGGGTAAGTAAGCTCATTTGAATGTTGTCAAAATAAAAATGGAGTCACTATCATTTTAAAAATCCTGACAAATAGAGCCTGGAAAATCCATGAAGACAGAGTTCTTATGCTTATATGCCTGACAACAAAATTTATCACAAAAAAACTGCAAAAATCAGGAACTTGCACAAAGGCCATCACAACCTTACGCAAACAATACTTCTAGAAGGACATCCACCCAGCAACTGCCTGTCCAACCTCCGACTGGTGTCACCCTTGATATTCATCTTTGTAGCCATGGATAATTATTTCAAAACTAGTATGTAATCTTCCTCATTTTTTCCCTTAAAAACTATTATTTCTTTGCTTTGTGTGTTTTGTCCAACTCTTTGTTCAAGATGCCAAGAACCTAGACACCATCCACCTGTAACAAATCCACTTATGAAAGTAGTTCCAATGCCGGGAGGCTGAAAATGTGCCTCCTGCATTGCCCACTATATAAATACTTTTGTGGAAAAACAAGGAAAAACAATATTTATGACCTCAAGTTGCAAGTTCTGGGACCCAGAAGGAAGGTGTAAATCCCATTGAAATATGTAGAAAGTTAAAATCTTAATTTTTGAGAGACTGCTTGAATACACATTTAAGTAGTAATTTTTTCAAGATCCTTAATCTAATCTAACTTGAAATATTGAAATACGGTATCATAATAGTATCTGAAATTGATATAGATGCTTTTCCTTTAAACTTGAGGCCAGTTTTCTCTTTATAGAATCCCAAGGCAGGCGAAGCCAGCTGTATTTGGTAAGTCAAGTTTACTGGGAAAATAAATCTTTATTTGCATGAAAGATGCAAGATCACACAACCTATTTCTGGATAATTATTCTGCTGATTACAAGGCTCAAAAGCAGATGAGAAAAGAAAGAAAGGTCATGTGCATTCTGGTAAATCCTCCTGCCATGAAGGGCAGAAGATTGGAGAAAAATCACTTCCACTCAGGAAATAAGGATGCATGTCAGTGTTCCAAGTTGAGGTAGAAAGTAACATTTATCTGAACAGAGAAACGAATATTTAACTTTCTCCCTGACAGACATACAGACATTTAATTCTCAAATAAATATTGCACAAAACCGTTTTTTCTAAATCTGAATCTCAGTCAATATTTCCTGGAAAATGCTAACTGGGACTTCTGTTTTTCTGTTTTTCAGAGAATTCAATTTTAAAGTGTGAGTTGAGGATATCATTCTGGCTCTCAGAAATCATAAATAGTGAATGGCACATTTGAGTCATTATCAGTGATTCTCTCTCTTAAGAGTCCTCTTTGGTGTGCTCTGACCTAAGGTTTGAAAAGTTGTTGTTATTGTTGTTGTTTTCAGAAACCTCTATTTTAATAACTGCCTTATATAAAATCAAAGGGATTACATAAATTTATTTTATGTGCTGAAGTCCTTTCATATTGAATAAAACTTTCTTTGGCAGTTTTACATCTACTGCCTAGTTGGGTAATGCTGGTGCACCCACATTTAGTAGATTATGTGGTTATTTTATTAGTTAGCATCACATGGCCAGGATCTTACAATCTTCCTAGGAATGTCAATATGTCCCCATTCCACAGGCATCCACAGAGAAGGAGGAGACCTCAAGAGGAAAAAATCAATGCAGGAACAAAGAAACTCTTGGGTCTGGTGAAGAGAGACTGGATCTTGCCAGGGGAGTCAGGGATGGGGAGCTGGAACTGGGAAATGTTCATTAGCAAGGGTCCCCTATGTAGCAAGAGGAAACTGCTCATCCCTCCAGCCTGAATTCTGTTTTCAGATGCAAGCTTCCTACACTGTCACCTAGAGAACTCCTCAAGTTCTTGCTTTTCCTTCCACATTCCCAACATCTGAGCTTCCTCTGGGTCCTGGGTTCAGATGATTTTCACATGTCCATCACTTGCTTCTACCCTGGATGAGTTAAATTTGGATAACAATATCCAGATTTCACAGTTTGAAGGAGAATTAAATGGCATAATATGTGCAGACGTGTTTTGTCACTGGCAAAGCGCATTTAAATGCAGAATGTGTATGTGAGACAGCCAAGTGTAAAGGGGTCCCCAGAGAAACTCCAACCGACCTGCACACTGGAAGGAGCATACACTGGGGTGGAGCTTCGGGAAGTTCCTGCCCTTTGCAGTACAGTAGGGGAGGAGCCTGGCCTTCTCCTGTTCAGGGATGGAAGCAGGAATTCAATCTGTGAGGTGGGAAGACTGTACTTGCAGGACTCTCACTCTGCTGAGAGTCCCTGTTTCCCCTTTCCCCCTTTTTTGCCCAATAAATTCTATTTTTCTCACCCTTCAAAGTGTTTGTGAGCCTCATATTTCATGGCCATGTGACAAGGATCCAGTTCTTAGCTGAACTAAGGAGAAGATCCTACAACATCTTTGGTGCTCATAATGTGGGGCTTGAGAAGGGTGAGTGAGATGCAAACAAAGAAGTCTTTTTTCCTCCCATTTCTAATCCTTTTCATCCCTGTACATCTGAGAGCAGAGGAAGCCATGACCCCACCTCCACTGGGGATTGGGGGCCTGTCCATGACTTTTTTCTTCCTTTTGTGGAATAGCCAGGTGAGCAGTGACTCTCCACCACCCTCACCTCCCTGCTGGGGCTGGGACACATGGCCCAAGGCACCCCGGGCTGCTGGCTGGTGTTTTCTACTAAGCTTTTCCCCCTGGTGGAGGAACCAGTTGCATAAGAATAAGAGGTTCTTCCCTAGGCATTTTCAAACTGCATTTTTTTTTTCATCCCTTTCTCCACTCTGTCAGCAGTTAACTTTTAAAAAGGAAGAAGTGAGGTTTTTCCTTTTAGAAAACGTTTTACTGGGCTAGGAATGATAAGGATCACTGTTAAATCCTCTGTAAAGTTTTAATTGTGAAAAAGGATTTGTGAGGCTGATCTTAAGCTATAGCTAATCTGATATACTTTGCATGTCTATATGGTTTGCAGCAAACTTAACTGCAGGCCTCCATCTTGTTTCACGTCCTGAGGCTGTGGCCTGTAGCCCCATGGCAAGGTTTTGCTTAGATATCCTGCCTTCAGAGATGAGTCCTTTCTAATTTAATATCTGCATGTTTTCCTAGCCTCTTCTCTTAAAGGGTTCCATCCAGCAACTGGGTTTTCTTTTGTCTGTCTGTATAGTTACGTATGTGTTACGTATAATGATATTTGTAAAAAGAGCTCTAATTAACTTGGCCTAAAGGAAGACATGTGCTTGGATAAAATATTTTTGAAAGGGAAGAGCTGTAGTACCTTTCAGTCCATGTGACTTTAATCTCTGAGAAATAAAAACAGCCTTAAAGATTATGGTAAAATGCAGATGCCATCAAAATGTAAACAGGTGGACTAAATTTTGGTTTGATAAATGTTTTCTAATAACCTGCTTTGTCTCTTCTCGCCTTCAGGCCGTGGAACTCCAAGGGTCATGCAACCAAAGCCTCTGACAAAGGCGCCTTCTCCTGGGAACCCTTTGATCGGCCTAGGAGGGAAGTCTGACTGCTATTTCCCCAAAACAGCGCCCCCTGCCAGCAGAGGGCAGTTAAGACTGGTGTTCATCCTTGTGCTTACTCTTAATCTATGGGCAGTCAGATGTATTTTTAATTAATTAATTTATTTATTTATTCTTTTTTTATTATACTTTAAGTTGTAGGGTACATGTATACAACGTGCAGGTTTGTTACATACGTATATGTGTGCTTTGTTGGTGTGCTGCACCCACTAACTTGTCATTTACACTAGGTATATCTCCTAATGCTATCCCTCCCCACTTCGCCCACTCCAAAACAGGCCCTGGTGTGTGATGTCCCCACTCTGTGTCCCAGTGTTCTCATTGTTCAGTTCCCACCTATGAGTGAGAACATGCGGTGTTTGGTTTTCTGACCTTGAGATAGTTTGCTCAGAATGATGGTTTCCAGCTTCATCCATGTCCCTACAAACGACATGAACTCATCCTTTTTTATGGCTGCATAGTATTCCATGTTGTATAAGCACCACATTTTCTTAATCTAGTCTATCACTGATGGACATTTGGGCTGGTTCCAAGTCTTTGCTATTGTGAATAGTGCTGCAATAAACATACGTGTGCATGTGTCTGTATAGCAGCATGATTTATAATCCTTTGGGTATATACCCAGTAATGGAATGACTGGGTCAAATGGTATTTCTAGTTCTAGATCCTTGAGGAATCACCACACTGTCTTCAACAATGGTTGAACTAGTTTGCTGTCCCACCAACAGTGTAAAAGTGTTCCTATTTCTCCACATCCTATTCAGCACCTGTTGTTTACTGACTTTTTAATGATTGCCATTCTAACTGGCATGAGATGGTATCTCATTGTGGTTTTAATTTGCATTTCTCTGATGGCCAGTGATGATGAGCATTTTTTCACGTGTCTGTTGGCTGCATAAATGTCTTCTTTTGAGAAGTGTCTGTTCATATCCTTCACCCACTTTTTGATGGGGTTGTTTGATTTTTTTCTTGTAAATTTATTTAAGTTCTCTGTAGATTCTGGATATTAGCCCTTTGTCAGATGGGTAGATTGCAAAAATTTTCACCCATTCTGTAAGTTACCTGTTCTCTCTGGTGGTAGTTTCTTTTGCTGTGCATGAGCTCCTTAATTTAATTAGATCCCATTTCTCAATTTTGGCTTTTGTTGCCATTGCTTTTGGTGTTTTAGACATGAGGTCCTTGCCCATGCCTATGTCCTGAATGGTATTGCCTAGGTTTTCTTCGAGGGTTTTTATGGTTTTACATCTGATATTTAAGTCTTTAATCCATCTTGAATTAATTTTTATATAAGTTGTAAGGAAGGGATCCAATTTCAGCTCTCTACATACGGCTAGCCAGTTTTCCCAGCACCATTTATGAAATAGGGAATCATTTCTCTATTTCTTGTTTTTGTCAGGTTTGTCAAAGATCAGATGGTTGTAGATGTGTGATATTATTTCTGAGGGCTTTGTTCTGTTCCATTGGTCTATATCTCTGTTTTGGTACCAGTACCATGCTGTTTTGGCTACGGTAGAACTGTAATATAGTTTGAAGTCAGGTAGCGTGATGCCTCCAGCTTTGTTCTTTTGGCTTAGGATTGTCTTGACAATGTGGGCTCTTTTTTGGTTTCATATGAACTTTAAAGTAGTTTTTTCCAATTCTGAGAAGAAAGTCATTGGTAGGTTGATGGGGATGGCATTTAATCTATAAATTACCTTGGGCAGTAGGGCCATTTTCATGATATTGATCTTCCTGTCCACGAGCATGGAATGTTCTTCCATTTGTTTGTGTCCTCTCTTATTTCGTTGAGCAGTGGTTTGTAGTTCTCCTTGAAGAGGTCCTTCACATCCCTTGTAAGTTAGAGAGGGAATGAGACTGTCGGGTGGGAAAGGCTCCCTGGAGAAACTCCAACTGACCTGCGCACTGAGAGGAGTGTGCATTGGGGTGGAGCCTCGGGAAGCTTGAATCTTGCGGCTGGGGAGGAAACCGGTCTATCCTGTCTGGTTGTGGAACCTGGGATTCAATCTGTGAGGCAGGAAGCCTGGACTAGCAGGACTCTTGCTCTGCTTAGAGTCCCTCTTTCCCCTTCTTTGCCTTTTCACCCAATAAATTCCATTTTTCTCACCCTTTAAAGTGTCTGTGAGTTTACTGTTTCATGACTGTGTGATAAGGATCCAGCTCTTAGCTGAAATAAGGAGAAAGTCCTACAGCATATGCATGAACTCCCTTCAACACCATGTCTCAATATCCTATTTATTATTATGAGACCTGATGTTTACTGACTGCTTACAACATGTCATGTATGCCTCTCTACATTTCAGGAGTATAAATATTTGTTGAAGGAATAAATGAATTAGTCCCCATCACATTATGAAGTAGATGTTCTAACTGCATTCATTTCACAGTGAATAAACTGTGGCACTGATAGGTTGAATAACTTTCCCATGGCCACCCAACCAGAAAGGAGAGCTGGGTTTGAATCAGGTCCTCTGCTTTAAACAATCTGCTCCTTTATTTAAGGAAATGATACCACTATGAACCTGACATGTAGAATAAAAGACTCAGATTTATCTCTTTTACTTCAATCTCTGCCCCATATATCCTAGTAAAAATGTCAAGTTCTCCAGATGACCCATCACTTCCCTCCCACTCCAGATGCTGAGGCCTGCTTAAAACTAACTCAAACTCTTCTTCACTTCTCTCACCTGAACTCCTGCATTAACTTCCTACCTGGCCACCCAGTGGTCTCTCTCCCCTCCATCTATTTTATACACAGACAAATCCAGCTGTATACTTCTTTTGCTCAAGATTTTAATTCATCCTGAATGACTAAATAAACTTATGCTTCTTAATTTTTCCATTTAATACAGTTCATGACTCTATGGATCATTGACCTACCTCCAACGACCTTCTTTTCCAGCCAAATCCCATTCTTCTTCCTCTGAACACTCCTGGGACTTTAGTACTTCATCTGCCCTCATCTTCATGGATGTCCTCCTGGCTGGTTTGTCTTGTGAAAGCCTCTTCTACTATTCCATGCAGCCTTCTCGACTCCCTTCAGGCAGAAGCAAATCAGAATTTCCCACAGATAAATGGCAAACAAGCACATGAAGTTCTCAGCATCTTGTCATCAGGAAGGTGTAAATCACCATTATGATGAGACCACTGCATACTTGTTAGAATAACAAAATTCAAAAGACCACAAGTAGAAACTCTCTGTGAGAATGTTGAACAACAAAAACTCTCATACCTTATTGATGCAGAAGAAAAATGGTCCCCCGGCTTTAGAAAAATTCCTGAGGCTGGGCACAGTGGCTCACTCCTGTAATCCCAGCACTTTGGGAAGTTGAGGTGAGAGGATCACTTGAGGCTGGGAGTTCAAGAAAATGTTCTGGCAACTTTCTGATGAAACTAAACCATCTTAGCTCTTCTGTAGCTAGGCATTTACCCAAAAGAAATGAAGATGTATGTTCACAGAAACACTTGCACAAGAATGCTCATAAGAGTTATATTCAAAATAGACAAAAACTGGAAATGGTTTAAGTGATCATAAATAAAAGAAGAAGTGAACAAATTGATACATTCATACAATGGAATTTTACTCAGCAAAAAAAAAAAAAAAAAAAAAAAAAAAAAACAAATTATTGATGTATGGAAAGCATGTACGATTGGCAAACAACGTTATGCAGTGAAAAATAAGCCTTACACTAAAGAGTACATTGTATATGAAGTTTCTATAGCAGGCAAAATTAATCTATGATAGAAAAATCAGAATAGTGGTTACACCCTTGGGATGTAGGTGAGGGCTGGCTGAGAAGCAACATCAAGGTCTTTCTGGGGAGATACCTTGAGAGAGGTTGGGTAACACAAGTTCATATATTTGTCAAATCTCATTCAATGTACACTTAAGACTTGCGTGTTTCACTATATTTAAATTTACAGCAAGAGAAAAAAATGTGCATATGAATATTAAATTTCAATTAATCCTATAAATACTGAAGTTTTTAGGGAAAATGTGATGATGTTGTGCAGTGCATTTTGAAGTGCATGAAAAATAAGATGGTTTGGTGGATGGATAGAGGGAGGGATGAATTGATGGCTAGGTGTGGAAAAAGGCAAATACAGTAAAAGGTTAGTAATAGACTCTAGGAGGTTGGTCAGTATATGGACATTCATGATGAAATTCAACTCTGCTGTATCTTGGGGAATTTTTGTAACGAGATTTGGTAAATAACATTTTACAGCTCTTTCCTTTCACTGAGTTTGAGATTTCTGATGTCTCTTCTGACTTATCTTTAGCTCCCAATGTGCAGTGCCTAAGGCACTATTAGTCTGGTTTCCCCACTGTAAAGAAATACATGAGACTGGGAAACTTGTAAAGAAAACAGGTTTAATTGGCTCATAGTTCTGCAGGCAGGAAGCATCTGCTTCTAGGGAGGCCTCAAGGAGCTTTTCCTCATGGCAGACAGCAAAGCGGGAGCAGACGTCTTACATGGTAGGAGCAGGACTGAGAGAGAGGGAGTGCAGGGGGCGAGGGGAAGGTGCTACACACCTTTATACAACCAGATCTTATGAGAATTTACCATCATAATGACACCACCAAGGAAGTGTGGTGTTAAAACATGAGAAACCACCCCCATGATCCATCACCTCCCACCCCATCCCACCTCCAGCATTGGAGATGACAATTCCACATGAGATTTGAGTGGGGACACAGATTCAAACCATAACAGGCACTATAGTAATCAATAAATGAGTGGTTTATAAAATGCAACCTAAGGGCCATATGGTGGCCCTGAGAACTTTACAAGGGATCTGTCAGGTTAAAATCATTTTCATAATAATACTAAAGTGCTATTACATTTAAAAAATCATTATTTTACAAGTATACAGTGGGCATTTTTAGAGGCTGCATGATTTGCAGTATCTCAATTGATTAACTACAGAAGTCTCTTGAGAATCCAGCTGACTTTATTAAGCCCGGCAATACAAAAATTTGCAAGAATATAAAACATTTCCATCTTTGACTAATTTTTGTTGGTTTTGGAAAATGTAGTCTTATTCAGCAGAAATTTGTTATTTATGTTAACATGATAATGGTTTTACATTGCAATTTTAAAATGTGTCAATACCTACTTTTTATAAATTAAATTAACTTAATTTTATATATTAAATGAGTTTAAAATGTCACAATTTTAATTACTGACATAATAAAGAACAATTCTTAGCACTAATAGTTAAAATCTAGATCAATGTTAATCATGAGCATTCCCTTGGCAAAGTTTAGCTCAGTTTTATTTGCATAAATGAAGTTAGGGCATCCTCAAAATGTGTGAAGGGAAGGAGAGGTCCTAAAAACATAATGTGTGAAAGTCTCTGCAATTATAATTTATCACATGAGAATGGGCAACTTCATATGAAGGTTAAAACACCTGCATTTGACTCTGGCTTTTTTCTAGAATTTACTGGCTGTGTGATCTTGTACTGGTTTCTTAACCCCTCTGGTCTCAGGTATTGATGTTGAAAATGAGAAACTAAGAGTATCTCTCTTACCTAGTTTGTCAAAGTCCTGTAGGAGCTGAAATTAGGAAGCACTTAGAGCATACCGTGTGCTGGAAAAATGTTTATAAAAAATTAGGCCAAGCCTATGTTCGAATCATTTGTACATGAGAATTTTTCTCTCTTCATGGATTACAGCCTTCTTCAGGGAAAGAGACTTTCTCACTTCCTTCTTTGCATTACCACTGGAGCCTTAAACATTATATACTTAGTTTCCAGGAGACAGTGAAATCAATAGCTGCCCAAGTCCCTGTATACACAGAATCCTTGTAAACACAGCAGGCACCAGCCCATATTTATGGAATGAATTAATACATATTTGTACAGTAGCCTTAGTTGTATCCAGCTGGAAGAAACAATTTATCTGTTGTTTATCTAATTATCTAATGAGTTGTATCCAGCCTCATTAGAAACAATTTATCTGAAAGTGGTTCACAAGGAAATTTCCTTAACAAAGAAACAAGAGTGACTTCCAATTAGTGTGTCAAGCCTTTACAAGTAAACAGATGCTTCTAGACACTTGGAAGTGCTTGAAAACTGTGTTCATGGAAGTAGTTTTAGTATTTACTTAAAATATTATTTCTATTGCACATTTATTTAATAGATGCTCTTCAAATAAAGCGTGAGATTAAATTTGAGTGTTAGCTCCAGCTCAATCACTAACTTCAGATTAACAAGATTCCCACAGTGGAGAAATAACAAGGATAGAACAAAGTCTCCCTGACACACCATGCACAGAGGTAATTTTGCCATGTGGCCAAGAGCATGCCCAAAGAATTGTCAATCATCAATGTGAGTTGCCTCTGAAAACAAAAAGCTCTGCCTCTTGGGCTGTCTCATTCAGAATTAAACCGGATTTTTCAGGTGCCTTTCATGATAGACTAGGAGGGGAATAGAAGAGGGAAAAGACCATGGGATACAGTGTCATGTCTCTTTCTTCAGCTATGGAAGTAACACCGAGCTAAATTTTGCCAAGTAAAGGTTGATTATTGAAGTAGATCTGGTTTCCAATGACAACAATTTGTAATTGCCTATTAATATGCTTACACAATGATGGCAACTATGCTGTGAATATTTAATTCTAGAATGAGCTGACAAAAATAAATTATAGATGGAACATGCATTAACACAAATTGCTTTCATTGACCACAAGTTTATTTCAAAATGAATAGACATCTAAGAAAGCAAAATATTTTCATGTCTGTCTACTGATTTGATTATGTGGCCTGCTTTGATGGAACTGTACTAATGAATGTGAAGTCACTGCAGAAACACTGCCATCAAAGAGCTCATAATACTATCTTGTAAATATTGCTGACACCAATTTTTACTTTACAGACTTTCTGCCTATTTTATTCAGAGAAAAATTGAAGTACTTCGGATCTGTTGTATTTTACCATAATCTTTTAGTTCTTTCACTCTCTTGGTTGAAATGCAATTTCTAAATGTTTCATTGCAGAGTGAACATGTTCATTTTATTTTATGTCTAGCCTAAAGGCCTTATGTGTTCCTTGCTTTTTGTCTTGGAGAAATGTCCTTTTGTTGCTTACATGCCAGGTCTCTCTCTGCTTATCTTGAACATTATTTTTGTTATTGAGATCTCCATTGTCCCAAAAAATGCCAATATAGAATTTAGACTCTCCACCTGCATGGGTCTCCACAGTGAGTTTTGCAAGGTGCTCTCTGAGCAGCAGCCCTTCACCCCTGGGTCACTGCTCCTGGATCTTTCACCAGGGCACCTATCTCTTCTTCCAAACGTGTTGCCTCAACCAAGTATTCCCAGGTACCTGCTCACTCTCCTTTCCTAGAGCCAATGTTAGCCTTGCAAAAATTGATTTGTACCACAGCAGGAGACGTTACAAGCATGGCGTACAGAGGAAAGGGTGTTTGGTCATTCAGGCCACCTGCTTTGCTGACCTTTCTCCAGAGCTCCCAGTCATTTCCTGCCTTGCTGGGCTGTAGCTTGTCCTTACCTGTTCCTAGAACAGGTTTTCCTCCTCACTTACTACCTAACACTTGTCTCGACCCGGTTAGCTCTGCATATCCTGTTTCACCTCATTTTGACTTCCGACTTTTGCTAATTTATTCCCAGCCTTCGCTAAATATCTCACACTCCCACTTCCCTTGGGACACGTTACCTTCATGTTCCACTCTCCCCTCTGGTTTAATTTCATTCCCGCAGTAATTTGTTGTTATGAGCCTAATGTTCTTCCTTTTCATCCTAAATTACCCTAAACTTGAGGTAGGAAATGGGTCCCTGAAATAGGTATCAAATATATATGTTGTAGTCTATGCAGGCTGCTATAGCAAAATGGCTTCCAAACAACAGAAATTTTTCCTCAAGTTTGGAAGGCTTAGAAGTATGAAGTCAAGAAGCTGGCAGATTCAGTGTTCAGTGAGGGCTCATTTCCTAGTTCTTGTGCTGTCCTCACAGAGCAGAAAGAATGAGGGGTCTCTCTCTGGCACTAATCTTATTACGACCTAATCACATCCCAAAGGTCCCACCCCCTAATACCATCACATTGTGGGTTGGGATCTTAACATATGAATTTGGTGGGAAACAAACATTTAGTCCATAGCAATATTACATAGATATGCTGTATATTACAAATAATATATTAAGATATTATAATATAAATGTAAATATATTTAATATATAATATGTCATATATAATATCTAAATATGTTATATATAGCATATTATTATATATAATATGCCATATATGATATATAAATACAATATAAAATGTCATATATAATTATATTATGTATCATATATTAAATATAATAACATTAAATGCATATTATATCATATATTAAATATAATAAAGTATAATATTATATATTTACACATATATCTACATTTATCTATAGAGGGAGATATACTTCCAATATATACATATATTCTCTCTATATATAAAATATTACTATATATTCCCAAATATATATTAATATACTAAATATTAATATATATCCCCAAAAGAGAGCTCCTTTCCCCTTAAAAAATTTTAGCATTTATGAATTTCTGCCTCTATGATTTCCAAATCTATGAGAATTTTAATTTTGACATTTTCAAATTGCAATTCAGTCCATGGTGGAGAGAGGGGCTGGGAAGCAGACCCAGGCATTGGCATTGGAAGCCAGACGCAGTAAGTGGTATGCAGATAATTTTGTAAAAGTAATCATAATTAATATAACTAGCTGAGGGTTTATTGTTTAAAAGTGAACTGTAACCAATATTCTTTTTCATTTGATTTATGTCTTTATTATTTATTGTAGTGAACACAAAATGTTATTAAGTTTCCCTAACAATTTTCCTTGTAAGGTCTTCAATTCCTCCATCCATTCCATTCTTCATAATTAAATTCACTTCAACCAATATTTATTGATGATCCATTCTGTAGCTCTCACCACAGCTGAAACACGTCACTAAAATGTCATCCCTTCGAAAGGGATGCCCTTTACAAGTTGAATGACTGGAAAAGATTTGGAAAATGTTCACTTAGGATTCACTGCAATAAAATGCCACACATTAAGCCAGGTTGAGTTGTCTTATGATCTGAATCTTTGTGTCTCCCCAACATTCATATGTTGAAATCCTAACCTCTAAAGTAATGTGATTAGGAGGTGAGGCTTTTGGGAGGTGATTGGGTCGGGGCAGAGTCCTCATGAAGGGACTCAGTGTCTTTAAAAGGAGGACCCAGAGAGACCCTCACCCTTGCCCCCATGTGAAGATGCAGAAAGAAGTCTCCATCTAGGAACTTCCAGATCTGCCAGCACCTTCATCCTGGACTTCTCAGCTTCCAGAACAGTGAGAAATAAATGCTTGTTGTTTACAAGTAGCCCAGATTAGAGTATGTTTTATAGCATCCTGAGTGGACTTAGATGAGCCACCACTGGACTCTGTGGAAGTAGTGTCTGAGCCAAGACCTAAAGCGATGGCCTTAGTTCTCACATGAATGGACTTTTCCTCCCTTCTCCCTTCCATCCAATCTACTTGGAAAGGAAATACTATGATGCTGTACCTCTAGGATATTTTAATAGAAACCTGACTCCTTATTTGGTCCTCCCATATTTTTAGTGTCTCTGCAGCACTAACTAAATATACCCTTAGTTTTTTAGCCTGGATGCTATATCATGCATTTTTCTGTGGAATAAGAGCTGAATTACACTGATTTTGGGGGGGAATTAAAAAATAAAACCTTAAATTTAGTAACACATGAAAGGATACACGTGTATTAGTTTTCTGTTGCAACTATAATAAATAACCACAAACTTCATGGTTTAAAACAACATATATGGCTGGGCACAGTGGCTCACGTCTGTGATCCCAGCACTCTGGGAGGCAGAGGCGGGTGGATCACCTGAGCTCAGGAATTCAAGACCAGCCTGGCTAACGTGGCAAAACTGCATCTCTACTAAAAATACAAAAATTAGCTGGGCATGGTGGTTAGGTGCCTGTAATCCCAGCTACTTGGGAGGCTGAGGCAGGAGAATCTCTTGAACCCAGGAGGTGGAGGTTGCAGTGAGCTGAGATTGCGCCATTGCACTCCAGACTGGGTAACAGATCAAGACTCTCTCTCTATATATATATATATACACACATACACACATATATACACACATACATATATATACACATACATACACACACAAACACACATATATATAGTCTTACAGTTCCAGAGGTCAAAACTCAAAACTCTTCCTGGACTAAGATCAAAATAGTGGTGGGGCTGAACTCCTTCTGGAGGCTGAGGGAAGAATCTGTCTCCTTGCTGTTTCCAGCTTCTAGGTTCTGCCTGCATTCCTTGGCACACGGCCCCTTCCTTCGACTCCAAGCCAGCAGTGTAGCATCTACAAAGCTCTCTCTAACTCTTGACTTCTCTCTGGTCTCCTAAGGACCTTTTTGATCACATTGGCTCTACCAGATAATCCAGGATGGTCCCCCTCCCTTAATGTTAACTGATTAGAAACCCTAATTCCCCTTTCCCATGTAACCTACATAGTCACAGATTCTGAGGATTAAGAGGTGGACATCTTTTTGTAGGGGTGGGGACACTAATCTGCCTACCTACCATAGCCTTATGATTTTTTTCTTTGAATGCCTTACATTCCAAATGCTTGTGTGTACAAGTTCTGCTTCTTATGATGATGTAACAACCTCTTTCAGACCAACCAGCCTCCTGAGAACTAGAAAATCTTGAGGAAATAAAACCTCTTGAATGGGTTTAAGTGCATCAGAGAACTGCGTCAGTAGCTAGAAATTGCAATACAATTTCCCAGAAGGACTCAGGAGATGAGTTCAGCATTCTCTGAGGCTTCATTCTTCACAGCACTTATTAATTCCTGAGCACTGCAAAACCCAAGGGCTAAGGATTTGAACAGAAAGCAGGAAATGAATGCTTGAGAACCTGAGCTAAGGTTGGCTGTTAATACAACACATGGAGTCAAGGGTTATTAAGACACCCACATTTCAGAGGCCGCAATCTAGAGAGGAAGGAAGTGTGTGAAGGTGAACATGGCTTCCTGTGTCGCTCAGGCACTTGCTGATTTTTAAGCAGCTCTGGGCAGACAGACATGGTCAGGGGAAGAGAGCAGAAGGGACAAAACTTGGAGTTCAGGGCCTGAACAAAGAGGGTGCCCTCACAAATCCTCCAGATTTCCAGGAAGAACCCTAGAACCAGAAATAGAACCACTCTGTTGTGAAAATGACAGCTCAGTGTCAAGCAGCTTAATCCCAGACTTGATTAAAGTAACCGCCTCATCACCCAAATGCCTTCTAAACAAAGAAAAACAGATCTTTACCCTATATACTTACTTATCTGTGGTGAGAATAATTATAGTCTACTCTTAGCAACTGTCAAGTATACAATACAAGGTTATTAAGCTTCAGTTAGTCATTCTGAAATATACACATACATCAGAACATCATGTTGTATACTATAAGCATATACAATTTTCATTTGTAAATTTATGAAAATCAATCAAGTTTAAAAGCAAATATTCATTAGAGGAAAATGATTTCAGCAAAAGACTCGAGTTATTCATACAGCTTTTTCATACTTCATGTCTGAACTTCAGTAGACAATTATCAGGCCTAGTAGGAGGCAGAAACAAATGACTAAAAGCCAAGAGTCAAAACAGAAAACAGAAGCAGATCCATAGGAAATTCCTGCTTTTCTGGATCACATGCTCTGGGGAAAGCCAGTTATGAGGACACTCAAGCAGCCTTATGGAGAAGCCCAGGTGGAGAGAAACAGAGCCCCTAAGCCAGCAGCCAACAACAACCTGCCAGCCATGTGAGACATGACTCCAGTCCCAGACAACATCTGACCATAAACATAGGAGGAAGCACAAGAAAAACCTGCCCAGTTGTGCCCTTTCAAAGTTCCTGACCAATCAAGACTGTGAGAGGTAACAAGTGGTTACTGTTGATTGTTCAACATACTATGTTTTGGGGAAATTCTTTCTCCATGTAGCATCAGAAAGTAATATAATGCCCAGCAATGCACCTGCATGTGTATACCAAAAGAAATATATGTAATATTAAAGTTAATATAATTGATAGCAAACCCAAACTAAAATAAACTCAAGTGACTATCAAGAGTGGAATGGATAAATAAATTATGCTATACGCGTACCAAGAAATACTACAAAGCAATGAAAATTCAACTACTACTATATGCAACAATACCAGTGAATTTCACAAAGGTAATATTGAGAAAAGACTCCACATTGAGAAAAACTACCCACCAAATGATTCCATTTATACGAAGTTCAAAATCAGGTACAAATAATCTGTGCTCATAGAAGTCAGGCTGTAGTAACCTTTCAGAAGGAGGGCAGGTGGGCTTTGAGAAGGGATGTAAGAAGTACTTTCAGGAGGCTTGCAACATTCTATTTTTAAAAAAATCACACTAGAGGATGGGAAGATTCTTGATTTTTTGACAATTTATCAAGCTCTGCAGTTTATGTTTAGAAAAGTCTTATAGTGTTCCTATATATTTATGGCAATGCTGTTGAAAGTACATATAAGCAAATAAATCTCAGAATATCCAGGATAAATTATGGCTCTTGTAGATATTTCTCCATTTTAAAATAGAGTAGCTTACCCTGAAGATATAGGCCTGCCATTTGATTAGAGAGCCTGGGTAACGAAAGAGCAATTTTTCTATTATTTGGCAGGCTTGTGTACCTGCAGAGTCCCCGAGATGGAACTAGACAGTGAATGATGGAGAGAAGGCTGCTTCATCTTGCTGCTGTGTAATGTATTGTAGAGTTTGACAATGCCCCTGGCTACTGGAGTTTTCAGAGCAGACACCAGTCTTACCCAAGGCATTCAATCTCTCCAGCACCCAGAATTGCTGATAATTGCTCAGATCTGATCTCCCTCACACCGTGAAGGGAGAACCAGCAGCTGCCTGGAGGCAGAGCCATGCTGCTCCTGGGAGGAACAGGCGTCAGGACGGGAGAACACGTCTAGTGGCAGTCTTCACTGATTGATGTGATGGCCACGGGAATACATAGGCATTCCCGAAAATTTGTCTTTGAGAAAGTGTTTTTAATCTGGCATCTGAGATATATCAGCCAGATTTCAGCAAAGTCATTTTTCCCCTGGATCAGAACCAAAGTTTTGCCTGGCTTCTCGGCTTCTGAAAAGCATAATCAAATTTTATGACTTTTAACTTTGAAAATCATAAAACAGCTCCAACACTTGGCTGATTACAGAAACACCAACCTTAAAATTACTTTATCTGCTTTAGAGATAAATGAGGTTGTTTGAGCTTCATTATCTTCTGTTTTCACAAATTAAACTGCTCTTAGATTCTCTTTTGCTCTTAAAAGTTATGCAACAACAGTTTTTTTGTCCTCCACGAGGTTAATGTAATTTTCCTAATCAAGAGGAAAACGTGGAAGTTGTCCTCACTGAATAAATGTGGACTCTGCAAACTGCACAGTAAATACTCAGGTCCATTAACTGGAGGCCACTTCTTTCAACAACAACAAAAAATAAATGAAAAATAAAAACCTCTAGGGGAAATAGATTTTATCACGTCTAACATAACTGTTCTCTCCGCCGCAGCTGTATGAAAACATCAAGAAATAGCAATTAGGACCTTTTTTTTGGTCCTGTGGCTGCCAGCATCCATCATTTTCAGAGATAGGAAAACTTCTGCTTTGATTTCTGGCTGTTAATCTCTTCTCCTGTAAGAAAGTGCACTGGAAATATCATTTGTATGTAATCGATTTGTATCTCACATCCAAATGCAATAACTCCTTAAAGAAAGTTTTAATTCTTAAACCCTGAACTGTAGTGAAGATGGACTGCCCTCTACTCGTTATATAATGTAAAAGAAAACTATTTTAAAGGCTGAATGCCTTTTGTTTCCTTCCAATTCCAGACTCTAGTTCACTGTGAAAGTGAATTTTTAAAATAGGGCTTTGCAGCCTAACTGAAAAAACAAGAAGCCTCAACAACATTTCAGTTCAGTTGGACACATATTAAATGACTGCCTGCGATGGGCCAGGAAATGCAGACTGTAGGGGAAAGTGGGTCTTTAGATATGGCCTCTTGTATCATTGAAAAGTGTTTAATTCAACATGCAGACATTCTATAAGAAGGAAGAAGTTCTGTTTTGTTGAGGGTCACACACACACACAATTTTCTCACCATGTAAATTTAAAAGGTAATTTATTTTTGTTTTTGTTTGATCTTTAGGACAAGGAATAGAATAATCCTATTTATCTGTTTTTCACATTAGTCATGGAAAATCACTTCTGGTTCAATTAATTCAATATACTAAAACACATTTCAGTTGCAGACAGTTTAGGAGACGAAAGATTGCAAGAAGGAGGGTTGTGATGTGTGCTGTTGTAATGGGCTCTCTGGGGTGTCATGTTTTCAGGCTGGAAACCTCTCTGGCCACTGTGCCTTTCCCTGAGCTCTTGTCCTGCATCCAGGAAGAATGAGGTATGCAGACAAGTGAATGGTGAAGAAGAAGAGTTTTATTTAGCGTTAGAACAGCTCAGAGGAGTGGGTAACTCCTGCCTGTAGGCAGGTCATCCCTTCAGTTGTTCAGCTCTCAGCAGAGAAGAGGCCCTGAGGAAGGCAGCTCCTCTCTGCAGGGAAGTCATTCAGGCGTCCTGCAGGTCTCTGAAGCTCTCGGCAGAGAGGGTAGCTCCTCTCTGCCAGGAGGCGGTCTCTGCAGTTCTCAGTGTAGAGGGTTCTCCTCTCTGCAGCTGGTTGTCCTGCCCTGCGGTCTTTCTGCCCTCTTTATCCACTGGCCATCCTCTGCACTGCTCTGGCTGAGCCTAGGGCTTTTATGGACCTCAGAGGGGAGGAAGTACTTGTGAATTGGCCCATGGGTGGCCACAGGTGGCCCAAAAGAACCACCACGAGTCTCCACTCCCTTCCACTGGACCAGCAGCCCGACCCCAGCCTTCAAGCCCTCCATGGCCTGAAGGTAGGGCCTTACTGGGGACCTGCCCCTTCCACCCAGGAATCAATCTGCCTCCCACTGCTATTCACGGCCCCCAGATTGGGCCCCAGCCTCCCACTCAGAGATTGGAGCTGGCACTGGGAGTGGAGAGAGTCCAGGCAGTGGGAGAAGACACCCCCGAGCCTGCAGGGATGGGGAAGCTCCTTGCTGGGGCCCTCAAGTGTTCAGGCAGAGACACCCAGCTCCTGCATCTGGGAGGGTGGCCACAGCTGCACCCAGGAAGGCAGATCCTGCCTGCTCCCAGCCTTCCCCCAAGAGCACAGGGGGCCCTGATCCACAGTTGCAGTTTAGGCGACTGTATCCCCACCCAGGAGATCGGGAATCCTGGCTGCTCCATAGAACAGGAGGACTGGGTCTGCAGCTGCTGTTTAGGTAGCTGCAGTGGAACAGGGACCTCCCGTCCCAACTCAGAAGGGGCAGATCTCCTGCTGGCTCCATGGAGTGTGCACCCCCAGCTGCGCTTCTCTGCTGCAGCCAGCATGATGGCAGCAGCCACTGCCATCACTGTCCAGAGAGAAGCACACACAGGAGGAACTGAGGTCTAGGCTCAGAGGCAGGGCAGGGATGTGGTTATCAAAGACTTCATTGGTGCCAGGGGTACAACAGGTGCCACTAGGCTTAGGTGCAGTGGTGGAACAACATGGCATCTTGTGGCATGCCAGCATTCACGATGCAAACTCTTACAGTTATGGCATCCCATATCTTTACAGGCAATCTCTCTACCCTACCACCTACACAACTTAGTTTAAAAGCAAACAATATCATTGAAGAAGAAAGTGTGAATGAAATGTACCCACAGAAAATCTGAATTTGTGAATTATTGCTTAGTGTAGTATTAGATGTGCTGTGTCCAGTTGCACACACTGAGACTGAGCATTAGGGAATCTGAGACTTGAGGGACTCTGGACCAGAATGAGGAGCACATGGGGTGGATGCAGTGAGATGAGCCCTCCCGTCCCCTCTGTGCCTGGGTTCCCATCCCTGTGACCCTGTCAGGAAGAGCCAGGGCCTCAAGTCATGAAGATGAGCCTAACAAGCCACCCAGCATGCACTGACCAAGTCACAGGGGTGAGCCACTTGGTGGCTTGTGGTGTTCCCTTCTAAAAGTCATCTTTGCTTTTTCAAGATCACATAGCAGTCTTCATTTATGGTTCCCAAAATGAAGATATATTTCTGCTAAATAAATTATTTATAGCTTACACACACACACTCACGCACGCACGTGAGCATGTGCACGTGGATCTCAATCGTAAGGATCCAGAGTACATTCAGGTAACCAGTAATAGAAAGGTAGTTGTGTTCGGGATTGACACTTCTCATTTGCATGGCACGCAATCCACTCTGCTTTCCCTCTGTCTGTCCACTTTCAGAGCAGTTGCATTGAACAGGAAAAGATCTACTTCATCAACATCAAGATTGCATATTCTTATCTATGCTAATTTGTGATAGGCAAGTTTCATAACTTCAACAGTCTTTATCTCTAGTTCTAAAATATTGTATCATCTACATAGTTTCAGAAATATTACTGCACTCTAAAAGGCACTAAAAATAGAATAAAAACTGTTTTGTAGTTCCCCCTTGATATGGTTTGGTTCTGTGTCCCTACCCAAATCTCATCTCGAATTCTAATCCCCATGTGTTGAGGGAGGAACCTGGTGGGAGATGATTAGATCTTGGGGCCAGATTTCCCCATGCTGTTTTCATGATAGTGATGGAGTTCTCACGAGATCTGATTGTTTAAAAATGTGGTACTTCCCTTCTCACTCACTCTCTTTCTCTCTCCTGCCACCCTGTAAGACTTTCCTTGTTTGCCCTTTGCCTTGCACCATGATTGCAAGTTTTCTGAGGCCTCCCCAGCCATGCACAACTGTGAGTTAATTAAATCTCTTTTCTTTTAAAATTACCCAGTCTTGGATAGTTCTTCATAGTAGTTTGAAAATGGACTAATATACCCCTCAAAGAGACTAATCCTTACTTTGGATGGAGGTAAGGAAGCCAAGTCCCTAAAGCCACATTAGGGCTGGTCCTCACTTCTCCATAAAGACTCCTTGATTTGTGATTGGCAGGCACAATGCCAGTGTGTCACCTGCCATCCAATGTGAAAAGAAGCCTGCATTGGCCCACCTCCATGAGCATTTTCTTTCCTACTGTTTCATTAAATTCTGCCCAAGAAGCCGGATGCCAGACAGCAGTTGAGGAGGGAGTGTCAATTTCTTTGCATCATAAAATACTTCAGGGTTTTTCTCTAGTGGTTGAGCTTTTGGTGCCATGGAGGCATGCCAGCCACCTTTCTGGATCTTGACTACAAATCTTGCATGAGTTCACTTATCTCCAATATGTGTCTCCAAACCTCCACCTTAATTATTCATTTGCCTTCCCTAATAGTAACTTGCTTTTGATTCCTTTTGTGCATTTTATCCTTTCTCATGGGAGAGGGCTTACGCTAGCTGAATACCCTGATTGTACTTCTCACACAATCAACACATCATTATGAAGCTCCAAGTGTGTGCCAGCCATTGCTCTAAGTACTGAGGATTGGGTAGAAACAAAATGGATAAAAATTCTCACCCACAGGGAACTTATGTTCCAGTGGGTAGAAACCCATGAGTAGCTATCTATTTATTTCACACAATCTCACTTGTCTCAAATCGAGGAGAAATTTGGAAGATACTGTAGAGAGGTAACCACGTGGTGGAAGAGCATGGAAGATAGTGTGGGTGGTGTAGGGTGGAGCAGGGTTGCAGGGTGGGGAAATGACTGACAGAGGGGTGGGATGGGATGTCAGTGTTGCAGCACATTGTAGTGAATTGTGAACACTTTGGTTTTTACTTTGAGATGGGAAGACACCGAAAGGTTTTGAGTAAGCCAATGTCGTTTTCCGCCACTGTGCTTCAAAGAATTGCTTGACTCCTGGATGGAGATCTGACTGAAGAGGACCAGGATGGAGGCAGGAGGGACAAGCAAGAAGCCACTGCAATAATCAAGGCCAGAAATGGCAGCAACTAGGACAGATGGTCTCAGTGGACCAGGTGAGCTCTGCTCACGCTAGTGAAATGTGCTTTGAAGGTGGTCTTCAGGGCTCTTAGCTGGCTGAAGCTGGATTCACACCAATGCTTTTCATTGCTTGCTATCCTGCTTCTACTCTAACCAGGACCAGCTAAAGGCTTCATGGGGCCCATGCATAATGAAAATGTAGGACCTTGTCAATTATATTATTGAGAATTTCAGGAAGGCAACAGCAGCGTATACACTGAGTGTAAGGTCGTTAGCGGGGCTCTGTGAGACAACACAGGTCCATGTCTCAAACTCAGCCCTGCTCTCACCACCAGCAGACAGCCCCACCAGACCTCAGGAATGGCCTTTTGGAGGTTTCTACATTCCAGATGTGGTTTTTCTCCAAAATTCTCTGAAGACAGGGTTACAGGTCCTGAGTCCTGCTAACTGGGCTAGTTCCTGGACATGCAGTCTGGGGCAGGTTTCACCACACTGGCTGCCTTCATCAGGTCCCTGGGAAGTCTTCCACTCACTGAGGGACTGACACAGGGACTGATGTGCTTCTCTGTTTGATTTAAACTCTATGATGCAAAACTGAAATCGAAGATGCCTCTAAAATGCTTTCGGTTTTTTTTTTTTTTTTTGAGAAAACAGGAAAATTGAACTTTTTCCTGATTATTTTTGGAAAATAGTTTCTTTTTTATAAAAAGAGTGAGATACTTTTGCTATTAATTAACTGCTGAAAAATGCTCTTGGTTTGGAAGGGACACACAAGGAGAGACAGAGGTGAACCCTTTGGGATTTCTCAGTGTAGGCACTTGATATTACCTAGGGTTGCATTTTTATGTTGCTTTCTTGTTTTAAGTGAGGACTAAGATTTATTTCAACAAGGTGAGCTGCATTCTTGTTTCTGTTTGTTTCATTTTGCTCCAGGTTGTACCTACTCTGAGAGCTTCTGCTGTTAGCACATGCCCTGGGGGTTCTGAGTCACTTTGAGTACATACAGCTAGAAAAATACTGGAATTAGCTTTCAAAGTGTTTCAGGTTGTCAAGGTACCAGACAATATGTTTCTTACTGAGCCAAAGCTCCAGGGTTCTTGAAATGGATGGAAAGAATGGGGCTGTTTCCACGAACCTCTTCCACTGGCTTCTGCGGAAGTGGTCGTGGAAGAAAGTCCTGAAGGCCCTTCCTGGGATGGGAATTGGGAGGAGCGGAGGACGGGAAAATGATGGATGCATTTTAATCACTTGACGCAAAAAGAGTTTCTCACAATCTTATTATTTATCTGACTGAGCTCAACTATCCTATTTAAACTGAAAGTAAAGAACACAATAGCATGGGTAAAAATTTTCATGCTGGCATTCCCCAAAATGGGGATCTTAATATATTTTTAAAGCTTATTTGTATTTGAAAACCTTTTTAAACGATGGAAAGAGTAAGAAAATTCAGGAAAAAGCTGGGCGTGTTGGCTCATGCCTGTAATCCCAGCACTTTGGGAGGCCGAGGCCGGTGGATCACCAGGTCAGGAGATCAAGACCATCCTGGTTAACATGGTGAAACCCTGTCTGTACTAAAAATACAAAAACTTAGCCGGGCGTAGTGGCAGGCGCCTGTAGTCCCAGCTACTTGGGGGGCTGAGGCAGGAGAACGACATGAACCTGGGAGGCAAACCTTGCAGTGAGCCGAGATCGTGCCACTGCACTCCAGCCTAGGCGACAGAGCAAGTCTCCATCTCAAAATAAAAATAAAAATAAAAATAAGGAAAATTCAGGAAAAAATACTGAAACATATAAATATATTACCCAGAAAAGAAGATAGACGGCGGAAAAAAAAAAAAAACTTGGCTAAGTAATTTGTGTTACTATGAAAGTAAGTTGAATTTATCAATTTTAATTCCAAGAGATTGAATAAGAATTCTTTTTTGTAATTCTACTTGTTGGTTTTTCTCATAAACATGTGAATATGCAATAGTGATCAATTTAGATAGCTGTTGAAAGTGATAACATTTCTTTTTAAAGTCTTCAAATCAAAGCAATTAGGTAATCTTGAATATCTACCACGTGATCCCACAGTGAATTGGAATAGACTTTTCCAGCTAACTCGTGCATAGAATTGAGGGTTATCCAAATGAGAATAGTAAAATGTGTATTGTAGCAAGTGCAAATATAGTCGTTATATTTCAGAAAACTCTTACTTAGTTTTGTAGCCATTGTAACAAATGTTCTGATGTTTTATTATGTAAGTTTCACTTTTTTGTAACATCAAATTACTGTCAGGACTTTTTTAAGGGAGAACAAGTCTCACCCTTGGATCACAGTGCATGCAAGTCAATGTCATATGCAAGTTGGACAGGGAGCATGCTTTGGGGAATACCTTTTAATTTTGACAATTGTTTCAACTCTATTCTTTATCAAACTTCCTATTTAAATTATCTTCTATGTGTAGCATTTTTAGGCACAATTCTCTACATTGGCAGCTCCCAACGTTTTTGGCACCAGGGACTGGTTTGTGGAAGACAATATTTTTCTACCAACTGGGGGAGGTAGAAAGTGCAGGGAAGGGGAGAAGTCAAGTGCATTACATTTATTGTGCACTTTATTTCTAGAATATATTACATTGTAATATATAATAAAAGAATTATACAACTTACTATAATGTGGGATCCGTGGGACTCCTGAGCTTGTTCTTCTGCAACTGGATGGTTCCATCTGAGGGTGATGGGAGACAGTGACAGATCATCAGGCATTAGATTCTCATAAGCAGCATGCAGCCTAGATCCCTCGCATGGCAATTTAGAGTTCATGCTCCTAGGAGAATCTAATGCCACTACTGATTGGACAGGAGGTGGATGGAGCTCATACAGTCATGTGAGCAACGAGGAGCAGTTGTACATACAGATGGAGCTTCACTTGCTCGTCTGCTGCTCCCGTCCTGCTGTGCGGCCCCATTCCTAACAGGCCACGGACTGGTACTGCGGGTGGGTGTGGGCCCTGCTCTTCACTTTCTTTTGGAATGTTCACTGTCACTGGTTTAAGACTACCTTCATTTCATGAGAGTGAAAAGCAAACTCAGATCCATCAGTGAGTGAATCCCTTGTTTCTATGCTGAAGTGTGGTATCCCCTTCACACTGTTCCAAAATTAAAACATGAAAATCCATTAACTAGAAAAGTACAATAAATTAGTCATAAAGGAACAAGAATACATTAAATGCTCCCAAGGCCTGGGAGCAGACGTCCCCGAACTGTGTTGGGAGGATGCTCTTTCTTACAGCCTCTGGGGCCGCTGGCTGCCGGCCTGCTGTGGCATCTGGGGCAATCAACATCCTTGGAAGCCCCTTCCACAAGCTGAACCCCCTCTTGCTTGTCTTTCCCTTTGTTTCTTCCTTCCTACTTGTGCCTGAGTTATAGCAACAGTGTGCAGATGTCCCGTCTGTCCTTGCTTCAAGAGACCTGCAGGTGACAGACACATTTGTTTACTCTCAAACAAATCTTTCCCGTTTAAATTGCTGTCCAGTTGCTCCTGGCTTTTTATCATTTAAAGTCTAACTCACAGGGCTTGTCTTGTGAGATTCTCTAAAATTTTTTCACCCAAGCCACCCTTGCCGCTCGAGATTGTCTGAAATTATCTGAGTGGACTATGAATGGAATCACAGTGTCTTCGTAAAAGAGAGGGATGACGCCAGTGGGGGAGAGGCAATGACCGACAACCGAAGGAGACTGTGGGAGAGGCCAGTGCCAATGGTCTCCTGCAGTCTGTGGAAGGAGCCATGCTTTCAGCCCCTTAAGACTAATTTTGGACCGCTGACTTCCGCAATTTTAAGATAAACAAACCTGTTTTGTTTTAATCCACAGAGTTTGTGAGTTTTATTACAGCAGCAATAGGAACAAATGCATGACTCAGAGGTGGCAATGATTAACTCGAAGGTGAATATCCTTGTGCTTTTTTCCACACCTGCCTAGGAAGTGCTGCTGTCTTCTAAATTCAAATCATTCTGCTGTAAACCCAGGGGCTGTTCTCCACACTGCTAGACCAGTGTGTGTTTATCTCTTAGAATATTTATTTTTCCCCAAACTCAGTACAATACATCTTTCTGTCCGAACTCAGATTTCATTTCATCTCTCCCCTCAGAAAGGTTCTGCATATCTAACGATGTCTTCCCAATGTTCCTAACCCAACAATTGAAGATGACCTCCCCTCTCCTCTTCTTGGAGCTACGTCGTGGTTATATCTGCAGCATGCAGTTGAACAGTCTTTACCTCCCAAACTATTCTATCAGCTCCTTTAAGGCAAGATTCTTCTGTCAGGATAAAAACAACAGCAGCAGCCTTGGAGGCAACAACACCCCAAGCCCCTGTCTTGGGGAGCACTCTTCTGCTGCTTCTTGCTAAACATTTTCCAAGGCGCGGCTACAGCAATCTGGCCCTTTGTGGAACTTCTCTCAGTTGGGGTTTGCTTAACGTTTTCTCATGGTTAGATTGAAGTTCTGCATTTTTGCCAAGAATAACCCCGAAGTGAGACACCATGTCACCCTCTCCATCGCAAGGAGACTTGGGGTGTGTGTGTGTGTGTGTGTGTGTGTGTGTGTGTGTGTGTGTGTATGTGTGTGATGGGAAAATGTGTTCTTATTAAGAGAGGAAGCCACACCCGTCCTACTATCTTGGCAGGAGGAGAGGAGGTGAGAAATGGGATCTGGGACATGGAAATGGGATGCAGCTCCAGGACCTTCTCGAATCCCACCATGCAGGGGGGCACCACCCTGGAGTTAGGGATCCTGAAGTTCTGCCTTTTCAAGAGCAGCGTCTAACATACCATTGTCTTAATAGAAACTTCTGTTTCCAGGTCTCTTCTGAACCCCTGATTTTTACCCCATGAGTCCTTCCTTATTGAAACCTTCCAGTTCCTTCTCTAATGAGTCTCAAGATTTTCTAGGTTTTATTTTCTAACTCCCAATTCCCATTACCTCCCTCATTGGTCAGGCAAAATGGTGCAGCTGTGAGGCTTGTTTTAGCTTTGATGATGTGGCCTTTACTTGTTTAGGTGGTAGATTCATGTAAACTCCAAGCATGGAAGCCATACACGATGAATGTACTTTACTCTTTCCACTGCACTGCATTTACTTTTTATTTTATAACACGGACAATGTTCCTTTTCCCTGACACTTGTAGGTCACTGGCATTGCCTTTAACCAGCTATAATTGAGCATGAAAAATGCATTGAAGACTCTATGAACCAAAACATCAACCTAAAACCTTTCCTCTGTGGTAAACGTGGCTCTTTCCCTTGTGATGTCATGATGATTTTTATAAATAAGTAGTAGGCAATTGGGAAAGGAAAAGTTGTGATCTTTGAGTCCTCCAAACACAGATAACAGAAGGAACTCTCTAGTTATCAAAAACAAAAAATCTGGCCGGGCGCAGTGGCTCAAGCCTGTAATCCCAGCACTTTGGAAGGCCGAGACGGGCGGATCACGAGGTCAGGAGATGGAGACCATCTTGGCTAACATGGTGAAACCCCGTCTCTACTAAAAAATACAAAAAACTAGCCGGGCGAGGTGGCGGGCGCCTGTAGTCCCAGCTACTCAGGAGGCTGAGGCAGGAGAATGGCCTAGACCCAGGAGGCGGAGCTTGCGGTGAGCTGAGATCCGGCCACTGCACTCCAGCCCGGGCGACAGAGCAAGACTCTGTCTCAAAAAAATAAAAAAAAATAAAAAATAAAATAAAAAATCCTTGAAGCCCTTCCCTCCATCTCCTGTGTCCATGAGACCGAAGTCTGTTCCATAGAAAGTCCAACACAACTTGTCAGTCAATTGAACTGACAAGTTGCCAGTTTTCTGCCCCCAGCCATGAAGAGACAATAAGCAGGGGGAGTAAGAAAGCATTTAGGAGGAGGTCAGAGCAGTTTTTAGTTTGTGGAGGATCTGAAGGAGAAAGGGGTTGTCTGGATTTTGTTTTGCTCTCAATAATGGCACATTAGCAAGAGCCAGAGTGCCTTGCCTTTGCTAGTGTCCTGGGGAGAAAGGTTTCCGGTTAGAAAAAAGCAGAGGGAGGAAGGATAAGGTTATGTCTGAAGAGTGTGGAAGGACAGGGGCATGAACTTTGACATATACGAACCACACAAATCCTGCCTTCACTTGGAGGGACTGGCAGGCAGAATCGGGCTCCCCTAAAAGCTGTCCATGTCCTAATCCCTGGAACCTGAGAATATGTTACATCACAGATGGACATGGAATTAAGGCCTGTACCAGACCTTGAAATGGCGAGATTATCCTGGATTATGTGTGTGGGCTCAGTGTAATCACGTGAGCTCTTAAAAGTGGAAGACGGAGGCATAATCCCCAGAGGGATGAATCTCCAGGGGGAGGAAACAGCTGGAGGCTTCTAAAGTGTGAGACAGACTCAACCCAGTGCTGCTGGCTGCAAAGATGGAGGAACAGGTGTGAGCCACAAAGTGCGGGTGGCGTCCAAGAGACAGTCAATGAGGAACAGGCACCTCAGTCCCATCACAAGGAACTCTGTCCTGTCAACCACCTGGATGAGAAGGAAATGGGCTTCCTTAGAGCCTCCAGGAAGGAACTCAGTCCTGCCGACATTTTGATTTTAGCATGATGAGACCTGTGTCAGACATCCGACCTCCAGAACCGTGTAAAATTATAAAATTGTGTTGTCTTAAGGTGCTAAACTTGTGATTAATTTGCTACAGGGCACACACACAGCTCCGTGGCCCACAGGAAAGCATTGTGTATACAGAGTGCACCCAGACAGTGAAGATAAAGGGAAAGATTTTACGCTTTATGCACCATTTTCCATTCCATGGTGGTTCAAAAGCTTTGAATGCATGGGCTTTGTCACAGCTGTTTGCTAACACAAAATTGAAGTTGCTGGAAATCGAATCTTTGGGTAAACAGAGCGCTGCTACAGCTGACCATACAATGAGAAATGACATCCACTTGGGCTGGGAATTAATGGCTTGTTTGTTTTATTGTTTTCTTTTATTATTTTCCTATTTAACTATTCACTTTTTTTCCAATAAACATCGTGTTTTAGAATAACAATGTAACAATTTGTTGTACCCTGTCTGGTATTTTGCAGCAGGAGCTGGAAATCTGAAAAACATTTTTCTCTCTTTTCAGTGGCAGTGTTCTGAATTCCTAAATTGCTACAATTTTTCAGGCCCAGTAAGACATCCAGGTCATATTGAGTGTCTGCCATGAACTCCTGATTTCCTGTGTGATCTTCCCACTCGTGCATATGTTTTTCATATGTTTCTACTCGTTTTACCTATTGTCTGGCATGTGGCAGGGTCACTTAGTCCATACAGACATCATGTATTTTCGAGGCCACAGAAAGCAATGATTTTCAAAGACAACCAAGGACAGCTCGAGAAAGTGCCTTCAGTAGACATATCAGAAGTTATTTTGATCCCTTAAGACCAGACCCTGATGGAGCTTGATTTCCTGCACTCTTGCAATCATCCCTGCTGAATTTTGGGCCATGCCAGGGCATGGAGCTCTTGTCAGAATGGAATTCAACAGCAACAGGTGCCAGATCCATTATGGTGGGAAAAATTTCATGTTGTTGACCCCATGGATGGTCTCATACCAGACATCATCATGCCCTTTAGTTTGGCACACTGAGGAAGGATGACAATGAACAGACAGCTCACCTGGTTCTTACAGCCTCCTCCTCTGCAGAGATGCCCTCTGGTAGGCAATCGTATGGCTTGCAAACATCTTCACAGCCTGCACCTATCCTGAAAGATCCTTCTATGCACCTGTTACCCAGACTTTCAACCCCAAAAGACTGTTCATTCCAAGTCCCTGACCATAAAACCAACTCACATAGCTTGTAAATCAATATACAGCTGTTTCTATTCTGTCTTTTAACCTGGAAAATGTGAACAGTAAATTATATTGCTCAAAATTTTGGCCACCGCGATAATTTTCCCTCACCTCTATCATTTATGGACATCCCTGGGTGATGCCATAATGTTTTAGCTGTCAACCATTGGTTAGTGCCACCATATTGTAAAAATGCTCTATATACAAAACCTGAGTATTATTCTTCTTCCTCAGTCAACTAATCCATAGGGTTGCACACTGCAAACAAATACACAATCTAATGAGTTAAGTGTTAAATAACTAGGTACTTGGTATTTTTAATTATTTATCTTATGGAGAAAGTGAAAGTTTTTTTTAAGTCTTTAAATTTTAAAGTGGTGTTAGTTTTTGTTATGCTGTGATACAGTATTTTTGTCCAGTTGTGGCTACATTGCTGAACACAATGTCCAGCTGTGATACAGTATTTTGTCCAGTTGTGGCTGCATTACTGGACACAATGTAGGACACAATAGGGAACTCTGCATGAGGTCATGGGTGTGAGCTGAGGGACAGGAGCAAGAGAAGAAGTGAGTTCCATGAGATCTGTGCCAAATGGTCATGCTGCTCATTTGTGCTTTCAGGACTCTATGAAACCCTATATGTTGCATGCGTTGCTACTTGATGATGGGTTTCCTGCTACTCACACCCAGTTTTATGGCTTGGAGACTATAAGGGTTCAGTAGCAAGTTGGAAGATGTACATCAAAAGCAGAATATTTTTCTGAAGTTGTATTTAGAAACCTAAGGTTCTGTGCTTTGAGTCACTGGTTGGAGTGGACCTTAGTCCCTGTTCAGTAGCCCTGCTTTTCACAGATACTTCCAGTGCCATTGGATCTGCTGATTCATAAAACACATGTTGGAGAGCAATGTAGCCACAACTGGACAAAAATACTGTATCACAGCATAGCAAAAACTATCACCACTTTAAATTTTAAAGACTTAAAAAAGACTTTCACTTTCTCCACAAGATAAATAATTAAAAATACCAGGTACCTAGTTATTTAACACTTAATGAACTCATGAGATTGTGCATTTGTTTGCAGTATGCAATGATACTGTAAAGACCAAGATGCTAATTATATTTTCCTTCTATACTGAAATGAACATGTAATGTAATCAAAATAATAAAACAATATGTTAAAAATACATAATTAATACAAAAAGACTGCAAAATCAAATGCATAAACAAGGTAATACTAAAGTAAAGTTTTTTTTTATGAATGCAGATGTTGTTGATTAGGGTTTGTTGGAAAAAGAGATAGGAGTCTGTAGTCACTGTTGCTGTTTGGTGGATGGTGAATGTCAACAAGAGTAAGCAGGAGAAAAAGACAGTGTCCATGACTTGGGGCTGGTCCACATCTAAACTCATAGAAATGGTAGGTGGTCTCTCTTCATCATATATGATGCCCTGGAAGTGAATAATCAGGAGGCATGCAATTGGTAAAATATTAAGAAGAGAGAGAGAGAGAAAGAGAAAAAGAGTGAGAGAGACAGAGAAAGAGAGAGAGACAGAGAAAGAGAGGAGAAAAAAGAGACAAAGAAAGATAAGAAAGGAAGGAAAGAAGAGAGAAGAAAAGAAAAGAAAGAAAGAAAGAAAGAAAGAAAGAAAGA